>NC_052544.1:61919-361919 GCF_016699485.2 Gallus gallus
AATGGGGGATTTCTGAGGAGAAAATGTGTGACTTGTGGGATAATGGGGTATTTTTGGAGAGAAAATGCAAGATTTTGTGGAAAATGCGGGATTTTGCAAGAGAAAATGCATGATTTTGGGATTAAATGGGAGATTTTCCAAGAGAAAATGCGTGATTTTGGGGTTCAAAGGGGATTTGGCCAGAGAAATCGTGTGAATCTTGGGATAATGGGGTATTTTTGGAGAGATAAAGCATGATTTGGGGGTAAATGCGGGATTTTCCAAGAGAAAAGGCGAGATTTTTGAGTTAAATGGGGGGTTTTCAAAGAGAAAATGCGTGCTTTGGGGTTAAATGGGGGATTTCTGTGGAGAAAATGTGTGACTTGTGGGATAATGGGGTATTTTTGGAGAGAAAATGCAAGATTTTGTGGAAAATGCGGGGTTTTGCAAGAGAAAATGAATGATTTTCGGGTTAAATGGGGGATTTTCGAAGAGGAAATGCTTCGTTTCAGGTTGAATTGGGGGTTTTCGAAGCCAAAATGCGTCATTTTCACTTAAATGGGGGATTTTCCAAACGAAAACGCATGATTTTCTTTTTCGATGGGGGATTTTCATAGAGAAAAGGCATGATTTTTGTGTTAAGTGAGGGATATTTGCAAAGAAAAGGCGTGATTTTCGGGTTACATGGGGGATTTTTCAAGAGAAAATGTGTGATTTTCAGTGAAATCGCGGCATCTCTAAGAGAAAATGCCTGATGTTTGCATTAAATGTGTGATTTTCAGGTTACGTGGGAGATTTTTGTAGAGAAAATGTGTGATTTTCGGGATAAATGAGGGATTCTTGAAGAGAAAATGCGTGATTTTCAAGTTAAATGGGGGATTCTCGAAGAGAAATAGCCTTTTCTTCTGGTTAAATGGGGGATTATCGAAGAGAAAATGCACCATTTTTGTTTACAGGTGAGATTTTTGTAGAGGAAATGCGTGATTTTTTGGATACATGGGGGATTCCTGTAGCAAAAATGTTTGATTTTGGGGTCCAGTGGGGGATTTTTGAAGAGCAAAAGTGTGATTTTCGAGTTAAATGGGGGATTTTCCAAGAGAAAATGCGTGATGTTGGGGATGATGGGGTATTTTTGAAGAGATAAAGCATGATTTGGGGGTAAATGCAGGATTTTCCAAGAGAAAAGGTGAGATTTTTGAGTTAAATGGGGGATTTTCCAAGAGAAAATGTGTGACTTGTGGGTTAAATGGGGGATTTCTGAGGAGAAAATGTGTGACTTGTGGGATAATGGGGTATTTTTGGAGAGAAAATGCAAGATTTTGTGGAAAATGCGGGATTTTGCAAGAGAAAATGCATGATTTTGGGATTAAATGGGAGATTTTCCAAGAGAAAATGCGTGATTTTGGGGTTCAAAGGGGATTTGGCCAGAGAAATCGTGTGAATCTTGGGATAATGGGGTATTTTTGGAGAGAAAATGCATGATTTGGGGGTAAATGCGTATTTTCCATGAGAAAAGGCGAGATTTTTGAGTTAAATGGGGGATATTCCAAGAGAAAATGCGTGATTTTGGGGTTAAATGGGGGATTGTTGAAGGGAAAATGCATGATTTGGGGGTTTAGGGGGGGATTTTTGAAGAGAAAACACGTAATTTTTGGTTTAAACAGCTATTTTTGAAGAGAATATGCGTGATTTTCAGTTTAAATCAGGGATATTTGCATAGAGAAAATGTGTGATTTTTGTTTAAATGGGGTATTTTGGAAGGGAAAATGCGTGATTTTCGGGTTAAATGGGGGATTTTCGAAGAGGAAATGCTTCGTTTCAGGTTGAATTGGGGGTTTTCGAAGCCAAAATGCGTCATTTTCACTTAAATGGGGGATTTTCCAAACGAAAACGCATGATTTTCTTTTTCGATGGGGGATTTTCATAGAGAAAAGGCATGATTTTTGTGTTAAGTGAGGGATATTTGCAAAGAAAAGGCGTGATTTTCGGGTTACATGGGGGATTTTTCAAGAGAAAATGTGTGATTTTCAGTGAAATCGCGGCATCTCTAAGAGAAAATGCCTGATGTTTGCATTAAATGTGTGATTTTCAGGTTACGTGGGAGATTTTTGTAGAGAAAATGCGTGATTTTCGGGATAAATGAGGGATTCTTGAAGAGAAAATGCGTGATTTTCAAGTTAAATGGGGGATTCTCGAAGAGAAATAGCCTTTTCTTCTGGTTAAATGGGGGATTATCGAAGAGAAAATGCACCATTTTTGTTTACAGGTGAGATTTTTGTAGAGGAAATGCGTGATTTTTTGGATACATGGGGGATTCCTGTAGCAAAAATGTTTGATTTTGGGGTCCAGTGGGGGATTTTTGAAGAGCAAAAGTGTGATTTTCGAGTTAAATGGGGGATTTTCCAAGAGAAAATGCGTGATGTTGGGGATGATGGGGTATTTTTGAAGAGATAAAGCATGATTTGGGGGTAAATGCGGGATTTTCCAAGAGAAAAGGCGAGATTTTTGAGTTAAATGGGGGGTTTTCCAAGAGAAAATGCGTTATATGGGGGTTAAATGGGGGATTTCTGTGGAGAAAATGTGTGACTTGTGGGATAATGGGGTATTTTTGGAGAGAAAATGCAAGATTTTGTGGAAAATGCGGGATTTTGCAAGAGAAAATGCATGATTTTGGGATTAAATGGGAGATTTTCCAAGAGAAAATGCGTGATTTTGGGGTTCAAAGGGGATTTGGCCAGAGAAATCGTGTGAATCTTGGGATAATGGGGTATTTTTGGAGAGAAAATGCATGATTTGGGGGTAAATGCGTATTTTCCATGAGAAAAGGCGAGATTTTTGAGTTAAATGGGGGATATTCCAAGAGAAAATGCGTGATTTTGGGGTTAAATGGGGGATTGTTGAAGGGAAAATGCATGATTTGGGGGTTTAGGGGGGGATTTTTGAAGAGAAAACACGTAATTTTTGGTTTAAACAGCTATTTTTGAAGAGAATATGCGTGATTTTCAGTTTAAATCAGGGATATTTGCATAGAGAAAATGTGTGATTTTTGTTTAAATGGGGTATTTTGGAAGGGAAAATGCGTGATTTTCGGGTTAAATGGGGGATTTTCGAAGAGGAAATGCTTCGTTTCAGGTTGAATTGGGGGTTTTCGAAGCCAAAATGCGTCATTTTCACTTAAATGGGGGATTTTCCAAACGAAAACGCATGATTTTCTTTTTCGATGGGGGATTTTCATAGAGAAAAGGCATGATTTTTGTGTTAAGTGAGGGATATTTGCAAAGAAAAGGCGTGATTTTCGGGTTACATGGGGGATTTTTCAAGAGAAAATGTGTGATTTTCAGTGAAATCGCGGCATCTCTAAGAGAAAATGCCTGATGTTTGCATTAAATGTGTGATTTTCAGGTTACGTGGGAGATTTTTGTAGAGAAAATGCGTGATTTTCGGGATAAATGAGGGATTCTTGAAGAGAAAATGCGTGATTTTCAAGTTAAATGGGGGATTCTGGAAGAGAAATAGCCTTTTCTTCTGGTTAAATGGGGGATTATCGAAGAGAAAATGCACCATTTTTGTTTACAGGTGAGATTTTTGTAGAGGAAAATGCGTGATTTTTTGGATACATGGGGGATTCCTGTAGCAAAACTGTTTGATTTTGGGGTCCAGTGGGGGATTTTTGAAGAGCAAAAGTGTGATTTTCGAGTTAAATGGGGTATTTTCCAAGAGAAAATGCGTGATGTTGGGGATGATGGGGTATTTTTGAAGAGATAAAGCATGATTTGGGGGTAAATGCGGGATTTTCCAAGAGAAAAGGTGAGATTTTTGAGTTAAATGGGGGATTTTCCAAGAGAAAATGTGTGACTTGTGGGTTAAATGGGGGATTTCTGTGGAGAAAATGTGTGACTTGTGGGATAATGGGGTATTTTTGGAGAGAAAATGCAAGATTTTGTGGAAAATGCGGGATTTTGCAAGAGAAAATGCATGATTTTGGGATTAAATGGGAGATTTTCCAAGAGAAAATGCGTGATTTTGGGGTTCAAAGGGGATTTGGCCAGAGAAATCGTGTGAATCTTGGGATAATGGGGTATTTTTGGAGAGAAAATGCATGATTTGGGGGTAAATGCGTATTTTCCATGAGAAAAGGCGAGATTTTTGAGTTAAATGGGGGATATTCCAAGAGAAAATGCGTGATTTTGGGGTTAAATGGGGGATTGTTGAAGGGAAAATGCATGATTTGGGGGTTTAGGGGGGGATTTTTGAAGAGAAAACACGTAATTTTTGGTTTAAACAGCTATTTTTGAAGAGAATATGCGTGATTTTCAGTTTAAATCAGGGATATTTGCATAGAGAAAATGTGTGATTTTTGTTTAAATGGGGTATTTTGGAAGGGAAAATGCGTGATTTTCGGGTTAAATGGGGGATTTTCGAAGAGGAAATGCTTCGTTTCAGGTTGAATTGGGGGTTTTCGAAGCCAAAATGCGTCATTTTCACTTAAATGGGGGATTTTCCAAACGAAAACGCATGATTTTCTTTTTCGATGGGGGATTTTCATAGAGAAAAGGCATGATTTTTGTGTTAAGTGAGGGATATTTGCAAAGAAAAGGCGTGATTTTCGGGTTACATGGGGGATTTTTCAAGAGAAAATGTGTGATTTTCAGTGAAATCGCGGCATCTCTAAGAGAAAATGCCTGATGTTTGCATTAAATGTGTGATTTTCAGGTTACGTGGGAGATTTTTGTAGAGAAAATGCGTGATTTTCGGGATAAATGAGGGATTCTTGAAGAGAAAATGCGTGATTTTCAAGTTAAATGGGGGATTCTGGAAGAGAAATAGCCTTTTCTTCTGGTTAAATGGGGGATTATCGAAGAGAAAATGCACCATTTTTGTTTACAGGTGAGATTTTTGTAGAGAAAATGCGTGATTTTTTGGATACATGGGGGATTCCTGTAGCAAAACTGTTTGATTTTGGGGTCCAGTGGGGGATTTTTGAAGAGCAAAAGTGTGATTTTCGAGTTAAATGGGGGATTTTCCAAGAGAAAATGCGTGATGTTGGGGATGATGGTGTATTTTTGAAGAGATAAAGCATGATTTGGGGGTAAATGCGGGATTTTCCAAGAGAAAAGGCGAGATTTTTGAGTTAAATGGGGGGTTTTCAAAGAGAAAATGCGTTATATGGGGGTTAAGTGAGGGATTTCTGTGGAGAAAATGTGTGACTTGTGGGATAATGGGGTATTTTTGGAGAGAAAATGCAAGATTTTGTGGAAAATGCGGGATTTTGCAAGAGAAAATGCATGATTTTCGGGATTAAATGGGAGATTTTCCGAAGAGGAAATGCTTCGTTTCAGGTTGAATTGGGGGTTTTCGAAGCCAAAATGCGTCATTTTCACTTAAATGGGGGATTTTCCAAACGAAAACGCATGATTTTCTTTTTCGATGGGGGATTTTCATAGAGAAAAGGCATGATTTTTGTGTTAAGTGAGGGATATTTGCAAAGAAAAGGCGTGATTTTCGGGTTACATGGGGGATTTTTCAAGAGAAAATGTGTGATTTTCAGTGAAATCGCGGCATCTCTAAGAGAAAATGCCTGATGTTTGCATTAAATGTGTGATTTTCAGGTTACGTGGGAGATTTTTGTAGAGAAAATGCGTGATTTTCGGGATAAATGAGGGATTCTTGAAGAGAAAATGCGTGATTTTCAAGTTAAATGGGGGATTCTCGAAGAGAAATAGCCTTTTCTTCTGGTTAAATGGGGGATTATCGAAGAGAAAATGCACCATTTTTGTTTACAGGTGAGATTTTTGTAGAGGAAAATGCGTGATTTTTTGGATACATGGGGGATTCCTGTAGCAAAAATGTTTGATTTTGGGGTCCAGTGGGGGATTTTTGAAGAGCAAAAGTGTGATTTTCGAGTTAAATGGGGGATTTTCCAAGAGAAAATGCGTGATGTTGGGGATGATGGGGTATTTTTGAAGAGATAAAGCATGATTTGGGGGTAAATGCGGGATTTTCCAAGAGAAAAGGTGAGATTTTTGAGTTAAATCGGGGGATTTTCAAAGAGAAAATGTGTGATTTGGGGTTAAATGGGGGATTTCTGAGGAGAAAATGTGTGACTTGTGGGATAATGGGGTATTTTTGGAGAGAAAATGCAAGATTTTGTGGAAAATGCGGGATTTTGCAAGAGAAAATGCATGATTTTGGGATTAAATGGGAGATTTTCCAAGAGAAAATGCGTGATTTTGGGGTTCAAAGGGGATTTGGCCAGAGAAATCGTGTGAATCTTGGGATAATGGGGTATTTTTGGAGAGATAAATGCATGATTTGGGGGTAAATGCGGGATTTTCCAAGAGAAAAGGCGAGATTTTTGAGTTAAATGGGGGGTTTTCAAAGAGAAAATGCGTGCTTTGGGGTTAAATGGGGGATTTCTGTGGAGAAAATGTGTGACTTGTGGGATAATGGGGTATTTTTGGAGAGAAAATGCAAGATTTTGTGGAAAATGCGGGGTTTTGCAAGAGAAAATGCATGATTTTCGGGTTAAATGGGGGATTTTCGAAGAGGAAATGCTTCGTTTCAGGTTGAATTGGGGGTTTTCGAAGCCAAAATGCGTCATTTTCACTTAAATGGGGGATTTTCCAAACGAAAACGCATGATTTTCTTTTTCGATGGGGGATTTTCATAGAGAAAAGGCATGATTTTTGTGTTAAGTGAGGGATATTTGCAAAGAAAAGGCGTGATTTTCGGGTTACATGGGGGATTTTTCAAGAGAAAATGTGTGATTTTCAGTGAAATCGCGGCATCTCTAAGAGAAAATGCCTGATGTTTGCATTAAATGTGTGATTTTCAGGTTACGTGGGAGATTTTTGTAGAGAAAATGTGTGATTTTCGGGATAAATGAGGGATTCTTGAAGAGAAAATGCGTGATTTTCAAGTTAAATGGGGGATTCTCGAAGAGAAATAGCCTTTTCTTCTGGTTAAATGGGGGATTATCGAAGAGAAAATGCACCATTTTTGTTTACAGGTGAGATTTTTGTAGAGGAAATGCGTGATTTTTTGGATACATGGGGGATTCCTGTAGCAAAAATGTTTGATTTTGGGGTCCAGTGGGGGATTTTTGAAGAGCAAAAGTGTGATTTTCGAGTTAAATGGGGGATTTTCCAAGAGAAAATGCGTGATGTTGGGGATGATGGGGTATTTTTGAAGAGATAAAGCATGATTTGGGGGTAAATGCAGGATTTTCCAAGAGAAAAGGTGAGATTTTTGAGTTAAATGGGGGATTTTCCAAGAGAAAATGTGTGACTTGTGGGTTAAATGGGGGATTTCTGAGGAGAAAATGTGTGACTTGTGGGATAATGGGGTATTTTTGGAGAGAAAATGCAAGATTTTGTGGAAAATGCGGGATTTTGCAAGAGAAAATGCATGATTTTGGGATTAAATGGGAGATTTTCCAAGAGAAAATGCGTGATTTTGGGGTTCAAAGGGGATTTGGCCAGAGAAATCGTGTGAATCTTGGGATAATGGGGTATTTTTGGAGAGAAAATGCATGATTTGGGGGTAAATGCGTATTTTCCATGAGAAAAGGCGAGATTTTTGAGTTAAATGGGGGATATTCCAAGAGAAAATGCGTGATTTTGGGGTTAAATGGGGGATTGTTGAAGGGAAAATGCATGATTTGGGGGTTTAGGGGGGGATTTTTGAAGAGAAAACACGTAATTTTTGGTTTAAACAGCTATTTTTGAAGAGAATATGCGTGATT
Organism: Gallus gallus; assembly: GCF_016699485.2. Classification (NCBI taxonomy): domain Eukaryota; kingdom Metazoa; phylum Chordata; class Aves; order Galliformes; family Phasianidae; genus Gallus; species Gallus gallus. Next base: position 69,643 of record NC_052544.1, read on the forward strand.
TTCAGTTTAAATCAGGGATATTTGCATAGAGAAAATGTGTGATTTTTGTTTAAATGGGGTATTTTGGAAGGGAAAATGCGTGATTTTCGGGTTAAATGGGGGATTTTCGAAGAGGAAATGCTTCGTTTCAGGTTGAATTGGGGGTTTTCGAAGCCAAAATGCGTCATTTTCACTTAAATGGGGGATTTTCCAAACGAAAACGCATGATTTTCTTTTTCGATGGGGGATTTTCATAGAGAAAAGGCATGATTTTTGTGTTAAGTGAGGGATATTTGCAAAGAAAAGGCGTGATTTTCGGGTTACATGGGGGATTTTTCAAGAGAAAATGTGTGATTTTCAGTGAAATCGCGGCATCTCTAAGAGAAAATGCCTGATGTTTGCATTAAATGTGTGATTTTCAGGTTACGTGGGAGATTTTTGTAGAGAAAATGCGTGATTTTCGGGATAAATGAGGGATTCTTGAAGAGAAAATGCGTGATTTTCAAGTTAAATGGGGGATTCTCGAAGAGAAATAGCCTTTTCTTCTGGTTAAATGGGGGATTATCGAAGAGAAAATGCACCATTTTTGTTTACAGGTGAGATTTTTGTAGAGGAAATGCGTGATTTTTTGGATACATGGGGGATTCCTGTAGCAAAACTGTTTGATTTTGGGGTCCAGTGGGGGATTTTTGAAGAGCAAAAGTGTGATTTTCGAGTTAAATGGGGGATTTTCCAAGAGAAAATGCGTGATGTTGGGGATGATGGGGTATTTTTGAAGAGATAAAGCATGATTTGGGGGTAAATGCGGGATTTTCCAAGAGAAAAGGCGAGATTTTTGAGTTAAATGGGGGGTTTTCAAAGAGAAAATGCGTTATATGGGGGTTAAATGGGGGATTTCTGTGGAGAAAATGTGTGACTTGTGGGATAATGGGGTATTTTTGGAGAGAAAATGCAAGATTTTGTGGAAAATGCGGGATTTTGCAAGAGAAAATGCATGATTTTGGGATTAAATGGGAGATTTTCCAAGAGAAAATGCGTGATTTTGGGGTTCAAAGGGGATTTGGCCAGAGAAATCGTGTGAATCTTGGGATAATGGGGTATTTTTGGAGAGAAAATGCATGATTTGGGGGTAAATGCGTATTTTCCATGAGAAAAGGCGAGATTTTTGAGTTAAATGGGGGATATTCCAAGAGAAAATGCGTGATTTTGGGGTTAAATGGGGGATTGTTGAAGGGAAAATGCATGATTTGGGGGTTTAGGGGGGGATTTTTGAAGAGAAAACACGTAATTTTTGGTTTAAACAGCTATTTTTGAAGAGAATATGCGTGATTTTCAGTTTAAATCAGGGATATTTGCATAGAGAAAATGTGTGATTTTTGTTTAAATGGGGTATTTTGGAAGGGAAAATGCGTGATTTTCGGGTTAAATGGGGGATTTTCGAAGAGGAAATGCTTCGTTTCAGGTTGAATTGGGGGTTTTCGAAGCCAAAATGCGTCATTTTCACTTAAATGGGGGATTTTCCAAACGAAAACGCATGATTTTCTTTTTCGATGGGGGATTTTCATAGAGAAAAGGCATGATTTTTGTGTTAAGTGAGGGATATTTGCAAAGAAAAGGCGTGATTTTCGGGTTACATGGGGGATTTTTCAAGAGAAAATGTGTGATTTTCAGTGAAATCGCGGCATCTCTAAGAGAAAATGCCTGATGTTTGCATTAAATGTGTGATTTTCAGGTTACGTGGGAGATTTTTGTAGAGAAAATGCGTGATTTTCGGGATAAATGAGGGATTCTTGAAGAGAAAATGCGTGATTTTCAAGTTAAATGGGGGATTCTCGAAGAGAAATAGCCTTTTCTTCTGGTTAAATGGGGGATTATCGAAGAGAAAATGCACCATTTTTGTTTACAGGTGAGATTTTTGTAGAGGAAATGCGTGATTTTTTGGATACATGGGGGATTCCTGTAGCAAAACTGTTTGATTTTGGGGTCCAGTGGGGGATTTTTGAAGAGCAAAAGTGTGATTTTCGAGTTAAATGGGGGATTTTCCAAGAGAAAATGCGTGATGTTGGGGATGATGGGGTATTTTTGAAGAGATAAAGCATGATTTGGGGGTAAATGCGGGATTTTCCAAGAGAAAAGGCGAGATTTTTGAGTTAAATGGGGGGTTTTCCAAGAGAAAATGCGTGCTTTGGGGTTAAATGGGGGATTTCTGAGGAGAAAATGTGTGACTTGTGGGATAATGGGGTATTTTTGGAGAGAAAATGCAAGATTTTGTGGAAAATGCGGGATTTTGCAAGAGAAAATGCATGATTTTGGGATTAAATGGGAGATTTTCCAAGAGAAAATGCGTGATTTTGGGGTTCAAAGGGGATTTGGCCAGAGAAATCGTGTGAATCTTGGGATAATGGGGTATTTTTGGAGAGAAAATGCATGATTTGGGGGTAAATGCGTATTTTCCATGAGAAAAGGCGAGATTTTTGAGTTAAATGGGGGATATTCCAAGAGAAAATGCGTGATTTTGGGGTTAAATGGGGGATTGTTGAAGGGAAAATGCATGATTTGGGGGTTTAGGGGGGGATTTTTGAAGAGAAAACACGTAATTTTTGGTTTAAACAGCTATTTTTGAAGAGAATATGCGTGATTTTCAGTTTAAATCAGGGATATTTGCATAGAGAAAATGTGTGATTTTTGTTTAAATGGGGTATTTTGGAAGGGAAAATGCGTGATTTTCGGGTTAAATGGGGGATTTTCGAAGAGGAAATGCTTCGTTTCAGGTTGAATTGGGGGTTTTCGAAGCCAAAATGCGTCATTTTCACTTAAATGGGGGATTTTCCAAACGAAAACGCATGATTTTCTTTTTCGATGGGGGATTTTCATAGAGAAAAGGCATGATTTTTGTGTTAAGTGAGGGATATTTGCAAAGAAAAGGCGTGATTTTCGGGTTACATGGGGGATTTTTCAAGAGAAAATGTGTGATTTTCAGTGAAATCGCGGCATCTCTAAGAGAAAATGCCTGATGTTTGCATTAAATGTGTGATTTTCAGGTTACGTGGGAGATTTTTGTAGAGAAAATGCGTGATTTTCGGGATAAATGAGGGATTCTTGAAGAGAAAATGCGTGATTTTCAAGTTAAATGGGGGATTCTCGAAGAGAAATAGCCTTTTCTTCTGGTTAAATGGGGGATTATCGAAGAGAAAATGCACCATTTTTGTTTACAGGTGAGATTTTTGTAGAGGAAATGCGTGATTTTTTGGATACATGGGGGATTCCTGTAGCAAAAATGTTTGATTTTGGGGTCCAGTGGGGGATTTTTGAAGAGCAAAAGTGTGATTTTCGAGTTAAATGGGGTATTTTCCAAGAGAAAATGCGTGATGTTGGGGATGATGGGGTATTTTTGAAGAGATAAAGCATGATTTGGGGGTAAATGCGGGATTTTCCAAGAGAAAAGGCGAGATTTTTGAGTTAAATGGGGGGTTTTCCAAGAGAAAATGCGTTATATGGGGGTTAAATGGGGGATTTCTGTGGAGAAAATGTGTGACTTGTGGGATAATGGGGTATTTTTGGAGAGAAAATGCAAGATTTTGTGGAAAATGCGGGATTTTGCAAGAGAAAATGCATGATTTTGGGATTAAATGGGAGATTTTCCAAGAGAAAATGCGTGATTTTGGGGTTCAAAGGGGATTTGGCCAGAGAAATCGTGTGAATCTTGGGATAATGGGGTATTTTTGGAGAGAAAATGCATGATTTGGGGGTAAATGCGTATTTTCCATGAGAAAAGGCGAGATTTTTGAGTTAAATGGGGGATATTCCAAGAGAAAATGCGTGATTTTGGGGTTAAATGGGGGATTGTTGAAGGGAAAATGCATGATTTGGGGGTTTAGGGGGGGATTTTTGAAGAGAAAACACGTAATTTTTGGTTTAAACAGCTATTTTTGAAGAGAATATGCGTGATTTTCAGTTTAAATCAGGGATATTTGCATAGAGAAAATGTGTGATTTTTGTTTAAATGGGGTATTTTGGAAGGGAAAATGCATGATTTTGGGATTAAATGGGAGATTTTCCAAGAGAAAATGCGTGATTTTGGGGTTCAAAGGGGATTTGGCCAGAGAAATCGTGTGAATCTTGGGATAATGGGGTATTTTTGGAGAGATAAATGCATGATTTGGGGGTAAATGCGGGATTTTCCAAGAGAAAAGGCGAGATTTTTGAGTTAAATGGGGGGTTTTCAAAGAGAAAATGCGTGCTTTGGGGTTAAATGGGGGATTTCTGAGGAGAAAATGTGTGACTTGTGGGATAATGGGGTATTTTTGGAGAGAAAATGCAAGATTTTGTGGAAAATGCGGGATTTTGCAAGAGAAAATGCATGATTTTGGAATTAAATGGGAGATTTTCCAAGAGAAAATGCGTGATTTTGGGGTTCAAAGGGGATTTGGCCAGAGAAATCGTGTGAATCTTGGGATAATGGGGTATTTTTGGAGAGAAAATGCATGATTTGGGGGTAAATGCGTATTTTCCATGAGAAAAGGCGAGATTTTTGAGTTAAATGGGGGATATTCCAAGAGAAAATGCGTGATTTTGGGGTTAAATGGGGGATTGTTGAAGGGAAAATGCATGATTTGGGGGTTTAGGGGGGGATTTTTGAAGAGAAAACACGTAATTTTTGGTTTAAACAGCTATTTTTGAAGAGAATATGCGTGATTTTCAGTTTAAATCAGGGATATTTGCATAGAGAAAATGTGTGATTTTTGTTTAAATGGGGTATTTTGGAAGGGAAAATGCGTGATTTTCGGGTTAAATGGGGGATTTTCGAAGAGGAAATGCTTCGTTTCAGGTTGAATTGGGGGTTTTCGAAGCCAAAATGCGTCATTTTCACTTAAATGGGGGATTTTCCAAACGAAAACGCATGATTTTCTTTTTCGATGGGGGATTTTCATAGAGAAAAGGCATGATTTTTGTGTTAAGTGAGGGATATTTGCAAAGAAAAGGCGTGATTTTCGGGTTACATGGGGGATTTTTCAAGAGAAAATGTGTGATTTTCAGTGAAATCGCGGCATCTCTAAGAGAAAATGCCTGATGTTTGCATTAAATGTGTGATTTTCAGGTTACGTGGGAGATTTTTGTAGAGAAAATGTGTGATTTTCGGGATAAATGAGGGATTCTTGAAGAGAAAATGCGTGATTTTCAAGTTAAATGGGGGATTCTGGAAGAGAAATAGCCTTTTCTTCTGGTTAAATGGGGGATTATCGAAGAGAAAATGCACCATTTTTGTTTACAGGTGAGATTTTTGTAGAGGAAATGCGTGATTTTTTGGATACATGGGGGATTCCTGTAGCAAAACTGTTTGATTTTGGGGTCCAGTGGGGGATTTTTGAAGAGCAAAAGTGTGATTTTCGAGTTAAATGGGGGATTTTCCAAGAGAAAATGCGTGATGTTGGGGATGATGGGGTATTTTTGAAGAGATAAAGCATGATTTGGGGGTAAATGCGGGATTTTCCAAGAGAAAAGGCGAGATTTTTGAGTTAAATGGGGGGTTTTCAAAGAGAAAATGCGTTATATGGGGGTTAAGTGAGGGATTTCTGTGGAGAAAATGTGTGACTTGTGGGATAATGGGGTATTTTTGGAGAGAAAATGCAAGATTTTGTGGAAAATGCGGGATTTTGCAAGAGAAAATGCATGATTTTGGGATTAAATGGGAGATTTTCCAAGAGGAAATGCTTCGTTTCAGGTTGAATTGGGGGTTTTCGAAGCCAAAATGCGTCATTTTCACTTAAATGGGGGATTTTCCAAACGAAAACAGCATGATTTTCTTTTTCGATGGGGGATTTTCATAGAGAAAAGGCATGATTTTTGTGTTAAGTGAGGGATATTTGCAAAGAAAAGGCGTGATTTTCGGGTTACATGGGGGATTTTTCAAGAGAAAATGTGTGATTTTCAGTGAAATCGCGGCATCTCTAAGAGAAAATGCCTGATGTTTGCATTAAATGTGTGATTTTCAGGTTACGTGGGAGATTTTTGTAGAGAAAATGCGTGATTTTCGGGATAAATGAGGGATTCTTGAAGAGAAAATGCGTGATTTTCAAGTTAAATGGGGGATTCTCGAAGAGAAATAGCCTTTTCTTCTGGTTAAATGGGGGATTATCGAAGAGAAAATGCACCATTTTTGTTTACAGGTGAGATTTTTGTAGAGGAAATGCGTGATTTTTTGGATACATGGGGGATTCCTGTAGCAAAACTGTTTGATTTTGGGGTCCAGTGGGGGATTTTTGAAGAGCAAAAGTGTGATTTTCGAGTTAAATGGGGGATTTTCCAAGAGAAAATGCGTGATGTTGGGGATGATGGGGTATTTTTGAAGAGATAAAGCATGATTTGGGGGTAAATGCGGGATTTTCCAAGAGAAAAGGCGAGATTTTTGAGTTAAATGGGGGGTTTTCCAAGAGAAAATGCGTGCTTTGGGGTTAAATGGGGGATTTCTGAGGAGAAAATGTGTGACTTGTGGGATAATGGGGTATTTTTGGAGAGAAAATGCAAGATTTTGTGGAAAATGCGGGATTTTGCAAGAGAAAATGCATGATTTTGGGATTAAATGGGAGATTTTCCAAGAGAAAATGCGTGATTTTGGGGTTCAAAGGGGATTTGGCCAGAGAAATCGTGTGAATCTTGGGATAATGGGGTATTTTTGGAGAGAAAATGCATGATTTGGGGGTAAATGCGGGATTTTCCAAGAGAAAAGGCGAGATTTTTGAGTTAAATGGGGGGTTTTCAAAGAGAAAATGCGTGCTTTGGGGTTAAATGGGGGATTTCTGTGGAGAAAATGTGTGACTTGTGGGATAATGGGGTATTTTTGGAGAGAAAATGCAAGATTTTGTGGAAAATGCGGGGTTTTGCAAGAGAAAATGCATGATTTTCGGGTTAAATGGGGGATTTTCGAAGAGGAAATGCTTCGTTTCAGGTTGAATTGGGGGTTTTCGAAGCCAAAATGCGTCATTTTCACTTAAATGGGGGATTTTCCAAACGAAAACGCATGATTTTCTTTTTCGATGGGGGATTTTCATAGAGAAAAGGCATGATTTTTGTGTTAAGTGAGGGATATTTGCAAAGAAAAGGCGTGATTTTCGGGTTACATGGGGGATTTTTCAAGAGAAAATGTGTGATTTTCAGTGAAATCGCGGCATCTCTAAGAGAAAATGCCTGATGTTTGCATTAAATGTGTGATTTTCAGGTTACGTGGGAGATTTTTGTAGAGAAAATGCGTGATTTTCGGGATAAATGAGGGATTCTTGAAGAGAAAATGCGTGATTTTCAAGTTAAATGGGGGATTCTCGAAGAGAAATAGCCTTTTCTTCTGGTTAAATGGGGGATTATCGAAGAGAAAATGCACCATTTTTGTTTACAGGTGAGATTTTTGTAGAGGAAATGCGTGATTTTTTGGATACATGGGGGATTCCTGTAGCAAAAATGTTTGATTTTGGGGTCCAGTGGGGGATTTTTGAAGAGCAAAAGTGTGATTTTCGAGTTAAATGGGGGATTTTCCAAGAGAAAATGCGTGATGTTGGGGATGATGGGGTATTTTTGAAGAGATAAAGCATGATTTGGGGGTAAATGCGGGATTTTCCAAGAGAAAAGGTGAGATTTTTGAGTTAAATGGGGGATTTTCCAAGAGAAAATGTGTGACTTGTGGGTTAAATGGGGGATTTCTGAGGAGAAAATGTGTGACTTGTGGGATAATGGGGTATTTTTGGAGAGAAAATGCAAGATTTTGTGGAAAATGCGGGATTTTGCAAGAGAAAATGCATGATTTTGGGATTAAATGGGAGATTTTCCAAGAGAAAATGCGTGATTTTGGGGTTCAAAGGGGATTTGGCCAGAGAAATCGTGTGAATCTTGGGATAATGGGGTATTTTTGGAGAGAAAATGCATGATTTGGGGGTAAATGCGTATTTTCCATGAGAAAAGGCGAGATTTTTGAGTTAAATGGGGGATATTCCAAGAGAAAATGCGTGATTTTGGGGTTAAATGGGGGATTGTTGAAGGGAAAATGCATGATTTGGGGGTTTAGGGGGGGATTTTTGAAGAGAAAACACGTAATTTTTGGTTTAAACAGCTATTTTTGAAGAGAATATGCGTGATTTTCAGTTTAAATCAGGGATATTTGCATAGAGAAAATGTGTGATTTTTGTTTAAATGGGGTATTTTGGAAGGGAAAATGCGTGATTTTCGGGTTAAATGGGGGATTTTCGAAGAGGAAATGCTTCGTTTCAGGTTGAATTGGGGGTTTTCGAAGCCAAAATGCGTCATTTTCACTTAAATGGGGGATTTTCCAAACGAAAACGCATGATTTTCTTTTTCGATGGGGGATTTTCATAGAGAAAAGGCATGATTTTTGTGTTAAGTGAGGGATATTTGCAAAGAAAAGGCGTGATTTTCGGGTTACATGGGGGATTTTTCAAGAGAAAATGTGTGATTTTCAGTGAAATCGCGGCATCTCTAAGAGAAAATGCCTGATGTTTGCATTAAATGTGTGATTTTCAGGTTACGTGGGAGATTTTTGTAGAGAAAATGCGTGATTTTCGGGATAAATGAGGGATTCTTGAAGAGAAAATGCGTGATTTTCAAGTTAAATGGGGGATTCTCGAAGAGAAATAGCCTTTTCTTCTGGTTAAATGGGGGATTATCGAAGAGAAAATGCACCATTTTTGTTTACAGGTGAGATTTTTGTAGAGGAAATGCGTGATTTTTTGGATACATGGGGGATTCCTGTAGCAAAAATGTTTGATTTTGGGGTCCAGTGGGGGATTTTTGAAGAGCAAAAGTGTGATTTTCGAGTTAAATGGGGGATTTCTGTGGAGAAAATGTGTGACTTGTGGGATAATGGGGTATTTTTGGAGAGAAAATGCAAGATTTTGTGGAAAATGCGGGATTTTGCAAGAGAAAATGCATGATTTTGGGATTAAATGGGAGATTTTCCAAGAGAAAATGCGTGATTTTGGGGTTCAAAGGGGATTTGGCCAGAGAAATCGTGTGAATCTTGGGATAATGGGGTATTTTTGGAGAGAAAATGCATGATTTGGGGGTAAATGCGTATTTTCCATGAGAAAAGGCGAGATTTTTGAGTTAAATGGGGGATATTCCAAGAGAAAATGCGTGATTTTGGGGTTAAATGGGGGATTGTTGAAGGGAAAATGCATGATTTGGGGGTTTAGGGGGGGATTTTTGAAGAGAAAACACGTAATTTTTGGTTTAAACAGCTATTTTTGAAGAGAATATGCGTGATTTTCAGTTTAAATCAGGGATATTTGCATAGAGAAAATGTGTGATTTTTGTTTAAATGGGGTATTTTGGAAGGGAAAATGCGTGATTTTCGGGTTAAATGGGGGATTTTCGAAGAGGAAATGCTTCGTTTCAGGTTGAATTGGGGGTTTTCGAAGCCAAAATGCGTCATTTTCACTTAAATGGGGGATTTTCCAAACGAAAACGCATGATTTTCTTTTTCGATGGGGGATTTTCATAGAGAAAAGGCATGATTTTTGTGTTAAGTGAGGGATATTTGCAAAGAAAAGGCGTGATTTTCGGGTTACATGGGGGATTTTTCAAGAGAAAATGTGTGATTTTCAGTGAAATCGCGGCATCTCTAAGAGAAAATGCCTGATGTTTGCATTAAATGTGTGATTTTCAGGTTACGTGGGAGATTTTTGTAGAGAAAATGCGTGATTTTCGGGATAAATGAGGGATTCTTGAAGAGAAAATGCGTGATTTTCAAGTTAAATGGGGGATTCTCGAAGAGAAATAGCCTTTTCTTCTGGTTAAATGGGGGATTATCGAAGAGAAAATGCACCATTTTTGTTTACAGGTGAGATTTTTGTAGAGGAAATGCGTGATTTTTTGGATACATGGGGGATTCCTGTAGCAAAACTGTTTGATTTTGGGGTCCAGTGGGGGATTTTTGAAGAGCAAAAGTGTGATTTTCGAGTTAAATGGGGGATTTTCCAAGAGAAAATGCGTGATGTTGGGGATGATGGGGTATTTTTGAAGAGATAAAGCATGATTTGGGGGTAAATGCGGGATTTTCCAAGAGAAAAGGCGAGATTTTTGAGTTAAATGGGGGGTTTTCCAAGAGAAAATGTGTGACTTGTGGGTTAAATGGGGGATTTCTGAGGAGAAAATGTGTGACTTGTGGGATAATGGGGTATTTTTGGAGAGAAAATGCAAGATTTTGTGGAAAATGCGGGATTTTGCAAGAGAAAATGCATGATTTTGGGATTAAATGGGAGATTTTCCAAGAGAAAATGCGTGATTTTGGGGTTCAAAGGGGATTTGGCCAGAGAAATCGTGTGAATCTTGGGATAATGGGGTATTTTTGGAGAGAAAATGCATGATTTGGGGGTAAATGCGTATTTTCCATGAGAAAAGGCGAGATTTTTGAGTTAAATGGGGGATATTCCAAGAGAAAATGCGTGATTTTGGGGTTAAATGGGGGATTGTTGAAGGGAAAATGCATGATTTGGGGGTTTAGGGGGGGATTTTTGAAGAGAAAACACGTAATTTTTGGTTTAAACAGCTATTTTTGAAGAGAATATGCGTGATTTTCAGTTTAAATCAGGGATATTTGCATAGAGAAAATGTGTGATTTTTGTTTAAATGGGGTATTTTGGAAGGGAAAATGCGTGATTTTCGGGTTAAATGGGGGATTTTCGAAGAGGAAATGCTTCGTTTCAGGTTGAATTGGGGGTTTTCGAAGCCAAAATGCGTCATTTTCACTTAAATGGGGGATTTTCCAAACGAAAACGCATGATTTTCTTTTTCGATGGGGGATTTTCATAGAGAAAAGGCATGATTTTTGTGTTAAGTGAGGGATATTTGCAAAGAAAAGGCGTGATTTTCGGGTTACATGGGGGATTTTTCAAGAGAAAATGTGTGATTTTCAGTGAAATCGCGGCATCTCTAAGAGAAAATGCCTGATGTTTGCATTAAATGTGTGATTTTCAGGTTACGTGGGAGATTTTTGTAGAGAAAATGCGTGATTTTCGGGATAAATGAGGGATTCTTGAAGAGAAAATGCGTGATTTTCAAGTTAAATGGGGGATTCTCGAAGAGAAATAGCCTTTTCTTCTGGTTAAATGGGGGATTATCGAAGAGAAAATGCACCATTTTTGTTTACAGGTGAGATTTTTGTAGAGGAAATGCGTGATTTTTTGGATACATGGGGGATTCCTGTAGCAAAAATGTTTGATTTTGGGGTCCAGTGGGGGATTTTTGAAGAGCAAAAGTGTGATTTTCGAGTTAAATGGGGGATTTTCCAAGAGAAAATGCGTGATGTTGGGGATGATGGGGTATTTTTGAAGAGATAAAGCATGATTTGGGGGTAAATGCGGGATTTTCCAAGAGAAAAGGCGAGATTTTTGAGTTAAATGGGGGGTTTTCCAAGAGAAAATGCTGTGACTTGTGGGTTAAATGGGGGATTTCTGATGGAGAAAATGTGTGACTTGTGGGATAATGGGGTATTTTTGGAGAGAAAATGCAAGATTTTGTGGAAAATGCGGGATTTTGCAAGAGAAAATGCATGATTTTGGGATTAAATGGGAGATTTTCCAAGAGAAAATGCGTGATTTTGGGGTTCAAAGGGGATTTGGCCAGAGAAATCGTGTGAATCTTGGGATAATGGGGTATTTTTGGAGAGAAAATGCATGATTTGGGGGTAAATGCGTATTTTCCATGAGAAAAGGCGAGATTTTTGAGTTAAATGGGGGATATTCCAAGAGAAAATGCGTGATTTTGGGGTTAAATGGGGGATTGTTGAAGGGAAAATGCATGATTTGGGGGTTTAGGGGGGGATTTTTGAAGAGAAAACACGTAATTTTTGGTTTAAACAGCTATTTTTGAAGAGAATATGCGTGATTTTCAGTTTAAATCAGGGATATTTGCATAGAGAAAATGTGTGATTTTTGTTTAAATGGGGTATTTTGGAAGGGAAAATGCGTGATTTTCGGGTTAAATGGGGGATTTTCGAAGAGGAAATGCTTCGTTTCAGGTTGAATTGGGGGTTTTCGAAGCCAAAATGCGTCATTTTCACTTAAATGGGGGATTTTCCAAACGAAAACGCATGATTTTCTTTTTCGATGGGGGATTTTCATAGAGAAAAGGCATGATTTTTGTGTTAAGTGAGGGATATTTGCAAAGAAAAGGCGTGATTTTCGGGTTACATGGGGGATTTTTCAAGAGAAAATGTGTGATTTTCAGTGAAATCGCGGCATCTCTAAGAGAAAATGCCTGATGTTTGCATTAAATGTGTGATTTTCAGGTTACGTGGGAGATTTTTGTAGAGAAAATGCGTGATTTTCGGGATAAATGAGGGATTCTTGAAGAGAAAATGCGTGATTTTCAAGTTAAATGGGGGATTCTCGAAGAGAAATAGCCTTTTCTTCTGGTTAAATGGGGGATTATCGAAGAGAAAATGCACCATTTTTGTTTACAGGTGAGATTTTTGTAGAGGAAATGCGTGATTTTTTGGATACATGGGGGATTCCTGTAGCAAAAATGTTTGATTTTGGGGTCCAGTGGGGGATTTTTGAAGAGCAAAAGTGTGATTTTCGAGTTAAATGGGGGATTTTCCAAGAGAAAATGCGTGATGTTGGGGATGATGGGGTATTTTTGAAGAGATAAAGCATGATTTGGGGGTAAATGCGGGATTTTCCAAGAGAAAAGGCGAGATTTTTGAGTTAAATGGGGGGTTTTCCAAGAGAAAATGCGTGACTTGGGGTTAAATGGGGGATTTCTGAGGAGAAAATGTGTGACTTGTGGGATAATGGGGTATTTTTGGAGAGAAAATGCAAGATTTTGTGGAAAATGCGGGATTTTGCAAGAGAAAATGCATGATTTTGGGATTAAATGGGAGATTTTCCAAGAGAAAATGCGTGATTTTGGGGTTCAAAGGGGATTTGGCCAGAGAAATCGTGTGAATCTTGGGATAATGGGGTATTTTTGGAGAGAAAATGCATGATTTGGGGGTAAATGCGTATTTTCCATGAGAAAAGGCGAGATTTTTGAGTTAAATGGGGGATATTCCAAGAGAAAATGCGTGATTTTGGGGTTAAATGGGGGATTGTTGAAGGGAAAATGCATGATTTGGGGGTTTAGGGGGGGATTTTTGAAGAGAAAACACGTAATTTTTGGTTTAAACAGCTATTTTTGAAGAGAATATGCGTGATTTTCAGTTTAAATCAGGGATATTTGCATAGAGAAAATGTGTGATTTTTGTTTAAATGGGGTATTTTGGAAGGGAAAATGCGTGATTTTCGGGTTAAATGGGGGATTTTCGAAGAGGAAATGCTTCGTTTCAGGTTGAATTGGGGGTTTTCGAAGCCAAAATGCGTCATTTTCACTTAAATGGGGGATTTTCCAAACGAAAACGCATGATTTTCTTTTTCGATGGGGGATTTTCATAGAGAAAAGGCATGATTTTTGTGTTAAGTGAGGGATATTTGCAAAGAAAAGGCGTGATTTTCGGGTTACATGGGGGATTTTTCAAGAGAAAATGTGTGATTTTCAGTGAAATCGCGGCATCTCTAAGAGAAAATGCCTGATGTTTGCATTAAATGTGTGATTTTCAGGTTACGTGGGAGATTTTTGTAGAGAAAATGCGTGATTTTCGGGATAAATGAGGGATTCTTGAAGAGAAAATGCGTGATTTTCAAGTTAAATGGGGGATTCTCGAAGAGAAATAGCCTTTTCTTCTGGTTAAATGGGGGATTATCGAAGAGAAAATGCACCATTTTTGTTTACAGGTGAGATTTTTGTAGAGGAAATGCGTGATTTTTTGGATACATGGGGGATTCCTGTAGCAAAACTGTTTGATTTTGGGGTCCAGTGGGGGATTTTTGAAGAGCAAAAGTGTGATTTTCGAGTTAAATGGGGGATTTTCCAAGAGAAAATGCGTGATGTTGGGGATGATGGGGTATTTTTGAAGAGATAAAGCATGATTTGGGGGTAAATGCGGGATTTTCCAAGAGAAAAGGCGAGATTTTTGAGTTAAATGGGGGGTTTTCCAAGAGAAAATGCGTGCTTTGGGGTTAAATGGGGGATTTCTGTGGAGAAAATGTGTGACTTGTGGGATAATGGGGTATTTTTGGAGAGAAAATGCAAGATTTTGTGGAAAATGCGGGATTTTGCAAGAGAAAATGCATGATTTTGGGATTAAATGGGAGATTTTCCAAGAGAAAATGCGTGATTTTGGGGTTCAAAGGGGATTTGGCCAGAGAAATCGTGTGAATCTTGGGATAATGGGGTATTTTTGGAGAGAAAATGCATGATTTGGGGGTAAATGCGTATTTTCCATGAGAAAAGGCGAGATTTTTGAGTTAAATGGGGGATATTCCAAGAGAAAATGCGTGATTTTGGGGTTAAATGGGGGATTGTTGAAGGGAAAATGCATGATTTGGGGGTTTAGGGGGGGATTTTTGAAGAGAAAACACGTAATTTTTGGTTTAAACAGCTATTTTTGAAGAGAATATGCGTGATTTTCAGTTTAAATCAGGGATATTTGCATAGAGAAAATGTGTGATTTTTGTTTAAATGGGGTATTTTGGAAGGGAAAATGCGTGATTTTCGGGTTAAATGGGGGATTTTCGAAGAGGAAATGCTTCGTTTCAGGTTGAATTGGGGGTTTTCGAAGCCAAAATGCGTCATTTTCACTTAAATGGGGGATTTTCCAAACGAAAACGCATGATTTTCTTTTTCGATGGGGGATTTTCATAGAGAAAAGGCATGATTTTTGTGTTAAGTGAGGGATATTTGCAAAGAAAAGGCGTGATTTTCGGGTTACATGGGGGATTTTTCAAGAGAAAATGTGTGATTTTCAGTGAAATCGCGGCATCTCTAAGAGAAAATGCCTGATGTTTGCATTAAATGTGTGATTTTCAGGTTACGTGGGAGATTTTTGTAGAGAAAATGCGTGATTTTCGGGATAAATGAGGGATTCTTGAAGAGAAAATGCGTGATTTTCAAGTTAAATGGGGGATTCTCGAAGAGAAATAGCCTTTTCTTCTGGTTAAATGGGGGATTATCGAAGAGAAAATGCACCATTTTTGTTTACAGGTGAGATTTTTGTAGAGGAAATGCGTGATTTTTTGGATACATGGGGGATTCCTGTAGCAAAACTGTTTGATTTTGGGGTCCAGTGGGGGATTTTTGAAGAGCAAAAGTGTGATTTTCGAGTTAAATGGGGGATTTTCCAAGAGAAAATGCGTGATGTTGGGGATGATGGGGTATTTTTGAAGAGATAAAGCATGATTTGGGGGTAAATGCGGGATTTTCCAAGAGAAAAGGCGAGATTTTTGAGTTAAATGGGGGGTTTTCCAAGAGAAAATGCGTGATATTGGGGTTAAATGGGGGATTTCTGTGGAGAAAATGTGTGACTTGTGGGATAATGGGGTATTTTTGGAGAGAAAATGCAAGATTTTGTGGAAAATGCGGGATTTTGCAAGAGAAAATGCATGATTTTGGGATTAAATGGGAGATTTTCCAAGAGAAAATGCGTGATTTTGGGGTTCAAAGGGGATTTGGCCAGAGAAATCGTGTGAATCTTGGGATAATGGGGTATTTTTGGAGAGAAAATGCATGATTTGGGGGTAAATGCGTATTTTCCATGAGAAAAGGCGAGATTTTTGAGTTAAATGGGGGATATTCCAAGAGAAAATGCGTGATTTTGGGGTTAAATGGGGGATTGTTGAAGGGAAAATGCATGATTTGGGGGTTTAGGGGGGGATTTTTGAAGAGAAAACACGTAATTTTTGGTTTAAACAGCTATTTTTGAAGAGAATATGCGTGATTTTCAGTTTAAATCAGGGATATTTGCATAGAGAAAATGTGTGATTTTTGTTTAAATGGGGTATTTTGGAAGGGAAAATGCGTGATTTTCGGGTTAAATGGGGGATTTTCGAAGAGGAAATGCTTCGTTTCAGGTTGAATTGGGGGTTTTCGAAGCCAAAATGCGTCATTTTCACTTAAATGGGGGATTTTCCAAACGAAAACGCATGATTTTCTTTTTCGATGGGGGATTTTCATAGAGAAAAGGCATGATTTTTGTGTTAAGTGAGGGATATTTGCAAAGAAAAGGCGTGATTTTCGGGTTACATGGGGGATTTTTCAAGAGAAAATGTGTGATTTTCAGTGAAATCGCGGCATCTCTAAGAGAAAATGCCTGATGTTTGCATTAAATGTGTGATTTTCAGGTTACGTGGGAGATTTTTGTAGAGAAAATGCGTGATTTTCGGGATAAATGAGGGATTCTTGAAGAGAAAATGCGTGATTTTCAAGTTAAATGGGGGATTCTCGAAGAGAAATAGCCTTTTCTTCTGGTTAAATGGGGGATTATCGAAGAGAAAATGCACCATTTTTGTTTACAGGTGAGATTTTTGTAGAGGAAATGCGTGATTTTTTGGATACATGGGGGATTCCTGTAGCAAAACTGTTTGATTTTGGGGTCCAGTGGGGGATTTTTGAAGAGCAAAAGTGTGATTTTCGAGTTAAATGGGGGATTTTCCAAGAGAAAATGCGTGATGTTGGGGATGATGGGGTATTTTTGAAGAGATAAAGCATGATTTGGGGGTAAATGCGGGATTTTCCAAGAGAAAAGGCGAGATTTTTGAGTTAAATGGGGGGTTTTCCAAGAGAAAATGCGTGACTTTGGGGTTAAATGGGGGATTTCTGAGGAGAAAATGTGTGACTTGTGGGATAATGGGGTATTTTTGGAGAGAAAATGCAAGATTTTGTGGAAAATGCGGGATTTTGCAAGAGAAAATGCATGATTTTGGGATTAAATGGGAGATTTTCCAAGAGAAAATGCGTGATTTTGGGGTTCAAAGGGGATTTGGCCAGAGAAATCGTGTGAATCTTGGGATAATGGGGTATTTTTGGAGAGAAAATGCATGATTTGGGGGTAAATGCGTATTTTCCATGAGAAAAGGCGAGATTTTTGAGTTAAATGGGGGATATTCCAAGAGAAAATGCGTGATTTTGGGGTTAAATGGGGGATTGTTGAAGGGAAAATGCATGATTTGGGGGTTTAGGGGGGGATTTTTGAAGAGAAAACACGTAATTTTTGGTTTAAACAGCTATTTTTGAAGAGAATATGCGTGATTTTCAGTTTAAATCAGGGATATTTGCATAGAGAAAATGTGTGATTTTTGTTTAAATGGGGTATTTTGGAAGGGAAAATGCGTGATTTTCGGGTTAAATGGGGGATTTTCGAAGAGGAAATGCTTCGTTTCAGGTTGAATTGGGGGTTTTCGAAGCCAAAATGCGTCATTTTCACTTAAATGGGGGATTTTCCAAACGAAAACGCATGATTTTCTTTTTCGATGGGGGATTTTCATAGAGAAAAGGCATGATTTTTGTGTTAAGTGAGGGATATTTGCAAAGAAAAGGCGTGATTTTCGGGTTACATGGGGGATTTTTCAAGAGAAAATGTGTGATTTTCAGTGAAATCGCGGCATCTCTAAGAGAAAATGCCTGATGTTTGCATTAAATGTGTGATTTTCAGGTTACGTGGGAGATTTTTGTAGAGAAAATGCGTGATTTTCGGGATAAATGAGGGATTCTTGAAGAGAAAATGCGTGATTTTCAAGTTAAATGGGGGATTCTCGAAGAGAAATAGCCTTTTCTTCTGGTTAAATGGGGGATTATCGAAGAGAAAATGCACCATTTTTGTTTACAGGTGAGATTTTTGTAGAGGAAATGCGTGATTTTTTGGATACATGGGGGATTCCTGTAGCAAAACTGTTTGATTTTGGGGTCCAGTGGGGGATTTTTGAAGAGCAAAAGTGTGATTTTCGAGTTAAATGGGGGATTTTCCAAGAGAAAATGCGTGATGTTGGGGATGATGGGGTATTTTTGAAGAGATAAAGCATGATTTGGGGGTAAATGCGGGATTTTCCAAGAGAAAAGGTGAGATTTTTGAGTTAAATGGGGGGTTTTCCAAGAGAAAATGTGTGACTTGTGGGTTAAATGGGGGATTTCTGAGGAGAAAATGTGTGACTTGTGGGATAATGGGGTATTTTTGGAGAGAAAATGCAAGATTTTGTGGAAAATGCGGGATTTTGCAAGAGAAAATGCATGATTTTGGGATTAAATGGGAGATTTTCCAAGAGAAAATGCGTGATTTTGGGGTTCAAAGGGGATTTGGCCAGAGAAATCGTGTGAATCTTGGGATAATGGGGTATTTTTGGAGAGAAAATGCATGATTTGGGGGTAAATGCGTATTTTCCATGAGAAAAGGCGAGATTTTTGAGTTAAATGGGGGATATTCCAAGAGAAAATGCGTGATTTTGGGGTTAAATGGGGGATTGTTGAAGGGAAAATGCATGATTTGGGGGTTTAGGGGGGGATTTTTGAAGAGAAAACACGTAATTTTTGGTTTAAACAGCTATTTTTGAAGAGAATATGCGTGATTTTCAGTTTAAATCAGGGATATTTGCATAGAGAAAATGTGTGATTTTTGTTTAAATGGGGTATTTTGGAAGGGAAAATGCGTGATTTTCGGGTTAAATGGGGGATTTTCGAAGAGGAAATGCTTCGTTTCAGGTTGAATTGGGGGTTTTCGAAGCCAAAATGCGTCATTTTCACTTAAATGGGGGATTTTCCAAACGAAAACGCATGATTTTCTTTTTCGATGGGGGATTTTCATAGAGAAAAGGCATGATTTTTGTGTTAAGTGAGGGATATTTGCAAAGAAAAGGCGTGATTTTCGGGTTACATGGGGGATTTTTCAAGAGAAAATGTGTGATTTTCAGTGAAATCGCGGCATCTCTAAGAGAAAATGCCTGATGTTTGCATTAAATGTGTGATTTTCAGGTTACGTGGGAGATTTTTGTAGAGAAAATGCGTGATTTTCGGGATAAATGAGGGATTCTTGAAGAGAAAATGCGTGATTTTCAAGTTAAATGGGGGATTCTCGAAGAGAAATAGCCTTTTCTTCTGGTTAAATGGGGGATTATCGAAGAGAAAATGCACCATTTTTGTTTACAGGTGAGATTTTTGTAGAGGAAATGCGTGATTTTTTGGATACATGGGGGATTCCTGTAGCAAAACTGTTTGATTTTGGGGTCCAGTGGGGGATTTTTGAAGAGCAAAAGTGTGATTTTCGAGTTAAATGGGGGATTTTCCAAGAGAAAATGCGTGATGTTGGGGATGATGGGGTATTTTTGAAGAGATAAAGCATGATTTGGGGGTAAATGCGGGATTTTCCAAGAGAAAAGGCGAGATTTTTGAGTTAAATGGGGGGTTTTCCAAGAGAAAATGCGTTATATGGGGGTTAAATGGGGGATTTCTGATGGAGAAAATGTGTGACTTGTGGGATAATGGGGTATTTTTGGAGAGAAAATGCAAGATTTTGTGGAAAATGCGGGATTTTGCAAGAGAAAATGCATGATTTTGGGATTAAATGGGAGATTTTCCAAGAGAAAATGCGTGATTTTGGGGTTCAAAGGGGATTTGGCCAGAGAAATCGTGTGAATCTTGGGATAATGGGGTATTTTTGGAGAGAAAATGCATGATTTGGGGGTAAATGCGTATTTTCCATGAGAAAAGGCGAGATTTTTGAGTTAAATGGGGGATATTCCAAGAGAAAATGCGTGATTTTGGGGTTAAATGGGGGATTGTTGAAGGGAAAATGCATGATTTGGGGGTTTAGGGGGGGATTTTTGAAGAGAAAACACGTAATTTTTGGTTTAAACAGCTATTTTTGAAGAGAATATGCGTGATTTTCAGTTTAAATCAGGGATATTTGCATAGAGAAAATGTGTGATTTTTGTTTAAATGGGGTATTTTGGAAGGGAAAATGCGTGATTTTCGGGTTAAATGGGGGATTTTCGAAGAGGAAATGCTTCGTTTCAGGTTGAATTGGGGGTTTTCGAAGCCAAAATGCGTCATTTTCACTTAAATGGGGGATTTTCCAAACGAAAACGCATGATTTTCTTTTTCGATGGGGGATTTTCATAGAGAAAAGGCATGATTTTTGTGTTAAGTGAGGGATATTTGCAAAGAAAAGGCGTGATTTTCGGGTTACATGGGGGATTTTTCAAGAGAAAATGTGTGATTTTCAGTGAAATCGCGGCATCTCTAAGAGAAAATGCCTGATGTTTGCATTAAATGTGTGATTTTCAGGTTACGTGGGAGATTTTTGTAGAGAAAATGCGTGATTTTCGGGATAAATGAGGGATTCTTGAAGAGAAAATGCGTGATTTTCAAGTTAAATGGGGGATTCTCGAAGAGAAATAGCCTTTTCTTCTGGTTAAATGGGGGATTATCGAAGAGAAAATGCACCATTTTTGTTTACAGGTGAGATTTTTGTAGAGGAAATGCGTGATTTTTTGGATACATGGGGGATTCCTGTAGCAAAACTGTTTGATTTTGGGGTCCAGTGGGGGATTTTTGAAGAGCAAAAGTGTGATTTTCGAGTTAAATGGGGGATTTTCCAAGAGAAAATGCGTGATGTTGGGGATGATGGGGTATTTTTGAAGAGATAAAGCATGATTTGGGGGTAAATGCGGGATTTTCCAAGAGAAAAGGCGAGATTTTTGAGTTAAATGGGGGGTTTTCCAAGAGAAAATGCGTGCTTTGGGGTTAAATGGGGGATTTCTGAGGAGAAAATGTGTGACTTGTGGGATAATGGGGTATTTTTGGAGAGAAAATGCAAGATTTTGTGGAAAATGCGGGATTTTGCAAGAGAAAATGCATGATTTTGGGATTAAATGGGAGATTTTCCAAGAGAAAATGCGTGATTTTGGGGTTCAAAGGGGATTTGGCCAGAGAAATCGTGTGAATCTTGGGATAATGGGGTATTTTTGGAGAGAAAATGCATGATTTGGGGGTAAATGCGTATTTTCCATGAGAAAAGGCGAGATTTTTGAGTTAAATGGGGGATATTCCAAGAGAAAATGCGTGATTTTGGGGTTAAATGGGGGATTGTTGAAGGGAAAATGCATGATTTGGGGGTTTAGGGGGGGATTTTTGAAGAGAAAACACGTAATTTTTGGTTTAAACAGCTATTTTTGAAGAGAATATGCGTGATTTTCAGTTTAAATCAGGGATATTTGCATAGAGAAAATGTGTGATTTTTGTTTAAATGGGGTATTTTGGAAGGGAAAATGCGTGATTTTCGGGTTAAATGGGGGATTTTCGAAGAGGAAATGCTTCGTTTCAGGTTGAATTGGGGGTTTTCGAAGCCAAAATGCGTCATTTTCACTTAAATGGGGGATTTTCCAAACGAAAACGCATGATTTTCTTTTTCGATGGGGGATTTTCATAGAGAAAAGGCATGATTTTTGTGTTAAGTGAGGGATATTTGCAAAGAAAAGGCGTGATTTTCGGGTTACATGGGGGATTTTTCAAGAGAAAATGTGTGATTTTCAGTGAAATCGCGGCATCTCTAAGAGAAAATGCCTGATGTTTGCATTAAATGTGTGATTTTCAGGTTACGTGGGAGATTTTTGTAGAGAAAATGCGTGATTTTCGGGATAAATGAGGGATTCTTGAAGAGAAAATGCGTGATTTTCAAGTTAAATGGGGGATTCTCGAAGAGAAATAGCCTTTTCTTCTGGTTAAATGGGGGATTATCGAAGAGAAAATGCACCATTTTTGTTTACAGGTGAGATTTTTGTAGAGGAAATGCGTGATTTTTTGGATACATGGGGGATTCCTGTAGCAAAAATGTTTGATTTTGGGGTCCAGTGGGGGATTTTTGAAGAGCAAAAGTGTGATTTTCGAGTTAAATGGGGGATTTTCCAAGAGAAAATGCGTGATGTTGGGGATGATGGGGTATTTTTGAAGAGATAAAGCATGATTTGGGGGTAAATGCGGGATTTTCCAAGAGAAAAGGCGAGATTTTTGAGTTAAATGGGGGGTTTTCAAAGAGAAAATGCGTGCTTTGGGGTTAAATGGGGGATTTCTGTGGAGAAAATGTGTGACTTGTGGGATAATGGGGTATTTTTGGAGAGAAAATGCAAGATTTTGTGGAAAATGCGGGGATTTTGCAAGAGAAAATGAGTGATTTTCGGGTTAAATGGGGGATTTTCGAAGAGGAAATGCTTCGTTTCAGGTTGAATTGGGGGTTTTCGAAGCCAAAATGCGTCATTTTCACTTAAATGGGGGATTTTCCAAACGAAAACGCATGATTTTCTTTTTCGATGGGGGATTTTCATAGAGAAAAGGCATGATTTTTGTGTTAAGTGAGGGATATTTGCAAAGAAAAGGCGTGATTTTCGGGTTACATGGGGGATTTTTCAAGAGAAAATGTGTGATTTTCAGTGAAATCGCGGCATCTCTAAGAGAAAATGCCTGATGTTTGCATTAAATGTGTGATTTTCAGGTTACGTGGGAGATTTTTGTAGAGAAAATGCGTGATTTTCGGGATAAATGAGGGATTCTTGAAGAGAAAATGCGTGATTTTCAAGTTAAATGGGGGATTCTCGAAGAGAAATAGCCTTTTCTTCTGGTTAAATGGGGGATTATCGAAGAGAAAATGCACCATTTTTGTTTACAGGTGAGATTTTTGTAGAGGAAAATGCGTGATTTTTTGGATACATGGGGGATTCCTGTAGCAAAAATGTTTGATTTTGGGGTCCAGTGGGGGATTTTTGAAGAGCAAAAGTGTGATTTTCGAGTTAAATGGGGGATTTTCCAAGAGAAAATGCGTGATGTTGGGGATGATGGGGTATTTTTGAAGAGATAAAGCATGATTTGGGGGTAAATGCGGGATTTTCCAAGAGAAAAGGCGAGATTTTTGAGTTAAATGGGGGGTTTTCCAAGAGAAAATGCGTGACTTTGGGGTTAAATGGGGGATTTCTGTGGAGAAAATGTGTGACTTGTGGGATAATGGGGTATTTTTGGAGAGAAAATGCAAGATTTTGTGGAAAATGCGGGATTTTGCAAGAGAAAATGCATGATTTTGGGATTAAATGGGAGATTTTCCAAGAGAAAATGCGTGATTTTGGGGTTCAAAGGGGATTTGGCCAGAGAAATCGTGTGAATCTTGGGATAATGGGGTATTTTTGGAGAGAAAATGCATGATTTGGGGGTAAATGCGTATTTTCCATGAGAAAAGGCGAGATTTTTGAGTTAAATGGGGGATATTCCAAGAGAAAATGCGTGATTTTGGGGTTAAATGGGGGATTGTTGAAGGGAAAATGCATGATTTGGGGGTTTAGGGGGGGATTTTTGAAGAGAAAACACGTAATTTTTGGTTTAAACAGCTATTTTTGAAGAGAATATGCGTGATTTTCAGTTTAAATCAGGGATATTTGCATAGAGAAAATGTGTGATTTTTGTTTAAATGGGGTATTTTGGAAGGGAAAATGCGTGATTTTCGGGTTAAATGGGGGATTTTCGAAGAGGAAATGCTTCGTTTCAGGTTGAATTGGGGGTTTTCGAAGCCAAAATGCGTCATTTTCACTTAAATGGGGGATTTTCCAAACGAAAACGCATGATTTTCTTTTTCGATGGGGGATTTTCATAGAGAAAAGGCATGATTTTTGTGTTAAGTGAGGGATATTTGCAAAGAAAAGGCGTGATTTTCGGGTTACATGGGGGATTTTTCAAGAGAAAATGTGTGATTTTCAGTGAAATCGCGGCATCTCTAAGAGAAAATGCCTGATGTTTGCATTAAATGTGTGATTTTCAGGTTACGTGGGAGATTTTTGTAGAGAAAATGTGTGATTTTCGGGATAAATGAGGGATTCTTGAAGAGAAAATGCGTGATTTTCAAGTTAAATGGGGGATTCTGGAAGAGAAATAGCCTTTTCTTCTGGTTAAATGGGGGATTATCGAAGAGAAAATGCACCATTTTTGTTTACAGGTGAGATTTTTGTAGAGGAAATGCGTGATTTTTTGGATACATGGGGGATTCCTGTAGCAAAAATGTTTGATTTTGGGGTCCAGTGGGGGATTTTTGAAGAGCAAAAGTGTGATTTTCGAGTTAAATGGGGGATTTTCCAAGAGAAAATGCGTGATGTTGGGGATGATGGGGTATTTTTGAAGAGATAAAGCATGATTTGGGGGTAAATGCGGGATTTTCCAAGAGAAAAGGCGAGATTTTTGAGTTAAATGGGGGGTTTTCAAAGAGAAAATGCGTGCTTTGGGGTTAAATGGGGGATTTCTGTGGAGAAAATGTGTGACTTGTGGGATAATGGGGTATTTTTGGAGAGAAAATGCAAGATTTTGTGGAAAATGCGGGGTTTTGCAAGAGAAAATGCATGATTTTCGGGTTAAATGGGGGATTTTCGAAGAGGAAATGCTTCGTTTCAGGTTGAATTGGGGGTTTTCGGAAGCCAAAATGCGTCATTTTCACTTAAATGGGGGATTTTCCAAACGAAAACGCATGATTTTCTTTTTCGATGGGGGATTTTCATAGAGAAAAGGCATGATTTTTGTGTTAAGTGAGGGATATTTGCAAAGAAAAGGCGTGATTTTCGGGTTACATGGGGGATTTTTCAAGAGAAAATGTGTGATTTTCAGTGAAATCGCGGCATCTCTAAGAGAAAATGCCTGATGTTTGCATTAAATGTGTGATTTTCAGGTTACGTGGGAGATTTTTGTAGAGAAAATGCTGTGATTTTCGGGATAAATGAGGGATTCTTGAAGAGAAAATGCGTGATTTTCAAGTTAAATGGGGGATTCTCGAAGAGAAATAGCCTTTTCTTCTGGTTAAATGGGGGATTATCGAAGAGAAAATGCACCATTTTTGTTTACAGGTGAGATTTTTGTAGAGGAAATGCGTGATTTTTTGGATACATGGGGGATTCCTGTAGCAAAAATGTTTGATTTTGGGGTCCAGTGGGGGATTTTTGAAGAGCAAAAGTGTGATTTTCGAGTTAAATGGGGGATTTTCCAAGAGAAAATGCGTGATGTTGGGGATGATGGGGTATTTTTGAAGAGATAAAGCATGATTTGGGGGTAAATGCGGGATTTTCCAAGAGAAAAGGCGAGATTTTTGAGTTAAATGGGGGGTTTTCCAAGAGAAAATGCGTGCTTTGGGGTTAAATGGGGGATTTCTGTGGAGAAAATGTGTGACTTGTGGGATAATGGGGTATTTTTGGAGAGAAAATGCAAGATTTTGTGGAAAATGCGGGATTTTGCAAGAGAAAATGCATGATTTTGGGATTAAATGGGAGATTTTCCAAGAGAAAATGCGTGATTTTGGGGTTCAAAGGGGATTTGGCCAGAGAAATCGTGTGAATCTTGGGATAATGGGGTATTTTTGGAGAGAAAATGCATGATTTGGGGGTAAATGCGTATTTTCCATGAGAAAAGGCGAGATTTTTGAGTTAAATGGGGGATATTCCAAGAGAAAATGCGTGATTTTGGGGTTAAATGGGGGATTGTTGAAGGGAAAATGCATGATTTGGGGGTTTAGGGGGGGATTTTTGAAGAGAAAACACGTAATTTTTGGTTTAAACAGCTATTTTTGAAGAGAATATGCGTGATTTTCAGTTTAAATCAGGGATATTTGCATAGAGAAAATGTGTGATTTTTGTTTAAATGGGGTATTTTGGAAGGGAAAATGCGTGATTTTCGGGTTAAATGGGGGATTTTCGAAGAGGAAATGCTTCGTTTCAGGTTGAATTGGGGGTTTTCGAAGCCAAAATGCGTCATTTTCACTTAAATGGGGGATTTTCCAAACGAAAACGCATGATTTTCTTTTTCGATGGGGGATTTTCATAGAGAAAAGGCATGATTTTTGTGTTAAGTGAGGGATATTTGCAAAGAAAAGGCGTGATTTTCGGGTTACATGGGGGATTTTTCAAGAGAAAATGTGTGATTTTCAGTGAAATCGCGGCATCTCTAAGAGAAAATGCCTGATGTTTGCATTAAATGTGTGATTTTCAGGTTACGTGGGAGATTTTTGTAGAGAAAATGCGTGATTTTCGGGATAAATGAGGGATTCTTGAAGAGAAAATGCGTGATTTTCAAGTTAAATGGGGGATTCTCGGAAGAGAAATAGCCTTTTCTTCTGGTTAAATGGGGGATTATCGAAGAGAAAATGCACCATTTTTGTTTACAGGTGAGATTTTTGTAGAGGAAATGCGTGATTTTTTGGATACATGGGGGATTCCTGTAGCAAAAATGTTTGATTTTGGGGTCCAGTGGGGGATTTTTGAAGAGCAAAAGTGTGATTTTCGAGTTAAATGGGGGATTTTCCAAGAGAAAATGCGTGATGTTGGGGATGATGGGGTATTTTTGAAGAGATAAAGCATGATTTGGGGGTAAATGCGGGATTTTCCAAGAGAAAAGGCGAGATTTTTGAGTTAAATGGGGGGTTTTCAAAGAGAAAATGCGTTATATGGGGGTTAAATGGGGGATTTCTGTGGAGAAAATGTGTGACTTGTGGGATAATGGGGTATTTTTGGAGAGAAAATGCAAGATTTTGTGGAAAATGCGGGATTTTGCAAGAGAAAATGCATGATTTTGGGATTAAATGGGAGATTTTCCAAGAGAAAATGCGTGATTTTGGGGTTCAAAGGGGATTTGGCCAGAGAAATCGTGTGAATCTTGGGATAATGGGGTATTTTTGGAGAGAAAATGCATGATTTGGGGGTAAATGCGTATTTTCCATGAGAAAAGGCGAGATTTTTGAGTTAAATGGGGGATATTCCAAGAGAAAATGCGTGATTTTGGGGTTAAATGGGGGATTGTTGAAGGGAAAATGCATGATTTGGGGGTTTAGGGGGGGATTTTTGAAGAGAAAACACGTAATTTTTGGTTTAAACAGCTATTTTTGAAGAGAATATGCGTGATTTTCAGTTTAAATCAGGGATATTTGCATAGAGAAAATGTGTGATTTTTGTTTAAATGGGGTATTTTGGAAGGGAAAATGCGTGATTTTCGGGTTAAATGGGGGATTTTCGAAGAGGAAATGCTTCGTTTCAGGTTGAATTGGGGGTTTTCGAAGCCAAAATGCGTCATTTTCACTTAAATGGGGGATTTTCCAAACGAAAACGCATGATTTTCTTTTTCGATGGGGGATTTTCATAGAGAAAAGGCATGATTTTTGTGTTAAGTGAGGGATATTTGCAAAGAAAAGGCGTGATTTTCGGGTTACATGGGGGATTTTTCAAGAGAAAATGTGTGATTTTCAGTGAAATCGCGGCATCTCTAAGAGAAAATGCCTGATGTTTGCATTAAATGTGTGATTTTCAGGTTACGTGGGAGATTTTTGTAGAGAAAATGCGTGATTTTCGGGATAAATGAGGGATTCTTGAAGAGAAAATGCGTGATTTTCAAGTTAAATGGGGGATTCTCGAAGAGAAATAGCCTTTTCTTCTGGTTAAATGGGGGATTATCGAAGAGAAAATGCACCATTTTTGTTTACAGGTGAGATTTTTGTAGAGGAAATGCGTGATTTTTTGGATACATGGGGGATTCCTGTAGCAAAAATGTTTGATTTTGGGGTCCAGTGGGGGATTTTTGAAGAGCAAAAGTGTGATTTTCGAGTTAAATGGGGGATTTTCCAAGAGAAAATGCGTGATGTTGGGGATGATGGGGTATTTTTGAAGAGATAAAGCATGATTTGGGGGTAAATGCGGGATTTTCCAAGAGAAAAGGTGAGATTTTTGAGTTAAATGGGGGGTTTTCCAAGAGAAAATGCGTGACTTTGGGGTTAAATGGGGGATTTCTGTGGAGAAAATGTGTGACTTGTGGGATAATGGGGTATTTTTGGAGAGAAAATGCAAGATTTTGTGGAAAATGCGGGATTTTGCAAGAGAAAATGCATGATTTTGGGATTAAATGGGAGATTTTCCAAGAGAAAATGCGTGATTTTGGGGTTCAAAGGGGATTTGGCCAGAGAAATCGTGTGAATCTTGGGATAATGGGGTATTTTTGGAGAGAAAATGCATGATTTGGGGGTAAATGCGTATTTTCCATGAGAAAAGGCGAGATTTTTGAGTTAAATGGGGGATATTCCAAGAGAAAATGCGTGATTTTGGGGTTAAATGGGGGATTGTTGAAGGGAAAATGCATGATTTGGGGGTTTAGGGGGGGATTTTTGAAGAGAAAACACGTAATTTTTGGTTTAAACAGCTATTTTTGAAGAGAATATGCGTGATTTTCAGTTTAAATCAGGGATATTTGCATAGAGAAAATGTGTGATTTTTGTTTAAATGGGGTATTTTGGAAGGGAAAATGCGTGATTTTCGGGTTAAATGGGGGATTTTCGAAGAGGAAATGCTTCGTTTCAGGTTGAATTGGGGGTTTTCGAAGCCAAAATGCGTCATTTTCACTTAAATGGGGGATTTTCCAAACGAAAACGCATGATTTTCTTTTTCGATGGGGGATTTTCATAGAGAAAAGGCATGATTTTTGTGTTAAGTGAGGGATATTTGCAAAGAAAAGGCGTGATTTTCGGGTTACATGGGGGATTTTTCAAGAGAAAATGTGTGATTTTCAGTGAAATCGCGGCATCTCTAAGAGAAAATGCCTGATGTTTGCATTAAATGTGTGATTTTCAGGTTACGTGGGAGATTTTTGTAGAGAAAATGCGTGATTTTCGGGATAAATGAGGGATTCTTGAAGAGAAAATGCGTGATTTTCAAGTTAAATGGGGGATTCTGGAAGAGAAATAGCATTTTCTTCTGGTTAAATGGGGGATTATCGAAGAGAAAATGCACCATTTTTGTTTACAGGTGAGATTTTTGTAGAGGAAATGCGTGATTTTTTGGATACATGGGGGATTCCTGTAGCAAAAATGTTTGATTTTGGGGTCCAGTGGGGGATTTTTGAAGAGCAAAAGTGTGATTTTCGAGTTAAATGGGGGATTTTCCAAGAGAAAATGCGTGATGTTGGGGATGATGGGGTATTTTTGAAGAGATAAAGCATGATTTGGGGGTAAATGCGGGATTTTCCAAGAGAAAAGGCGAGATTTTTGAGTTAAATGGGGGGTTTTCAAAGAGAAAATGCGTGCTTTGGGGTTAAATGGGGGATTTCTGTGGAGAAAATGTGTGACTTGTGGGATAATGGGGTATTTTTGGAGAGAAAATGCAAGATTTTGTGGAAAATGCGGGGTTTTGCAAGAGAAAATGCATGATTTTCGGGTTAAATGGGGGATTTTCGAAGAGGAAATGCTTCGTTTCAGGTTGAATTGGGGGTTTTCGAAGCCAAAATGCGTCATTTTCACTTAAATGGGGGATTTTCCAAACGAAAACGCATGATTTTCTTTTTCGATGGGGGATTTTCATAGAGAAAAGGCATGATTTTTGTGTTAAGTGAGGGATATTTGCAAAGAAAAGGCGTGATTTTCGGGTTACATGGGGGATTTTTCAAGAGAAAATGTGTGATTTTCAGTGAAATCGCGGCATCTCTAAGAGAAAATGCCTGATGTTTGCATTAAATGTGTGATTTTCAGGTTACGTGGGAGATTTTTGTAGAGAAAATGCGTGATTTTCGGGATAAATGAGGGATTCTTGAAGAGAAAATGCGTGATTTTCAAGTTAAATGGGGGATTCTCGAAGAGAAATAGCCTTTTCTTCTGGTTAAATGGGGGATTATCGAAGAGAAAATGCACCATTTTTGTTTACAGGTGAGATTTTTGTAGAGGAAATGCGTGATTTTTTGGATACATGGGGGATTCCTGTAGCAAAAATGTTTGATTTTGGGGTCCAGTGGGGGATTTTTGAAGAGCAAAAGTGTGATTTTCGAGTTAAATGGGGGATTTTCCAAGAGAAAATGCGTGATGTTGGGGATGATGGGGTATTTTTGAAGAGATAAAGCATGATTTGGGGGTAAATGCGGGATTTTCCAAGAGAAAAGGTGAGATTTTTGAGTTAAATGGGGGGTTTTCCAAGAGAAAATGCGTTATATGGGGGTTAAATGGGGGATTTCTGTGGAGAAAATGTGTGACTTGTGGGATAATGGGGTATTTTTGGAGAGAAAATGCAAGATTTTGTGGAAAATGCGGGATTTTGCAAGAGAAAATGCATGATTTTGGGATTAAATGGGAGATTTTCCAAGAGAAAATGCGTGATTTTGGGGTTCAAAGGGGATTTGGCCAGAGAAATCGTGTGAATCTTGGGATAATGGGGTATTTTTGGAGAGAAAATGCATGATTTGGGGGTAAATGCGTATTTTCCATGAGAAAAGGCGAGATTTTTGAGTTAAATGGGGGATATTCCAAGAGAAAATGCGTGATTTTGGGGTTAAATGGGGGATTGTTGAAGGGAAAATGCATGATTTGGGGGTTTAGGGGGGGATTTTTGAAGAGAAAACACGTAATTTTTGGTTTAAACAGCTATTTTTGAAGAGAATATGCGTGATTTTCAGTTTAAATCAGGGATATTTGCATAGAGAAAATGTGTGATTTTTGTTTAAATGGGGTATTTTGGAAGGGAAAATGCGTGATTTTCGGGTTAAATGGGGGATTTTCGAAGAGGAAATGCTTCGTTTCAGGTTGAATTGGGGGTTTTCGAAGCCAAAATGCGTCATTTTCACTTAAATGGGGGATTTTCCAAACGAAAACTGCATGATTTTCTTTTCGATGGGGGATTTTCATAGAGAAAAGGCATGATTTTTGTGTTAAGTGAGGGATATTTGCAAAGAAAAGGCGTGATTTTCGGGTTACATGGGGGATTTTTCAAGAGAAAATGTGTGATTTTCAGTGAAATCGCGGCATCTCTAAGAGAAAATGCCTGATGTTTGCATTAAATGTGTGATTTTCAGGTTACGTGGGAGATTTTTGTAGAGAAAATGCGTGATTTTCGGGATAAATGAGGGATTCTTGAAGAGAAAATGCGTGATTTTCAAGTTAAATGGGGGATTCTCGAAGAGAAATAGCCTTTTCTTCTGGTTAAATGGGGGATTATCGAAGAGAAAATGCACCATTTTTGTTTACAGGTGAGATTTTTGTAGAGGAAATGCGTGATTTTTTGGATACATGGGGGATTCCTGTAGCAAAAATGTTTGATTTTGGGGTCCAGTGGGGGATTTTTGAAGAGCAAAAGTGTGATTTTCGAGTTAAATGGGGGATTTTCCAAGAGAAAATGCGTGATGTTGGGGATGATGGGGTATTTTTGAAGAGATAAAGCATGATTTGGGGGTAAATGCGGGATTTTCCAAGAGAAAAGGCGAGATTTTTGAGTTAAATGGGGGGTTTTCCAAGAGAAAATGCGTGCTTTGGGGTTAAATGGGGGATTTCTGAGGAGAAAATGTGTGACTTGTGGGATAATGGGGTATTTTTGGAGAGAAAATGCAAGATTTTGTGGAAAATGCGGGATTTTGCAAGAGAAAATGCATGATTTTGGGATTAAATGGGAGATTTTCCAAGAGAAAATGCGTGATTTTGGGGTTCAAAGGGGATTTGGCCAGAGAAATCGTGTGAATCTTGGGATAATGGGGTATTTTTGGAGAGAAAATGCATGATTTGGGGGTAAATGCGTATTTTCCATGAGAAAAGGCGAGATTTTTGAGTTAAATGGGGGATATTCCAAGAGAAAATGCGTGATTTTGGGGTTAAATGGGGGATTGTTGAAGGGAAAATGCATGATTTGGGGGTTTAGGGGGGGATTTTTGAAGAGAAAACACGTAATTTTTGGTTTAAACAGCTATTTTTGAAGAGAATATGCGTGATTTTCAGTTTAAATCAGGGATATTTGCATAGAGAAAATGTGTGATTTTTGTTTAAATGGGGTATTTTGGAAGGGAAAATGCATGATTTTCGGGTTAAATGGGGGATTTTCGAAGAGGAAATGCTTCGTTTCAGGTTGAATTGGGGGTTTTCGAAGCCAAAATGCGTCATTTTCACTTAAATGGGGGATTTTCCAAACGAAAACGCGTGATTTTCTTTTTCGATGGGGGATTTTCATAGAGAAAAGGCATGATTTTTGTGTTAAGTGAGGGATATTTGCAAAGAAAAGGCGTGATTTTCGGGTTACATGGGGGATTTTTCAAGAGAAAATGTGTGATTTTCAGTGAAATCGCGGCATCTCTAAGAGAAAATGCCTGATGTTTGCATTAAATGTGTGATTTTCAGGTTACGTGGGAGATTTTTGTAGAGAAAATGCGTGATTTTCGGGATAAATGAGGGATTCTTGAAGAGAAAATGCGTGATTTTCAAGTTAAATGGGGGATTCTCGAAGAGAAATAGCCTTTTCTTCTGGTTAAATGGGGGATTATCGAAGAGAAAATGCACCATTTTTGTTTACAGGTGAGATTTTTGTAGAGGAAATGCGTGATTTTTTGGATACATGGGGGATTCCTGTAGCAAAACTGTTTGATTTTGGGGTCCAGTGGGGGATTTTTGAAGAGCAAAAGTGTGATTTTCGAGTTAAATGGGGGATTTTCCAAGAGAAAATGCGTGATGTTGGGGATGATGGGGTATTTTTGAAGAGATAAAGCATGATTTGGGGGTAAATGCGGGATTTTCCAAGAGAAAAGGCGAGATTTTTGAGTTAAATGGGGGGTTTTCCAAGAGAAAATGTGTGACTTGTGGGTTAAATGGGGGATTTCTGAGGAGAAAATGTGTGACTTGTGGGATAATGGGGTATTTTTGGAGAGAAAATGCAAGATTTTGTGGAAAATGCGGGATTTTGCAAGAGAAAATGCATGATTTTGGGATTAAATGGGAGATTTTCCAAGAGAAAATGCGTGATTTTGGGGTTCAAAGGGGATTTGGCCAGAGAAATTGTGTGAATCTTGGGATAATGGGGTATTTTTGGAGAGAAAATGCATGATTTGGGGGTAAATGCGTATTTTCCATGAGAAAAGGCGAGATTTTTGAGTTAAATGGGGGATATTCCAAGAGAAAATGCGTGATTTTGGGGTTAAATGGGGGATTGTTGAAGGGAAAATGCATGATTTGGGGGTTTAGGGGGGGATTTTTGAAGAGAAAACACGTAATTTTTGGTTTAAACAGCTATTTTTGAAGAGAATATGCGTGATTTTCAGTTTAAATCAGGGATATTTGCATAGAGAAAATGTGTGATTTTTGTTTAAATGGGGTATTTTGGAAGGGAAAATGCGTGATTTTCGGGTTAAATGGGGGATTTTCGAAGAGGAAATGCTTCGTTTCAGGTTGAATTGGGGGTTTTCGAAGCCAAAATGCGTCATTTTCACTTAAATGGGGGATTTTCCAAACGAAAACGCATGATTTTCTTTTTCGATGGGGGATTTTCATAGAGAAAAGGCATGATTTTTGTGTTAAGTGAGGGATATTTGCAAAGAAAAGGCGTGATTTTCGGGTTACATGGGGGATTTTTCAAGAGAAAATGTGTGATTTTCAGTGAAATCGCGGCATCTCTAAGAGAAAATGCCTGATGTTTGCATTAAATGTGTGATTTTCAGGTTACGTGGGAGATTTTTGTAGAGAAAATGCGTGATTTTCGGGATAAATGAGGGATTCTTGAAGAGAAAATGCGTGATTTTCAAGTTAAATGGGGGATTCTCGAAGAGAAATAGCCTTTTCTTCTGGTTAAATGGGGGATTATCGAAGAGAAAATGCACCATTTTTGTTTACAGGTGAGATTTTTGTAGAGGAAATGCGTGATTTTTTGGATACATGGGGGATTCCTGTAGCAAAAATGTTTGATTTTGGGGTCCAGTGGGGGATTTTTGAAGAGCAAAAGTGTGATTTTCGAGTTAAATGGGGGATTTTCCAAGAGAAAATGCGTGATGTTGGGGATGATGGGGTATTTTTGAAGAGATAAAGCATGATTTGGGGGTAAATGCGGGATTTTCCAAGAGAAAAGGCGAGATTTTTGAGTTAAATGGGGGGTTTTCCAAGAGAAAATGCGTTATATGGGGGTTAAATGGGGGATTTCTGTGGAGAAAATGTGTGACTTGTGGGATAATGGGGTATTTTTGGAGAGAAAATGCAAGATTTTGTGGAAAATGCGGGATTTTGCAAGAGAAAATGCATGATTTTGGGATTAAATGGGAGATTTTCCAAGAGAAAATGCGTGATTTTGGGGTTCAAAGGGGATTTGGCCAGAGAAATCGTGTGAATCTTGGGATAATGGGGTATTTTTGGAGAGAAAATGCATGATTTGGGGGTAAATGCGTATTTTCCATGAGAAAAGGCGAGATTTTTGAGTTAAATGGGGGATATTCCAAGAGAAAATGCGTGATTTTGGGGTTAAATGGGGGATTGTTGAAGGGAAAATGCATGATTTGGGGGTTTAGGGGGGGATTTTTGAAGAGAAAACACGTAATTTTTGGTTTAAACAGCTATTTTTGAAGAGAATATGCGTGATTTTCAGTTTAAATCAGGGATATTTGCATAGAGAAAATGTGTGATTTTTGTTTAAATGGGGTATTTTGGAAGGGAAAATGCATGATTTTCGGGTTAAATGGGGGATTTTCGAAGAGGAAATGCTTCGTTTCAGGTTGAATTGGGGGTTTTCGGAGCCAAAATGCGTCATTTTCACTTAAATGGGGGATTTTCCAAACGAAAACGCAGTGATTTTCTTTTTCGATGGGGGATTTTCATAGAGAAAAGGCATGATTTTTGTGTTAAGTGAGGGATATTTGCAAAGAAAAGGCGTGATTTTCGGGTTACATGGGGGATTTTTCAAGAGAAAATGTGTGATTTTCAGTGAAATCGCGGCATCTCTAAGAGAAAATGCCTGATGTTTGCATTAAATGTGTGATTTTCAGGTTACGTGGGAGATTTTTGTAGAGAAAATGCGTGATTTTCGGGATAAATGAGGGATTCTTGAAGAGAAAATGCGTGATTTTCAAGTTAAATGGGGGATTCTCGAAGAGAAATAGCCTTTTCTTCTGGTTAAATGGGGGATTATCGAAGAGAAAATGCACCATTTTTGTTTACAGGTGAGATTTTTGTAGAGGAAAATGCGTGATTTTTTGGATACATGGGGGATTCCTGTAGCAAAACTGTTTGATTTTGGGGTCCAGTGGGGGATTTTTGAAGAGCAAAAGTGTGATTTTCGAGTTAAATGGGGGATTTTCCAAGAGAAAATGCGTGATGTTGGGGATGATGGGGTATTTTTGAAGAGATAAAGCATGATTTGGGGGTAAATGCGGGATTTTCCAAGAGAAAAGGCGAGATTTTTGAGTTAAATGGGGGGTTTTCCAAGAGAAAATGTGTGACTTGTGGGTTAAATGGGGGATTTCTGAGGAGAAAATGTGTGACTTGTGGGATAATGGGGTATTTTTGGAGAGAAAATGCAAGATTTTGTGGAAAATGCGGGATTTTGCAAGAGAAAATGCATGATTTTGGGATTAAATGGGAGATTTTCCAAGAGAAAATGCGTGATTTTGGGGTTCAAAGGGGATTTGGCCAGAGAAATTCGTGTGAATCTTGGGATAATGGGGTATTT
Organism: Gallus gallus; assembly: GCF_016699485.2. NCBI lineage: Eukaryota > Metazoa > Chordata > Aves > Galliformes > Phasianidae > Gallus > Gallus gallus. The sequence continues at coordinate 104,928 of NC_052544.1, forward strand.
TTGGAGAGAAAATGCATGATTTGGGGGTAAATGCGTATTTTCCATGAGAAAAGGCGAGATTTTTGAGTTAAATGGGGGATATTCCAAGAGAAAATGCGTGATTTTGGGGTTAAATGGGGGATTGTTGAAGGGAAAATGCATGATTTGGGGGTTTAGGGGGGGATTTTTGAAGAGAAAACACGTAATTTTTGGTTTAAACAGCTATTTTTGAAGAGAATATGCGTGATTTTCAGTTTAAATCAGGGATATTTGCATAGAGAAAATGTGTGATTTTTGTTTAAATGGGGTATTTTGGAAGGGAAAATGCGTGATTTTCGGGTTAAATGGGGGATTTTCGAAGAGGAAATGCTTCGTTTCAGGTTGAATTGGGGGTTTTCGAAGCCAAAATGCGTCATTTTCACTTAAATGGGGGATTTTCCAAACGAAAACGCATGATTTTCTTTTTCGATGGGGGATTTTCATAGAGAAAAGGCATGATTTTTGTGTTAAGTGAGGGATATTTGCAAAGAAAAGGCGTGATTTTCGGGTTACATGGGGGATTTTTCAAGAGAAAATGTGTGATTTTCAGTGAAATCGCGGCATCTCTAAGAGAAAATGCCTGATGTTTGCATTAAATGTGTGATTTTCAGGTTACGTGGGAGATTTTTGTAGAGAAAATGCGTGATTTTCGGGATAAATGAGGGATTCTTGAAGAGAAAATGCGTGATTTTCAAGTTAAATGGGGGATTCTCGAAGAGAAATAGCCTTTTCTTCTGGTTAAATGGGGGATTATCGAAGAGAAAATGCACCATTTTTGTTTACAGGTGAGATTTTTGTAGAGGAAATGCGTGATTTTTTGGATACATGGGGGATTCCTGTAGCAAAAATGTTTGATTTTGGGGTCCAGTGGGGGATTTTTGAAGAGCAAAAGTGTGATTTTCGAGTTAAATGGGGGATTTTCCAAGAGAAAATGCGTGATGTTGGGGATGATGGGGTATTTTTGAAGAGATAAAGCATGATTTGGGGGTAAATGCGGGATTTTCCAAGAGAAAAGGCGAGATTTTTGAGTTAAATGGGGGGTTTTCCAAGAGAAAATGCGTTATATGGGGGTTAAATGGGGGATTTCTGTGGAGAAAATGTGTGACTTGTGGGATAATGGGGTATTTTTGGAGAGAAAATGCAAGATTTTGTGGAAAATGCGGGATTTTGCAAGAGAAAATGCATGATTTTGGGATTAAATGGGAGATTTTCCAAGAGAAAATGCGTGATTTTGGGGTTCAAAGGGGATTTGGCCAGAGAAATCGTGTGAATCTTGGGATAATGGGGTATTTTTGGAGAGAAAATGCATGATTTGGGGGTAAATGCGTATTTTCCATGAGAAAAGGCGAGATTTTTGAGTTAAATGGGGGATATTCCAAGAGAAAATGCGTGATTTTGGGGTTAAATGGGGGATTGTTGAAGGGAAAATGCATGATTTGGGGGTTTAGGGGGGGATTTTTGAAGAGAAAACACGTAATTTTTGGTTTAAACAGCTATTTTTGAAGAGAATATGCGTGATTTTCAGTTTAAATCAGGGATATTTGCATAGAGAAAATGTGTGATTTTTGTTTAAATGGGGTATTTTGGAAGGGAAAATGCGTGATTTTCGGGTTAAATGGGGGATTTTCGAAGAGGAAATGCGTGATTTTCAAGTTAAATGGGGGATTCTCGAAGAGAAATAGCCTTTTCTTCTGGTTAAATGGGGGATTATCGAAGAGAAAATGCACCATTTTTGTTTACAGGTGAGATTTTTGTAGAGGAAATGCGTGATTTTTTGGATACATGGGGGATTCCTGTAGCAAAACTGTTTGATTTTGGGGTCCAGTGGGGGATTTTTGAAGAGCAAAAGTGTGATTTTCGAGTTAAATGGGGGATTTTCCAAGAGAAAATGCGTGATGTTGGGGATGATGGGGTATTTTTGAAGAGATAAAGCATGATTTGGGGGTAAATGCGGGATTTTCCAAGAGAAAAGGCGAGATTTTTGAGTTAAATGGGGGGTTTTCCAAGAGAAAATGCGTTATATGGGGGTTAAATGGGGGATTTCTGTGGAGAAAATGTGTGACTTGTGGGATAATGGGGTATTTTTGGAGAGAAAATGCAAGATTTTGTGGAAAATGCGGGATTTTGCAAGAGAAAATGCATGATTTTGGGATTAAATGGGAGATTTTCCAAGAGAAAATGCGTGATTTTGGGGTTCAAAGGGGATTTGGCCAGAGAAATCGTGTGAATCTTGGGATAATGGGGTATTTTTGGAGAGAAAATGCATGATTTGGGGGTAAATGCGTATTTTCCATGAGAAAAGGCGAGATTTTTGAGTTAAATGGGGGATATTCCAAGAGAAAATGCGTGATTTTGGGGTTAAATGGGGGATTGTTGAAGGGAAAATGCATGATTTGGGGGTTTAGGGGGGGATTTTTGAAGAGAAAACACGTAATTTTTGGTTTAAACAGCTATTTTTGAAGAGAATATGCGTGATTTTCAGTTTAAATCAGGGATATTTGCATAGAGAAAATGTGTGATTTTTGTTTAAATGGGGTATTTTGGAAGGGAAAATGCGTGATTTTCGGGTTAAATGGGGGATTTTCGAAGAGGAAATGCTTCGTTTCAGGTTGAATTGGGGGTTTTCGAAGCCAAAATGCGTCATTTTCACTTAAATGGGGGATTTTCCAAACGAAAACGCATGATTTTCTTTTTCGATGGGGGATTTTCATAGAGAAAAGGCATGATTTTTGTGTTAAGTGAGGGATATTTGCAAAGGAAAAGGCGTGATTTTTGGGTTACATGGGGGATTTTTGAAGAGAAAATGTATGATTTTCAGTTAAATCGCGGCATCTCTAAGAGAAAATGCCTGATGTTTGCATTAAATGTGTGATTTTCAGGTTACATGGGAGATTTTTGTAGAGAAAATGCGTGATTTTCGGGATAAATGAGGGATTCTTGAAGAGAAAATGCGTGATTTTCAAGTTAAATGGGGGATTCTCAAAGAGAAATAGCCTTTTCTTCTGGTTAAATGGGGGATTATCGAAGAGAAAATGCACCATTTTTGTTTACAGGTGAGATTTTTGTAGAGGAAATGCGTGATTTTTTTGATACATGGGGGATTCTTGTAGCAAAAATGTTTGATTTTGGGGTCCAGTGGGGGATTTTTGAAGAGCAAAAGTGTGATTTTCGAGTTAAATGGGGGATTTTCCAAGAGAAAATGCGTGATGTTGGGGATGATGGGGTATTTTTGAAGAGATAAAGCATGATTTGGGGGTAAATGCGGGATTTTCCAAGAGAAAAGGTGAGATTTTTGAGTTAAATGGGGGATTTTCCAAGAGAAAATGCGTGATTTGGGGGTTAAATGGGGGATTTCTGAGGAGAAAATGTGTGACTTGTGGGATAATGGGGTATTTTTGGAGAGAAAATGCAAGATTTTGTGGAAAATGCGGGATTTTGCAAGAGAAAATGCATGATTTTGGGATTAAATGGGAGATTTTCCAAGAGAAAATGCGTGATTTTGGGGTTCAAAGGGGATTTGGCCAGAGAAATCGTGTGAATCTTGGGATAATGGGGTATTTTTGGAGAGAAAATGCATGATTTGGGGGTAAATGCGTATTTTCCATGAGAAAAGGCGAGATTTTTGAGTTAAATGGGGGATATTCCAAGAGAAAATGCGTGATTTTGGGGTTAAATGGGGGATTGTTGAAGGGAAAATGCATGATTTGGGGGTTTAGGGGGGGATTTTTGAAGAGAAAACACGTAATTTTTGGTTTAAACAGCTATTTTTGAAGAGAATATGCGTGATTTTCAGTTTAAATCAGGGATATCTGCATAGAGAAAATGTGTGATTTTTGTTTAAATGGGGTATTTTGGAAGGGAAAATGCGTGATTTTCGGGTTAAATGGGGGATTTTCGAAGAGGAAATGCTTCGTTTCAGGTTGAATTGGGGGTTTTCGAAGCCAAAATGCGTCATTTTCACTTAAATGGGGGATTTTCCAAACGAAAACGCATGATTTTCTTTTTCGATGGGGGATTTTCATAGAGAAAAGGCATGATTTTTGTGTTAAGTGAGGGATATTTGCAAAGAAAAGGCGTGATTTTCGGGTTACATGGGGGATTTTTCAAGAGAAAATGTGTGATTTTCAGTGAAATCGCGGGATCTCTAAGAGAAAATGCCTGATGTTTGCATTAAATGTGTGATTTTCAGGTTACGTGGGAGATTTTTGTAGAGAAAATGTGTGATTTGGGGTTAAATGAGGGATTTCCGAAGAAAAACTGTGAGTTTTGTGGTGAAGTTGCGGGATTTTCGTTTCTGGTTTTTTTTTTTTTTTTTTTTTTTTTTTTTAAGAGAAAATGTGTGATTTTGGTGTTAAATAGAGTATTTTTGAAGAGAAAATGTGTTATTTTGGGGTGAAATGGTGGATTTTTGTAGAGAAGATGAGTGATTTTCGAGTTAAATCAGGTATTCTCAAAGAGAATATCTGTGATTTTTGGGTTTAATGGGGGATTTTTGCAGAAAAATACATGATTTTCGTGTTGAATCACCGATTCTTGAAGAGAAAATGCATGATTTCTGCTTTAAATGTGAGATTTTAACAGAGAAAATGCGGGATTTTCGGGTTAAGCAGGGTATTTTTTTGTAGAGAATATTGGAGACTTTCAGGGTTAAAAGGGTATTTTCAAAGAGAAAATCCATGATTTTTGTTTAAATGGGATGTTTTTGAACGGAAAATGCGTAATTGTCAGGCTAAATGTGGGATTTTTGAAAATGCATGATTTTCAGGTTAAATGCGGGATTTTTGCAAAGAAAATGTGTGATTTTTGGATTAAATCAGGGATTCTCAGAAAGAAAATGTGTGCTTTTTGTTTAAATGGGGTATTATTGAAGAGAGAATGTGTGATTTTCGGGACAAATCAACGATTTTTGAAGAGAAAATGCTTCGTTTTGGGTTACATGGGGGATTTCCAAAGAGAAATTGCATTTTTTTTCAGGTTAAATGAAGGATTCTGAAAAGAAAATGTGTAAGTTATGTGAGGCTAGGCGAGGAAAGGAGAGGGTAGCGGAGGCAGGACGAAGCAGGGCGAGGCGCGGCGAGGCGAGGTGAGGCGAGGCGAGGCGAGGCGAGGCGAGGCGAGGCGAGGCGTGGTGAGGTGAGGCAAAGGCAAAGCGAGGCGAGGCGGGGCGAGGCGAGGCGAGGTGAGGCGAGGTAAGGAAGGGCGAGACGAGGCGAAGCGTGATGGGGCGAGACGAGGCGAAGCGTGATGAGGCGAGGTGAGGCAAAGGCGAGGCGAGGCGAGGCGTCTCGAGGCAAAGGCGAGGCAAGGCATGGCAAGGTGAGGTGAGTTGAGGCATGGCGAGCCAAGGCGAGGCGAGGCGAGGCAAGGAGAGGTGGAATGGGCTGAGGCGAGGCGAGGTGAGACGAGGCAAGGCAATGGCGAGGCGAGGTGAGGCGTGACGAGGTGAGGCGAGGCAAAGGCAAGGCAAGGCGTGGCAAGGCGAGGAGGAGCGACACGAGGCAAGGCGTGATGAGGTGAGGCGAGGCAAAGGCAAGGCGAGCCGTGGCGAGGCGAGGAGGAGCGACACGAGGCAAGGCGTGACAAGGTGAGGTGAGGCAAAGGCAAGGCGAGGCGGGGCGAGGCGAGGAGGAGCGACAAGAGGCAAGGCGTGACGAGGCGAGGCGAGGTGGGGTGAGGCGGGGCGAGGCGAGGCGAGGTGTGGCGAGGCAAGGCGAGGCGAGGCAAGGCAAAGGCGAGGCAAAGGAGCAGGAGTGACACGAGGCAAGGCGTGACAAGGAGAGGCGAGGCAAAGGCAAGGCGAGGCGGGGTGAGGCGAGGCAAGGCGTGGCAAGACAAGGGGAGGTGAGATAAGGCAAAGGTGAGGCAAAGGCGAGGCGAGGCAGGGTGAGGTGTGGCGAGCAGAGGCGAGGCAAGGCAAAACAAGGCGTGGCGAGGCGAGGCGAGGCGAGGCAAGGCAAGGTGGGGCGAGGCGGGGTGAGTCAAGGCGAGGAGAGGTGAGGCAGGGGGAGGTGAGGCAAAGGCAAAGCGAGGCGAGGCGAGGCGAGGTGAGGTGAGGTGAGGAAGGGCGAGACGAGGCGGGGCGAGGTGTGGCGAGCAGAGGCGAGGCAAGGCAAAACGAGGTGTGGCGAGGCGAGGCGAGGCGAGGCAAGGCAAGATGGGGCGAGGCGGGGTGAGTCGAGGCGAGGAGAGGTGAGGCGGGGGGAGGTGAGGCAAGGCAAAGGTGAGGCGAGGCGGGGTGAGGTGAGGCAAAGGCAAAGCGAGGCGAGGCGAGGCGAGGTGAGGCGAGGTGAGGAAGGGCGAGACGAGGCGAAACGTGACGAGGCGAGGCGAGGCAAGGCGAGGCAGGGCGAGGCGGGGCGAGGCGAGGTGAGGTGTGGCGAGGCAAGGCGAGGCGAGGCAAGGCAAAGGCGAGGCAAAGGAGCAGGAGTGACACGAGGCAAGGCGTGACAAGGAGAGGCGAGGCAAAGGCAAGGTGAGGCGGGGCGAGGCGAGGCAAGGCGTGGCAAGACAAGGGGAGGCGAGATAAGGCAAAGGTGAGGCAAAGGCGGGGCGAGGCGGGGCGAGGTGTGGCGAGCAGAGGCGAGGCAAGGCAAAACGAGGTGTGGCGAGGCAAGGTGAGGCGAGGCAAGGCAAGGTGGGGCGAGGCGGGGTGAGTCGAGGCGAGGAGAGGTGAGGCGGGGGGAGGTGAGGCAAGGCAAAGGTGAGGCGAGGTGGGGTGAGGTGAGGCAAAGGGAAAGCGAGGTGAGGCGAGGCGAGGTGAGGCGAGGTGAGGAAGGGCGAGACGAGGCGAAACGTGACGAGGCGAGGCGAGGCAAGGCGAGGCAGGGCGAGGCGGGGCGAGGCGAGGTGAGGTGTGGCGAGGCAAAGGCGAGGCGAGGCAAGGCAAAGGCGAGGCAAAGGAGGAGGAGTGACACGAGGCAAGGCGTGACGAGGAGAGGCGAGCCAAAGGCAAGGTGAGGCGGGGCGAGGCGAGGCAAGGCGTGGCAAGACAAGGGTAGGCGAGATAAGGCAAAGGTGAGGCAAAGGCGGGGCGAGGTGTGGCGAGGTGTGGCGAGCAGAGGCGAGGCAAGGCAAAATGAGGCGTGGCGAGGCGAGGCAAGGTGGGGCGAGGCAGGGCGAGTCGAGGCGAGGAGAGGAGAGGTGAGGCGGGGGGAGGTGAGGCAAGGCAAGGCAAAGGCGAGGCGAAGCGAGGCAAGGCGAGGCGTGACAAGGCGAGGCAAGGCAAAGGCAAGGAGAGGCAAGGTGAGCCGTGGCGAGGCAAGGCGAGGCGGGGCGAGGCGAGGTGAGGCAAAGGCGAGGCGAGGCGAAGCAAGGCAGGGCGAGGCGAGGCGAGGAGAGGCAAAGGCGAGGCGAGGTGAGGCGAGGCAAATGTGAGGCAAAGGGCAAGGTGAGGCGAGGCAAATGTGAGGCAAAGGGCGAGGCAAGGCAAGATGAGGCGAGGCGAGGCATGGCGAGGCGTGGCGAGGTGAGGAGGAGCGACATGAGGCAAGGCGTGACGAGGTGAGGCGAGGCAAAGGCAAGGCGAGGCGTGGCAAGGCGAGTAGGAGCGACATGAGGCAAGGCGTGACGAGGTGAGGCAAGGCAAAGGCAAGGCGAGGTGTGGCGAGGCGAGTAGGAGCGACATGAGGCAAGGCGTGACGAGGTGAGGCAAGGCAAAGGCAAGGCGAGGTGTGGCGAGCAGAGGCGAGGCAAGGCAAAATGAGGCGTGGCGAGGCGAGGCAAGGTGGGGCGAGGCAGGGCGAGTCGAGGCGAGGAGAGGAGAGGTGAGGCGGGGGGAGGTGAGGCAAGGCAAGGCAAAGGCGAGGCGAAGCGAGGCAAGGCGAGGCGTGACAAGGCGAGGCAAGGCAAAGGCAAGGAGAGGCAAGGTGAGCCGTGGCGAGGCAAGGCGAGGCGGGGCGAGGCGAGGTGAGGCAAAGGCAAAGCGAGGCGAGGCGAGGCGAGGTGAGGCGAGGTGAGGAAGGGCGAGACGAGGCGAAACGTGACGAGGCGAGGCGAGGCAAGGCGAGGCAGGGCGAGGCGGGGCGAGGCGAGGTGAGGTGTGGCAAGGCAAGGCGAGGCGAGGCAAGGCAAAGGCGAGGCAAAGGAGGAGGAGTGACACGAGGCAAGGCGTGACGAGGAGAGGTGAGCCAAAGGCAAGGTGAGGCGGGGCGAGGCGAGGCAAGGCGTGGCAAGACAAGGGTAGGCGAGATAAGGCAAAGGTGAGGCAAAGGCGGGGCGAGGTGTGGCGAGGTGTGGCGAGCAGAGGCGAGGCAAGGCAAAATGAGGCGTGGCGAGGCGAGGCAAGGTGGGGCGAGGCAGGGCGAGTCGAGGCGAGGAGAGGAGAGGTGAGGCGGGGGGAGGTGAGGCAAGGCAAGGCAAAGGCGAGGCGAAGCGAGGCAAGGCGAGGCGTGACAAGGCGAGGCAAGGCAAAGGCAAGGAGAGGCAAGGTGAGCCGTGGCGAGGCAAGGCGAGGCGGGGCGAGGCGAGGTGAGGCAAAGGCGAGGCGAGGCGAAGCAAGGCAGGGCGAGGCGAGGCGAGGAGAGGCAAAGGCGAGGCGAGGTGAGGCGAGGCAAATGTGAGGCAAAGGGCAAGGTGAGGCGAGGCAAATGTGAGGCAAAGGGCGAGGCAAGGCAAGATGAGGCGAGGCGAGGCATGGCGAGGCGTGGCGAGGTGAGGAGGAGCGACATGAGGCAAGGCGTGACGAGGTGAGGCGAGGCAAAGGCAAGGCGAGGCGTGGCAAGGCGAGTAGGAGCGACATGAGGCAAAGGCGTGACGAGGTGAGGCAAGGCAAAGGCAAGGCGAGGCGTGACAAGGCGAGGCAAGGCAAAGGCAAGGAGAGGCAAGGTGAGCCGTGGCGAGGCAAGGCGAGGCGGGGCGAGGCGAGGTGAGGCAAAGGCGAGGCGAGGCGAAGCAAGGCAGGGCGAGGCGAGGCGAGGAGAGGCAAAGGCGAGGCGAGGTGAGGCGAGGCAAATGTGAGGCAAAGGGCAAGGTGAGGCGAGGCAAATGTGAGGCAAAGGGCGAGGCAAGGCAAGATGAGGCGAGGCGAGGCATGGCGAGGCGTGGCGAGGTGAGGAGGAGCGACATGAGGCAAGGCGTGACGAGGTGAGGCGAGGCAAAGGCAAGGCGAGGCGTGGCAAGGCGAGTAGGAGCGACATGAGGCAAAGGCGTGACGAGGTGAGGCAAGGCAAAGGCAAGGCGAGGTGTGGCGAGGCGAGTAGGAGCGACATGAGGCAAGGCGTGACGAGGTGAGGCAAGGCAAAGGCAAGGCGAGGTGTGGCGAGCAGAGGCGAGGCAAGGCAAAATGAGGCGTGGCGAGGTGAGGCAAGGTGGGGCGAGGCAGGGCGAGTCGAGGCGAGGAGAGGAGAGGTGAGGCGGGGGGAGGTGAGGCAAGGCAAGGCAAAGGCGAGGCGAAGCGAGGCAAGGCGAGGCGTGACAAGGCGAGGCAAGGCAAAGGCAAGGAGAGGCAAGGTGAGCCGTGGCGAGGCAAGGCGAGGCGGGGCGAGGCGAGGTGAGGCAAAGGCGAGGCGAGGCGAAGCAAGGCAGGGCGAGGCGAGGCGAGGAGAGGAGAGGTGAGGCGGGGGGAGGTGAGGCAAGGCAAGGCAAAGGCGAGGCGAAGCGAGGCAAGGCGAGGCGTGACAAGGCGAGGCAAGGCAAAGGCAAGGAGAGGCAAGGTGAGCCGTGGCGAGGCAAGGCGAGGCGGGGCGAGGCGAGGTGAGGCAAAGGCGAGGCGAGGCGAAGCAAGGCAGGGCGAGGCGAGGCGAGGAGAGGCAAAGGCGAGGCGAGGTGAGGCGAGGCAAATGTGAGGCAAAGGGCAAGGTGAGGCGAGGCAAATGTGAGGCAAAGGGCGAGGCAAGGCAAGATGAGGCGAGGCGAGGCATGGCGAGGCGTGGCGAGGTGAGGAGGAGCGACATGAGGCAAGGCGTGACGAGGTGAGGCGAGGCAAAGGCAAGGCGAGGCGTGGCAAGGCGAGTAGGAGCGACATGAGGCAAGGCGTGACGAGGTGAGGCAAGGCAAAGGCAAGGCGAGGTGTGGCGAGGCGAGTAGGAGCGACATGAGGCAAGGCGTGACGAGGTGAGGCAAGGCAAAGGCAAGGCGAGGTGTGGCGAGGCGAGTAGGAGCGTGGCGAGGCAATGCAAAGGCGAGGCAAGGTGTGGCAAGGTGAGGCAAAAATGAAGCGAGGCGAGGCGAGGCAAGGCAAGTCGAGGCGAGGCGAGGCGAGGCGTGATGAGGTGAGGGGTGGCGAGGCAAGGCAAAGGCGAGGCGGGGCGTTGCGAAGTGAGGGAAAGGCGAAGCGAGGCGAGGCGACGCGAGGCGAGGTGGGGCGAGACGAGGCAAGGCGTGACGAGGCGAGGCGAGGCAAAGGCGAGGTGAGGCGAGGTGGGGCGAGGCGAGCCGAGCCGATGCAAGGTGAGGCGGGGCGAGGCGAGGTGAGGCTAAGGCGAGGCGAGGTGAAGCATGGCGGGGCGAGGTGAGGCGAGGCATGGCGAGGTGAGACAAAGGCGAGGTGAGGCGAGGCGGGGCGAGGCGAGGCGAGGCAAGGCGAGGCGAGGAGAGGCGGGGCCAGGCGAGGCGAGCCGATATGAGGCGAGGCAGGGCGAGGCGAGGCGAGGTGTGGTGAGGCGAGGGGAGGCGCAGCGAGGAGAGGCAAGGCGAGGCGAGGCGAGGCGAGGTGAGACGAGGTGAGGAAGGGCGAGGTGAGTCGAGGCGAGGCATAGCGAGCCAAGGCGAGGCGAGGCGGTGCAAGGTGGATCGGGCTGAGGCGAGGCGAGGTGAGGCGAGGCGAGGCATAGCGAGCCAAGGCGAGGCGAGGCGAGGTGAGGTGGATCGGGCTGAGGCGAGGCGAAGTGAGGCGAGGCGAAGCATAGCAAGCCAAGGCGAGGTGAGGCGAGGCGCGGTGAGGCGAGGGGAGGCGCAGCGAGGAGAGGCAAGGCGAGGCGAGGCGAGGCTAGGCAAGGCAAGGCGAGGCGAGGCTAGGCAAGGCAAAGGTGAGGCGAGGCGTGGCGAGGTGAGGCAAAGGCGAAGCGAGGCGGGGCGAGGTGAGGCGAGGTGTGGCAAGGCGAGGTGAGTCGAGGCGAGGCATAGCGAGCCAAGGCAAGGCGAGGCGGGGCAAGGTGGATCGGGCTGAGGCGAGGCGAGGTGAGGCGAGGCGAGGCATAGCGAGCCAAGGCGAGGTGAGGTGACGCGGGGCGGGGCAAGGCGGGGCTAAGCGAGGCGTGGCGAGGCAAAGCGAGGTGTGGCGAGGCGAGGCGAGGTGAGGTGAGGCGAGGTGTGGCGAGGTGAGGCGAGGTGGGGCAAGGCGAGGCGGGGCAAGGCGAGGCGTGACGAGGCGAGGCGAGGAGGAGCAACACAAGGCAAGGTGTGATGAGGCGAGGCAAGGCGAGGCAGGGCGAGGTGAGGTAAGGCAAAGGCGAGGCGAGGCGTGGCGAGGTGAGGCAAAGGCGAAGCGAGGCGAGGTGAGGCGTGGCAAGGTGAGGTGAGGTGAGGCAAGGCGAGGTGGAGCGGGCTGAGGCGAGGCGAGGCGGGGCGGGGCAAAGGCAACGCGAGGCGGGGCGAGGCAAGGCGAGGCGTGGCGAGGCGAGGCGAGGCAAGGCAAGGCAATGGTGAGGCAAAGGCGAGGCGAGGTGGGGCGAGGCGTGGTGAGGCGAGGCGAAACGAGGCGTGGCGAGGCGAGGCAAGGTGAGGCAAGGTGAGGTGGGGCGAGGCGAGGAGAGGTGAGGCGGGGGGAGACGAGGCAAGGCGAGGCAAAGGCGAGGCAAAGCGATGCGAGGTGAGGCGTGACAAGGCGAGGCGAGGCAAAGGCAAGGCGAGGCAAGGTGAGCCGTGGCGAGGCGAGGCAAGGCGAGGCTGGGCGGGGTGGGGCGGGGCGAGAGAAATTTTGGATAAATGGGGGATTTTGCGAGAGAAAATGCATGATTTTGGGTTAAATGGGGGATATTTCTGGTGAAAATGTGTAAATTTTGGGTTAAATGGTGATTTTTGAGGAAAAAATGTGTGATTTTCAGGCTTAATGGGGGATTCTCGAAGAGAATATATGAGGTATTTGGGTTACATTGGAGATTTTTGTGGTGAAAATATGTGATTTTCATTTAAATAAGGTATTTTCCAGATAAAATGGGTGTTTTTCAGGGTAAATGGGGTTTTTCCTAGAGAAAATGCTGATTTTCAGTTAGATGGCAGATTCTTGAAGAGAAAATGTGTAATTTGGGGGTAAAATGGGGGATTTTCGAAGAGAAACTGTGTGACTTTTGGTTGAAAGGGTTTTTTTTATGGTGAAATGCGTGACTTTTGGGATAAATGGGGGATTTTCGAAGAAAAAATGCATGATTTTTGGGTTCTATCAGGGATTTTTGTAGCAAAAAAATGTGTAGTTTTTGCTTGCTTAAATTGGGGATTTTCAGAGAGAAAATGTGTGATTTTCAGATTAAATGGGGGATTCTTGTAGGGAAAATGTGCATTTTTTGGTTAAATGGGGGATTTTTTGAAGAGACAATGCATGATTTTTGAGATAGGGGATTTTCATGGTGAAAATCATGGTGATTTTCAAATAAATAGGTGATTTTCCAAGAAAAAACAGGTGATTTTTGGGCTAAGTGGGGGATTTTTTAAGAGAAAATGTGTGATTTTCAGTTTAAATGTTTGCGTTTCGAAGAGAAAATGCATGATTTTCGTTTAAATGGGATATTTTTGATGAAAGTGTGATTTTTGGGTTCACTGGGGGGTTTTGGCAGGGCAAATGTGTGATTTTTGGGTCAAATGGGGGATTTTTGAAAAGAAAACATGTGATTTTTAGTTACATGGGGGAGTTTCCATGAGAAAATGCATGATTTATGATTAAATGTGGCATTTTCCAAGAGAAAAATTATTTCGGGTTAGATGGATTATTTTGGGGGTGAAAATGCGTGATCTTCCGGTTACATGAGGGATTTTTCCAGAGAAAATGCATGATTTTCAGGTTTAATGAGGGATATTAGGGTTGAAAATGCGTGATTTTCGAGTTAAATGTGGGACCTTTGAAGAGTAAATACGTGACGTTTGGTTCAACTGGGGGTTTTCAAAGAGAAAAGTATGTGACTTGGGGGTTAAATGGGGTATTTTTGGAGAGAAAATGCATGAGTTTTGGGTTAAATGGGGGGCTTTTGTGGTGAAAATGCGTGACTTTTGGTTAAATGGGGGGTATTTGTGGTGAAAATCAGTGATTTAGGGGTTAAATGGGGATTTTTGAAGGAAAAAAATGTGTGATTTTTGGGTTTAATGGGGGATTCTCACAGAGAATAAGCGAGATTTTGGGGTTAAATGGGGGATTTTCGGTGCAAAAATGCTTGATTTTAGTTTAAATGGGGGATGTTCCAAGAGAAAATGGGAAATTTTTAGGGTAAATGTGGGCATGGCTTTGCCTGGCCTTGCCTTGCCTGGCTTTGCCTGCCCTTGCTTGGCCTTGCCTGGCCTGGCCATGCCTGGCCTGACCTTGCCTTGCCTTGCGTGGCCTTGCCTTGCCTGGCTCTAACTGGCCTGGCCTTGCCTTGCCTTGCGTGGCCTTGCCTGGCCTGGTTTTGCCTGGCATTTTCTGGCATGGCCGGGCCTTGTCCTGCCAGGCCTTGCCTATCCTTGCCTTTCATAGGCTGATCTTGCCTTGCCTTTCATAGGCTGACCTTGCCTGGCCTTGCCTGCCCTGGCCTGGCTTTGCCTGGCCTTTCCCTCCCTTGCCTTGCATTGCCTTGCCTGGCCTTTCATGGCCTGCCATTTCCTTGCCTGGCCTTGCCTGGCCTGGCCCTGTCTGGCTCTGCCTTGCCTTGCCTTGCCTTTCCTTGCCTTGCTCGGACTGGCCTTAACTTGCGTAGCCTTGCCCAGCCTCACCTTGCCTTGCCCTGCCTTGTTTGGCATTGCCTTGCTTTGCTTGCAATGGAAGCAAAGAATGCTACCATTTCCATGCCCTGCCTTGCTTGCCATGGACTAGCCTGGCCTTTCTTTGCCTTGCTGGCCTGGACATGCCTTGCCTTGCCTGCCCTTTCCTGGCCTGGCTAGGCCTGGCTTGGCCTCGCCTCGTCTGGCCTGGCCTGCCCTTGCCTTGTCAAACCTCGCCTGCCCTGGCTTGGCCTGTCCTCCCTGGCCTGCCCTGGCCTTGCCGTGCCTTGCCTAGTTTTGCCTGGCCTTGCCTTGGATTGTGTGGCCTGGACTGCATAGACCTGGCCTGGCTGAACCTGGCCTGGCTGAGCCTGTTCTGATTTGGCTGGGTCTGGCCTTGCCTTGCCTGGCCTTGCCTTGTCCTTTCTGCCCTGGCCTGTACTGGCCTATCCTTGCCCTACCCGGCCTGGACTACACTGACCTAGCTTGGCTGTTCCTTCCCTTGCCTAGCCTGGCCTGGCCTTGTCTTGCCTGGCCTGGCCTGGCCTGGCCTTGCCTTGCCTCGACTTGCCTTCCTTCGCCTGGCCTTTTCTGGTCTCGCCTGGACTCACCTCACCTGGCCTGGTCTGGCATCACCTAGCCTCATCTAGGCTCATCTGACCTTGCCTGACCTCGCCTAACCTTGCCTGGCCTTTCGTCTCCATGCCTTACCTGGACTGGCCTGGCCATGCTTGGACTGCCCCGGCCTGTCCAGGTCTGGCCTTGCCTGACTTTGCATTGCCTTGCCTGGCATTGCTTTGACTTGCCTGGCCTGGCCATGCCTTGTTTGTCCTGGTCTTGCCTTGCCTACCCTGGCCTGGCCTGGCCTTGCCTGGCCTGGCCTTCTTTTGTCCGGCTGTGCCTTGCCTGCCCTGGACTGGATTTGCCTTGCCTTGCATTCCCTGGCCTTGCCTTGCTTTGCCTTTCCTTGCCTGCTCTTGCCTGGCCTTGCCTTCTCTTGCTTTGACTTGCCTTGTCTAGCCCTGTCTTCCATTGCCTTGCCTTGCCTGGCCCTGCCTTGCCTTGCCTGGCCTGGCCTGTCTTGCCCTGGGCTGGCCTGGCCTCGCCTTGCATTGCCTGGACAGACCTGGCCATGCCTGGCCTTGCCTTCCCTTTCCTTGCTTGGCCTTGCCTGGCCTGCATTTGCCAAGCCATTCCTTGCCTGGCCTTGCCTGGCATTGAATTTCATTGCCTTGCCTGACCTGGCCTTGACTTGCTTTGCCTTGTTTTTCCTGGCCTTGCCTTGCCTTGCCATGCCTTGCCTTGTTTTGCGTGGATTTGCCATGCATTGCCTTGCCTTGCCTTGCCTGGCCTGGCCTGGCCTGGCCTGGCGTGGCCTAGCATTGCCTTGCCTTGCCTTGCATTGCCTGGCCTGTTCGAGACTGGCCTGGCCTAGCCTGTCCTGGCATTGCATTGCCTGGCATTGCCTTGCCTGGCCCGGCCTCGCCTGGTTTGGATGAGCCTAGCCTTGACAGGCCCAGCCTGGCCTGGCCTTGCTTTGCCTGGCACCTTCCTTGGCCATGCCTTATCTGTTTTGACCTCTCCTGGCTTTGCCTCTCCTGGCCTCGCAAGGCCTCGACTCACCTGGCCTCTCAAGACTCCATCTCGCCTGGTCTGCACTGGCGTGGCCTGGCCTGGCCTTGCCTGGCCTTCCTGGCCTGGCCTGGCCTGGCCTGACCTTGCCTATCCTTCCCTTGCCTGGCCTGGACTGCACTAACAAGGCATGGCGTTTTCTTGCTTTCTCTTGCATGCCCTGACCTGGCCTGGCCTGGTCTAGCCTGGCCTTCCCTTTTTTTGTCTTGCCTAACCTGGCCTGTCCTAGCCAGGACTTGCCTGTCCTGGGCTTGTCTTGCCTTTCCTGGCCTGGCGTTGCCTGTCATGGCCTTGCCTGTCCAGGACTTGCCTTGCCTTGACTGGCGTGGCCTGGACTGGCGTTGCCTTTCATGGCCTTGCCTTCCCTTTTTTTTTTTCTTTTTTTTTTTGCCTTGCCAAGCCTGGCCTGTCATACCTGTCCTCGCCTGGACTTGCCTTGCCTGGACTTGCCTTCCCTTGCCTAGCCTGGCCTGGACTGGCCTGGCCTTGTCTTGCCTGGCCTGGCCTGGCCTGGATTTGCCTTGCCTCGACTTGCCTTCCTTCACCTGGCCTTTTCTGGTCTTGCCTGGACTCACCTCACCTGGCCTGGTCTGGCATCACCTAGCCTCATCTGACCTTGCCTGACCTCGCCTAAACTTGCCTGGCCTTTCGTCTCCATGCCTTACCTGGACTGGCCTGGCCATGCTTGGACTGCCCCGGCCTGTCCAGGTCTTTGCCTTGCCTGACTTTGCATTGCCTTGCCTGGCATTGCCTTGCCTTGCCTGGCCTGGCCATGCCTTGTTTGTCCTGGCCTTGCCTAGCCTTGCCTGGCCTTGCCTTGCCTGGCCTTGCATTGCTTTTCCTTGACTAGCCTTGCTTTGCTTGGCCTTGCCTTGCCTTGCCTGGCCTGGTCTCACCTCTCCTGTCCTCGCGTCACCTGGCCTCTCCTGGCTGTGCGTGTACTGGCCTGCCCATGTATGACCTGGCCTTGCCTTGCCTGGCCTGTAGGGGCATGGCCTTACCTTGCCTGGCCTGGCCATGCCTTGTTTGTCCTGGTCTTGCCTAGCCTTGCCTTGCCTACCCTGGCCTGGCCTGGCCTGGCCTTCTTTTGTCCGGCTGTGCCTTGCCTGCCCTGGACTGGATTTGCCTTGCCTTGCATTCCCTGGCCTTGCCTTGCTTTGCCTTTCCTTGCCTGCTCTTGCCTGGCCTTGCCTTCCCTTGCTTTGACTTGCCTTGTCTAGCCCTGTCTTCCATTGCCTTGCCTTGCCTGGCCTTGCCTTGCCTTGCCTGGCCTGGCCTGTCTTGCCCTGGGCTGGCCTGGCATTGCCTTGCATTGCCTAGACAGGCCTGGCCATGCCTGGCCTTGCCTTCCCTTTCCTTGCTTGGCCTTGCCTGGCATTAACTTTCCTTGCCTTGCCCTAACCAGGCCTTGACTTGCTTTGCCTTGTTTTTCCTAGCCTTGCCTTGCCTTGCCTTGCCTTGCCTTGCCTTGCCTTGCCTTGTTTTGCCTGGACTTGCTGTGCATTGCCTTGCCTTGCCTGTCCTGGCCTGGCCTTGCATTGCCTTGCATTGCCTGGCCTGTTTGAGACTGCCTGGCCTAGCCTGTCCTAAACTTGCATTGCCTGGCATTGCCTGGCCTGACCTGGACTGGCCTTGCCTTGCCTGGCCTGGCCTGGCCTTGCTTTGTCTTGCCTTGCTGTGCCTTGCCTTGCCTTGCCTTGCCTTGCCTTGCCTGGCCTGGCCTGGCCTGGCCTTGCTTTGTCTTGCCTTGCTGTGCCTTGCCTTGCCTTGCCTTGCCTTGCCTTGCCATGCCTTGCCTTGTTTTGCGTGGATTTGCCATGCATTGCCTTGCCTTGCCTTGCCTGGCCTGGCCTGGCCTGGCCTGGCGTGGCCTAGCATTGCCTTGCCTTGCCTTGCATTGCCTGGCCTGTTCGAGACTGGCCTGGCCTAGCCTGTCCTGGCATTGCATTGCCTGGCATTGCCTGGCATGGCCTCTCCTGGTTTGGATAAGCCTAGCCTTGACAGGCCCGGCCTGGCCTGGCCTTGCTGTGCCTGGCGCCTTCCTTGGCCATGCCTTATCTGTTTTGACCTCTCCTGGCTTTGCCTCTCCTGGCCTCGCAAGGCCTCGACTCACCTGGCCTCTCAAGACTCCATCTCGCCTGGCCTGCACTGACATGGCCTGGCCTGGCCTTGCCTGGCCTTCCTGTCCTGGCCTGGCCTGGCCTGACCTTGCCTGGCCTGGCCTGGCCTGGCATTGCCTTGCCTGGCCTGGCCTTACCTTGCTTTCCCTTGCCTTGCCTTGCCTTCCTTTGCCTTCCCTGCCCTTTTATTGCCTTGCCTTGCATTGCCTGGCCTTGCCTTCTCTTGCATTTCCTTCCCTTGCCTGGGCTTGCCGTGCCTTTCCTGGCCAGCCTTTTCCTTGCCTTGCCTTGCTAGTTCTTGCCTTGACTTGGCTTACTTTGCCTTGCCTTGCCATGCCTTTCCTGGCCAGCCTTTTCCTTGCCTTGCCTTGCTAGTTCTTGCCTTGACTTGGCTTACTTTGCCTTGCCTTGCCATGCCTTTCCTTGGCTTGTCTTGGCTTGCCTTGCCTGGCGTTTCATTGCATTGCCTTGCCTTGTTTGGCCTGGCCTTGCTTTGCCTTACCTTTTCTGGCTTTGCATTGCATTGCCTTGCCTTGCCTGGCCTGGCCTGGCCTTGTCTTGCCTTGCCTAATTTTGCCTGGCCTGGCCAAGCCTTGCCTTGCCTGGCCTTGCCTTGCCTGGCCTGGCCTGGCCAAGCCTTGCCTTGCCTGGCCTTGCCTTGCCTGGCCTGGCCTGGCCGACGTTGCCTGCCTTCCCTGGCCTGACATTGCCCTGCCATTCCTTGACTAGCCTTTCTGGCCTTGCACTGAATTACTGTTCGTTGCCTGGCCTGGCCTGGCCTTGCCTTGCCTGGCCTGGCCTGGCCTTGGCTTTCCTTGCCTTGCCTTGCTTTGCCTTGCCTGGCCCCTGCCCAATGGGAACAGTGTGGTCTGTGGGGGTGGATACAGATGTGGTCCCCAGAGGAGTGTCCCCAACTTTGGGGTGTGACACCACCAGGATAACATGAAGGTGTCCCCAGCTTTGGGGTGTGACACCATAGGGATGACAGAGGTGTCCCCAACTTCACAGTGTGACACTGGGGGTGTCCTCAACATTGGAGTGTGACACACTCAGGACACAACTTTGGCATGCGACACTCTGTGGGTGACATGTGGGTGTCCCCAACTTTGGGGGTGTGACACCGTGATGCAGTGTCCCCACTTTGCCTGGGAAGTCCTCCAGCTGGTCACAGTGTGCCCAACTTTGGCACAATGTTCCCAGGGGGGTCCTTTTGTCCCCTCTGCATGACAGTGACACCCTATGCCAGCTGCCAAAAGTGATACGCGGTGACGATGACACTGCGTCACGGCTGTTCCACGCTGATGGAACACGTGGTCCCTTCTGGTGGTGGAACAGAGAACAGAGTTCACCACCATGTGTGTCTCTGTCCTTGTGGCAGGTGATGGTAACAGCGTCAGAGGGTTCTGGTGTCACCAGGTCCGGCTGTAGGCAGGCCTGGAGGGATGACAAAGAACAGTGAGAGGCTTAGTGACAGCATGGTGACAACGTGGGACCACCTGTGCCTGCCCCTGTGGGGTGGTCAGAGGACAGGGAATGGTGTCACCCAAGAGATGGTAACATACAAATGATGGTGACACCAGATGATGGTAACAACAGTGACAGCCAGGGATGGGACACTGCATCACGGTTGTTCCGTATCAAGGTCACCCTGTGTCACAGTGTCACCCGAGTGACGGTGACACCTGAAGACAGTGACACTCAATGACACCCAACGATGGTGACACCAGCGACCCCTTGTCACACCTATGCCAGACCCCACGTGTCCCCCGACTGTCCCCAGCCCCCCTTCCCTGCACCCCTCCTCGTCACCTCTTCAATGAGAATGTCACCGTGCTCCGGTTGTGCCACCATGGCAGGGAGGACAGCTTGGGACAGTCAGGGTGACAGCATCACCTGGCTCCAAGGAGCTGTAGGACACTGATGGGGCTCACGAGGTAGACGGGTTGCTAGAGCCCCAGACTCCACAGTTACAGTGACAGTGAAAACTATGGGGACAGGTGCTTGTCCCAGTGTCACCCGGTAGCCATGGGGGAAGTTTTTTTGGTGGGGGCCTGGTGAGAACCATCCATTTCTGAAGGGAAGTAGGGAAAAAAATACCACAAAATTGACACAGTATTTACTTTAATGGAAACAGACATTTCTGGGGGCAATCCCACGAGGACAAAGCAGAGTGAGAACATGTCGCTATGTGAGGTTGTCCTCAAAATCCCCATCTGAGACCTCTGAAGGACTCCACGAACCCCTGGGGACCCCTTGGTCACCTCGAGATCCCTCTGGGACATCTCCAGACACTTCTGGATGACTCCAGGACCACTCAGACCCAAATGAGGACCCCCTGGACCCCACCAGATTCTACTGGGACATCTCCAGATCATCCCAGTGGCTCCTCAGAGCGCCTGGTCCCATACTGGGAGCTTCCAGATCCTTCAAGGGATCCCCGGGACCATCCTGGCTACCCCCTGGATGCCCCAAACACCTCTAGGACATCTCCAGATTCTTCTGCATGACTCCAGAGGTGGATAGTGGAAGTTGTGGGAGGGAGAAAGGAGCTAGTGAGGCTTCTATGGGGTGGAAAGAAAGTCCGGGGGTGGAAAGGGGGGTTGTGGGGAATCTATGGGGGGAAAGGTGTGAGTGGAGCTTCTGTGGGGTGCAAAGAGGGTGTGGAGATGGAGGGAAGGGTGGAAGGGGGAAACTGGGGGGTTGTGGGGGGCTTCTATGGCATGGAAAAGGGGTCTGGGGGCAGAGAGAGGGGGTTGTGGGGGGAAAAGAGGAGAACGATGTTTCTGTGATTGGAAAGGGGGTCTGGGGGTAGAGGGGGGCATTGTGGAGGGGAACTTGAGGGGTTGAGGGGGAAATGGGGCTTCCGTAGGGTAGAAAGGGGGGTCCGGGAGTGAATGGGGGGGCTATGAGGGGGAAAAAGGGGTAAGTGGGGTCTCTATTGGGAGGAAACGGAGTCTAGGAGTGGAGAGGAGGTGGCAGGGGAAATCTGGAGGGTTGTGGGTGCTTCTATGGGGTGGAAGGGGATCTGGGGCTGATAGATGGAGTTGCAGGGCAGGGGAAGGGGTGAGTGGGGCTTCTAGGGAGTCTGGGGGAGACTTCAGGGGAGTATTGGGGCAGGGGGGGAAGAGGGGAGTGGGTCTCCATGGGGTTGAAAGAGAGTCTGGAGGGGGAACTTAGTGGGTTGTGGGAGAAAACAGGTGAACAGAGTCTCAAGAAGGCAGAAAGAGCATCTGGGGGGTGGGAGGGGAGAGCTATGGGTTGCAGGGGGCTTCTATTGGGCAGAAAAGGGGTCCGGTTGGGGAGGACTGGAGGTCAAAATGGACGAACAGACTCCAGGGGTCAGGGAGGAGGGCTTGGGAGGAGTACAAGGGACTCTAGAAAAAGGGGTCAGGACGTGGGCAGAGAAGGGAAGACGTGGGACCCTGGGGGTCAAAGAGAGGGTTCTGGGGGGTGATAGGAGACTTTAAAGATCAGAAAGAGAGAATTGGAGTGGGGGTAGTTGTGGGGAGGAGAGGGGATTCTGAGTCAGATAGAGGGGACTGGGAAAGGGGGAGGGGGGGGGCAATAGGGTACAGAATGGGGAGACTTGTGGGGTGGGGCAGACAGACAGGGGACACTAGGGATCAGAATGGGGAACTGGGGAGGAATGAGGGATCGGAGTTGCAGGGGGGGACAGACAGGTGAACCCTGGAGGTCAGAATGGGGGAGACACAGAGGGGAGGAGGTGGAAGAGGATTATAGTGATCAGAATGGGGGAACTGGAGATGGGTGTGGGGGGGGGGGGGACAGGCCCGGAGGGAGGGTGTAACCCCGGGGGCTACACAGAGGGACAGGGGGGTTGTGGGCGATCAGTGGCAGAGAGAGGGCGGGAAGGGCAGTGAAATACACTGGGTAGGGGTGGCGGGGGGACACAGAGCACCTGCCCCCGCCGAGCGAAAGCACTGAGCACCACAGAGGCCCCACAGGACCAACGCAGAGCGGCACGCAGACCCCCTCACCACCTTAACCCTGGCCCACACCCCGGTGCCTCCCCCGAACGCTCACTTGTAAAAGCTGAGACAGCGCTCGGAGCCCCGAGGCTGCCCCGCAACGTTGGAGTGGTGCGAGGCCCGGCACAACTTCCCCATGTCCACCTCCTCCTCGGGGCGCGGGGTGATGACGTCAGAGCACGGGGCGGTGCGTCACTATAGCAACGGACGGGCGCGTGCGCGCTGAGGCGCTGTTGCTATGGAGACGGTGTCACGCATGCGCTGTCGCCGTGGGGACGGCTTCACACGCTGCAGTGAGTGAGGGGGCACTGTCGCCGTAGCAATGCAGCCTGTACGCACGGCCTGAAGCCTGAGTGGGGCTCGAGGGGCAGTGGGGTGTGAAGAAGACGTGTGGGGGGGGAAACGGAAAGCCCTCAGGGATCTCCTGAGGAGGTGGGGAAGAGGTTGCAGGGGAAGGCAGAGCTCCGGGGATGGGGGCGGTGAGTGGGGCTGTGGGGCAGGAGATCTGCAGTGAGATGCAGTGAAACAGTGGGATCTGGGCAGAACATGGAGATATGGGAAAAGCTGCATGGGGATCTGGACAACACAGGCTGAAACAACATCTGGATCAACATCTGGACAACATCTAGACTGAAAAAAAAGAAGGGAAAGAAAGAAAAGAGTAAAAAGGATAAGAAAGAAAGGAAAAGAAAGACAAGAAAGGAAAGAAAGGAAGAAAGGAGAGAAAGAAGGAAAAACAGAAGAAAGGGAAGAAAGGAGAATCTCCATCCCCTGTTGGACGCAGAAAGGAACTTGGTGACCAAGGATCAGGATAAGGCTGAGGTACTTAATGCATTTTTTGCCTCAGTCTTTAATAGTAGGGCTAGTTGTTCCCTGAGCACACAGCCCCTTGTGTTGGTAGATAAGGATGGGGAAAAGAACAGACCCTGCATGATCCATGATGAGATGGTTTTGGACCTGCTTCGAAAGCTGGACACCCACAAGTCCATGGGGCCAGATGGATTGCACCCTGGAGTGCTGAGGGAGTTGGTGCATGTGGCTGCCAAACCACTCTCCATCATCCTTCAGCAGTCCTGGCTAACTGGGGATGTCCCGACAGACTGGAGACTGGCAGATGTGACACCCATCTTCAGAAAGGGCCAGAAGGATGATCCTGGTAACTACAGACCTATCAGTCTCACCTCAGTGCCCGGGAAGGTTACAGAACAGATAACCTTGGGAGCCATCATGGACCAGTCAACCAGGGGATCATGTGGCAATGAGGCACAGACTCAGATGTGAACGATCCAAATTATTTATTACCGGTTCTAACATCCCTTATATACATTCACAAGTTTTTTAACTCTTTTAACTTTCCCACCCACCTTTAAATGTCAACAAAACATTCCACAAACACTCCTTCACTGTGCACGCAGGCACTCATCCAGTCAGAGCCATCAGTCATTCCTGGACACGTGCCTTCCCTCCAATCAGGGTAATTATCACACGGCCATCACACAGCTTACTTGACTTGCTTTTCTCTTCT
Source organism: Gallus gallus (assembly GCF_016699485.2). Taxonomy (NCBI): domain Eukaryota; kingdom Metazoa; phylum Chordata; class Aves; order Galliformes; family Phasianidae; genus Gallus; species Gallus gallus. Next base: position 128,033 of record NC_052544.1, read on the forward strand.
TTCTGGAGATATCCTTGGTTCTCAGCATTGCTTTCTCATGCTGTTTATCTCGCTCCTCAGCTGCTGCTCTGAACAGTCTTTCTTGTATTCCCACATGATCAGACCCAGTCAACATGGGTTCATGAAAGATAGTTCCTGATTGACAAACCTGATGTCATCCTATGACAAGGTGACCCACTTAGTGGATGAAGGTAAGGTTGTCGATATGGTCTACCTGGACTTCAGTAAAGCCTTTGATGCTGTCCCCCACATTATCCTCATGGAGAAGCTGGCTGCCCATGGTTTGGATGGGCATACACTCTGCTGGGTGAAATACTGGCTGGATTGCAGGGCCCAAAGAGTTGTGATCAGTGGAGTTAAATCCAGTTGGTGGCCAGTCACGGGTGGTGTCCCCCAGGGCTCAGTACTGTGGCCACTTCTATTTAACACCTTTATCAATGATCTTGATGAGGGAATTGAGCACACGCTCAGTAAGTTTGCAGACAACACCAAGTTGGGAGGGAGTGTTGATCTGCCTAAGGGAGAAAGGCACTACAGAGGGATCAGGATAGAGTGGATCGATGGGCCAAGGCAAACTGTGTGAGTTTCAGTAGGGCCAAGTATCGGGTCTTGCATTTTGGTCACAACAACCCCAAGCAACCCTACAGGCTTGATGAGGAGTGGCTGGAAAGCTGCCTGATGGAAAGGGACCTTGGGGTACTGATGGACAGTCAGCTGAATATGAGCCAGCAGTGTGCCCAGGTGGCCAAGAAGACCAATGGCATTCTGGCTTGGATCAGGAATGGTGTGGTGAGCAGGACTAGGGAAGTCATCCTGCCCTGTACTCGGCATTGGTGAGACCTCACCTCAAGTGCTGTGTTCAGTTTTGGGCACTTCAGTACAGAAAGGATATGGAGGTGCTGGAGCAGGTCCAAAGAAGGGCAACAAGGCTGGGGAAAGGCTTGGAGAATGTGCCCTATGAGAAGAGACTGAAGGAACTGTGTTGAGGAATGGCTCGACAGCCAAGGGGACCATGGGTCTCTTGGACGGTTGTATGAGCAGGACAGGCCTAATAGTTGGCAGGAGATACAATTGGAAAAGTACTAGCTTACTATGCTATGATGGCTCAGGGAGCAAGAACTTGCTGAGCTCGGGTGCTATGTGCACAACTCAGGCTAGAAGACCTTGAGGCTATGAAAGCACAAAGAGGAAGCTGAGGCTGCAGCTAAGATAAGGGGGAAGCTAGCCTGGGAAGAGATTGAGTAATGGAATACAAAGAACAATGTAATAATTAATGCTGTATCAGTAGCTATGCGAGCAAGATGTGTGACTCCACGGCCAATGGTATTGTAGAGCCGGGGGCTCTTGCCATGCTTCAACCAATTACAAGCTGACGCACATTCGCCACAACCTATATATGTGTGTAAGCAACAGATAATAAACGGAGATTCTGATGCACTCATGTTGGGTCATGTCATCACTCCCCACGTGGCTCGGCCAGTGAACTGACTAGATTTCAGTTTTCCAACCCTTGGGACTTTGCAACAACCTGGGATTGGGGCTCGCGGCAACCAAACCCTTGGGATTTCGCGACAACTTGGAGCTGGGGTTCGCGACAGAACTGAGGTTGTTTAGTCTGTGGAAAAGGAGGCTGAAGGGAGGCCTTATTGCTCTCTTCCAATACCTGAAAGGTGCTTACAGAAATGGTTGGTCTCTTCTCACTGGTGACAGGTGACAGGATAAGTGGAAATGGTATTCAAGTTGCACCAGGGTAAGTTTAGGTTGGATATCAGGAAAAACTTATTTACAGAAAGGGTTGTTAAGAACTGGAACAGGCTCCTCAGGGAGGTGGTTGAGTCATCATCCCTGGATGTGTTTAAAAACTGTTTGGATGTGGTGCACAGGGACACAATTTAGTGGTGCGTTGTTGGAGTTAGGGTAGTATGGTCAGGTTGCGGTTGGACTTGATGATCTTGAAGATCTTTTCCAACCTGAGCAATTCTATGATTCTATGCGATTTAACACCACCATTCTCGTGGGAGCTGTGTTGAGATGTGCAGTGTCTCTGGCTTCCCCAGAATTACTTTCTCCAGGCTGATTCACAGGTCCTGGCACTTCTTTAAAGGCAGGTACACATCTCTGTCCAGTTTTCTCACCAGCTCCTGCAGTGACATCTCTGACAGCTTTCTCCTCTCAGGAGGAACCAAGCAGTAGCGCGGCTGGGCTTAGTGGATGGGATGTGACAGGAGCACAGCCTGAACCAGAACTTGAATCATGAGTTCAGCTAACCACTGGCACTTGTTCTGTAGTCCTCCAGGTCCTCCAGAGCTGCGCTGAGTTCATTGAGCAGCATGGCATGCTGCAGGGGATATACTGCCTGTCCAGCATGGCATCCAAGATCCAGAAGCTACAGTAAGAGTGCTGCGACTGACACAGCTGTCAGTAGGGGCATGTGCCATGCTGCAGGTGTTCAGAGGCCTGCACTGTGGGGCAGCTCTGTGCAGGCAGCGTGCACTCAGCGGTGGTGTGCCAGGCTTGTGGCTGTTTGATAGGAACACAGGGTGTTCAGTAGACTTGCTAGGGCAGGAAGTTCTTCTTCAGGATGGAGCATTGGAAGGCTCTGGGACTGCAATGTCAGCGCTGTCAGCTTTCATTTCTGTTTCCTCTTGTTTGCAGAGCCCTTCTGACCAGCCCCTGCTCCTCCTTGCTGTTTTGGGCTCTTGGCATGATTGTAGACTAGGCAGCCAGTTGTCAACATAAATGGAAATACCTTAGCAAAAAGAACAGGTCTCCTTTTGGAAACATCTCGTCTAGCATGGCTCATGTGGTGTTGGTGACCAAGTGTTTATTTCTTCCTGTAAGTCAAGAACCCCTTCCTTTTCTTGACTGTATTTTGTATTGCTTTTTACTTGTAGTTTTCCTCTTTTTCAAACCCCTCTGCTCGTTGTTGTGTCCTTCTCTCCAGCCATGAATTTGACTCCAAGCAGGTTCCTGATCTAACCCAGGACAGCTATATCTGTGACATTCACAGGGTGAGCTCCCTGTTCTCAGTAAGTACAAGGCAATGTCTTTCATTCACCTCTTTCCTGGGCCTCTTGGCGTGGCCTGTCATATACACATACATCTGCACACCTTTTCTGGTCTTCATTCTGTTTCATTTGGGGTTTTTATAGAGATTGAGAGTGAGGACAACACCTGTCATATGGCAAAAACTTACAAGAGCAGCACCAGACAGATACGCTCCCACACTAGTAGCAACATTCCACAGATACAAGGACCAACAGAGAAGACCCCTAGTTTTCAAATTGATTCTTATACTCCAAAACTATGAACAACATCTACCCCCCAACTCACGTTTCCATTTCAGCTGCCTCAGAGTTAGCAAACAGACTGGATGAAGTACAAGAGCAGGTGTCTCTATTGATTAATCATGATGAACCCGTAATAGTATCAGAAACGTTTGACGAAGATCAGGATAAGCAAAGGGGCCTAATGAAAGAACTTATCAAACTAATGAAAATCCAATTAATTAAAGAAGATGGATCCCCCTCCTCACCTGTATCATCAAAAATTTCAGCTATTGAAGGCAAACGCTTTCCTGCTCGAGTGAGAAACAACAGTAGGACTGCATCGCGTGTTGCCTTATGGCATTACCTCTGTGACCATAGAGAAGACATGAGGAAGTGGCATGACCAAGATACTCCTGTACTGCGAGCACGGGTGAGAGAATTACAGAACAGACCAACCACCAGTGTAGTTGCTCCAGTTACCACAGGTAATGAATAGAGGGGCCCTGCCCTCAGTCAGGGGAGGGAGAGGGATAACAGAGTTTACTGGACTGTGTGGATCCGATGGCCTGGCACATCAGAACCACAGAAATATAAGGCACTGGTGGATACCGGTGCACAGTGCACTCTAATGCCCTCGAATCATGAAGGGACAGAATCAGTCCATATTACTGGAGTGACTGGGGATTCTCAAGAATTGACTGTGTTGGAGGCCAAAATAAGCCTCACTGGTAAAGACTGGCAAAAACACCCTATTGTGACTGGCCTAGGGGCTCCATGCATACTGGGTATTGATTACCTCAGAAGGGGGCATTTCAAGTATCCTAAGGGGTATCGATGGGCCTTTGGAATAGCTGCTGTAGATAAAGACAATAATTAAGCAGCTATCTGTTTTGCCTGGCCTGTCAGAAGATACGTCTGCTGTGGAGTTGCTGCAAGTAAAAGAGCAGCAGGTACCAATTGCCACAAAAGCAGTGCACAGACAGCAGTACCGAACCAAGAGGGATTCCTTGCTCCCCATTCATAAGTTGATTCATCAACTAGAGAGTCAAGGAATGATTAGCAGAACCCATTCACCTTTTAACAGCCCCATATGGCCAGTGCGTAAAGCCAGTGGAGAATGGAGGCTGACGGTAGACTACCGCGGCCTGAATGAAATCACACCCCCACTGAGTGCTGCTGTGCCGGACATGCTAGAACTCCAATATGAATTGGAGTCAAAAGCAGCCAAGTGGTATGCCACCACTGACATTGCTAATGCCTTCTTTTCCATTCCTCTGGCCACAGAGTGCAGGCCGCAATTTGCCTTCACCTGGAGGGGCGTTCAGTATACTTGGAACCGTTTGCCCCAGGGGTGGAAACACAGCCCATCCATTTGCCATGGGTTAATCCAAACTGTATTGAAACAGGGCAGTGCTCCTGAGCATCTGCAATACATTGATGATATTGTTGTGTGGGGCGATACAGCAGAGGATGTTTTTGAGAAAGGAAAGCAAATAATCCAAATTCTTCTGCAAGCTGGTTTTGCTATTAAGCGAAGCAAAGTGGAAGGACCTGCCCAGGAGATTCACTTCCTAGGTATAAAGTGGGAAGATGTGCGCCATCACATCCCAGCAGATGTGATAGACAAAATCACTGCCATGTCTCCACCCATTAATAAGAAAGAGACACAATCTTTTCTGGGTGTAGTGGGCTTTTGGAGAATGCATGTTCCAAACTATAGCCTTATTGTAAGCCCCCTGTATCAGGTGACGCGGAAGAAGAATGATTTTACATGGGGTCCTGAACAGCAGCAGGCTTTTGAGCAGATCAAACAGGAGATAGCCCGTGCTGTGGCCCAGGGGCCAGTATGGACGGGACAGGATGTAAAGAACATCCTCTACACTGCTGCTGGAGAGAAAGGTCCCAGCTGGAGTTTGTGGCAAAGAAGCTCTGGGGAGACCCGAGGCCGACCCCTGGGATTCTGGAGTCGAGCATACAGGGGGTCTGAAGAGTGCTACACTCCAACTGAGAAGGAAATCTCAGCCGCGTATGAGGGGGTTAGGGCTGCTTCCGAAGTAGTCGGTACTGAGACACAGCTCCTCCTGGCACGTCGACTGCAGTGCTGAACTGGATGTTTAAAGGGAAGGTTCCCTCCACCCATCACGCTACTGATGCCACTTGGAGCAAGTGGATTGCACTGATTACACAACGAGCTCAAATGGGGAACCTCAGTTGTCCAGGAATCTTAGAGGTGATCATGGACTGGCCTGAAGGTAAAAAGTTTGGAGCATCACCAGGAGAAGAGGTATCACATGCTAAAGAGGCCCCACCGTACAATGAACTACCAGAAAATGAAAAGAAATATGCCCTGTTCAAAGATGGATCGTGTCGTATTGTGGGGAAGTACTGCAGATGGAAAGCTGCTGTGTGGAGCCCCGTGCGACAAGTTGCAGAGGCCACTGAAGGAAAAGGAGAATCAAACCAATGTGCAGAGGTAAAGGCTGTCCACCTAGCCTTAGATGTCGCTGAACGGGAGGGGTGGCCAGTGCTTTATCTTTATACTGATTCATGGATGGTGGTGAATGCCTTATAGGGGTGGTTGCAGCAGTGGGAGCAAAATAACTGGCAATGGAGGGGTAAACCTATTTGGTCTGCTGAACTGTGGAAAAACATTGCTGCCCGAATAAAGAATATGGTTGTAAAGGTGCGTCACGTAGATGCTCATGTGCCCAAGAGTCGGGCTACTGAAGAACAGAAAAATAACCATCGGATAGATCAGGCTGTCAGAATTGAGGTGGCTCAAATAGACTTGGACTGGCAGAACAAGAGTGAATTATTTCTAGCTTGGTGGGCCCATGAGACCTTGGGCCATCAAGGAAGAGATGCAACATGTAAGTGGGCTAGAGACCGAGGGGTGGACTTACTATGGATGCTATTGCACAAGTTATTCATGACTGTGAAACATGCCATAATTAAACAAGCCAAGAGGATGAAACCTCTCCGGGAGGAAGGGCGATGGCAAAAGTATAAGTATGGGGAGGCATGGCAGATTGACTATATCACCTTGCCATGATCTTGTAGTGGTAAGCGTTATGTGCTCACCATGGTGGAAGCGACCACTGGGTGGCTTGAAACATATGCAGTACCCTATGCTACCGCCAGAAACACCATATTAGGTCTGGAGAAACAAGTTCTGTGGCGACATGGCACCCCAGGAAGAATTGAATCAGATAATGGGACTCATTTCAAAAATTCTCTTATAAATACTTGGGCCAAAGAACATGGCATTGAATGGATTTATCATATTCCCTATCATGCACCAGCTTCTGGTAAAATTGAACGATACAATGGGTTGTTAAAAACTATGCTGGAAGCAATGGGTGGTGGAACATTTAAGCACTGGGAGAAGCATCTGGCAGAAGCCACCTGGTTGGTCAACACTAGAGGATCTATCAATCGTGATGGTCCTACCCAATTCAGCTCCCTACATACTGTAGAGGGAGATAAAGTCCTGTAGTACGTGTAAAGAGCATGTTTAATGTTTACAACAAGTATCAGAAACTGAGATGTTTTTATTTCTACTATTATAAAAGTAACAGGGGAGACCATTCTGAGCCATCTTCAAAATGTTTAGTGCTTGTAAAACCAGCTGTGCAATTGCTGCTTTCTTCCCCATTGTGAGGGGATTGCTGTCAGGAAATAACCAGTTATCACAGGCACATCCAGCAAGGAGCTGCTGTGGCATGATGGGTGTATGGAGCAGCTGTCTTCCAACCTGTCCTCTGCAGCAGTTAGCATTTTGTAGGTTACTCTTCCCCAGCTTGCAGAACGAGTATCAAAAGTTGATACTCTTTTGTGAAAGAGTAAATGTGGGTTTAAAAAAAGGCAGAATGACATTGCTGACTGCAGATAAGCAACAACACAGACACCTGCCTCCCCCACAGTGAAAGCTGGAGTTGTTAATGAAGCAGCTTGTTCATGTGTGTCAGGCAGTAGTATCAGGACAATGCTCTTCAGACCTTTGTTTTCCTTCTGTATGGCAAACAGGTATACAGATTGTAAGGTAAATAGGTATACAGGTATAGGACCAGAGAGATTATCGCGTTTACAAAGGAGTAGTGAAATAAAGAGCTTATCCGTGTCCTGGGCTCATGGAAGGGCTCCAAGAGGGGTGATCTCCAGATAGAGATCCTTCCTTCTTGGGAGTCAGCCCTTAAATGGGGTCTGGGAGTCACTTCCGGTCACTCAGGTGAGATTGTGTTCACCTCTGCCCCTGCGGCTGACTCAGCGCTTGCCTCAGGTGGTCAGTCAGAGGTTCAGGCTGTGATTCAACAGTTCCCATACACCTTCTAAGGATTTTGTACAGCCGACCTCACCTGCTTTTCATTCCTTGCCATCTCCCCCTTTTTCTTCTAAGGTGAAAAAGTCAGCCTTGGAAGGAAATTGATTTCTGAGAAAGACTTAGAGTCACAGCACACTTAAATTAGTTTTGCTTTTGCAAACAGCTAATTTTCAGGCTAATTTGGACCTGATAACTGCTTTAGAAGGAGTTTGAGCACACTTAATTAACAGCTATTGCTAACCCCATACAGCGAGCATCTTGCATGCTGCTTGAAGCCTACTTGAAAAACAACACCAAGCCATTGCCTCCTTGGACAGTGAAAGTTTGACACTCACCCCTGTGTATCTGCTCATTCCTAGGTGAATCTAACTGGTTTCGACCCAGAAGACTCAGGCCCAGTAGTGGTGCACTGTGCACTTCCTTCAGTGGAGAGCTCTCAGGAAACACAAATCGCTGCAGTTCTGATGACAACTTTCCACATGACGACAACGATGGGGATAAGGAGCTCATCCACATTCCTGCCCTCATTTCTCCCAGCTCTGCTGAAGATGCTGACCTGAGCCCACCAGACATCGCAGTCGCCAGCCTGGATTGTGACCCAATGTCTTTCCACTGCAGCCCACCCTAAGCAGAGTCCAAGTGCCCAGACAGCAGCATCTCCATGAGGAGCAGGTCAGCATCACCAAGGAGAAGCTGAGACTCTTGGAGGAGGACTTAGCAGCCAGTGTGATGCAGTCATACTTCTCTCTGAATTCTGTGCTTGATTAATCTGAACTCTGGGGGGTGGGAAATTTTGGGTGGGATCAGAAACGACTGTTAGGATGGGAAGAGGTTGGGAAAATTGTCATTTGTCTTTTTCACTGCTTTCTATGTTAAATGATTAAATGTTTTCTGTTCACTTTGCTACACCTCTGCCTGCCTGCAGTCACTCATGCAGCACCAAAGCCCCCCCAGACCCCCATGCCCACCTCCAGGGCAGGACAGGGCAGCACAGAGGGCAGTGTCCCAGGGCCACCACCACCGGCTCCATCCCTCCCCTCCTCAGTCAGCACTGTGTGGGAATGTAGGGATGGGAAAGGATTGGGGTGGAAATTCTGGGAGAGCTGGCAGTTCCACCTGCAGAACAGGAGGCTCAGGGTGATCCCAGCAGCCATCAGTCCCTGCAGGGAAAGAAACAGTGGTCAAGAGCTGAGGCTCTGCACAATAATTTTGTATGGGCTTAACCATGGCAACCAAAGACATTGGTTTCCCTCAGAATAATCCCATAATCCCAGCACAGTGCAGGTGTCTCAGATGAACCCCCTGAGCTGACATCTGAGAGCTCCTGCTTCCTCCAGCTGAGCCATAAGAAAGCTAACTGTGCCCAGTGATTACAGCTTATGCAGGTGTTGTGAATATGCTCCCAAATCTTTTCCTTTTGTGATAATGTCTCAGCACTCTGATATCCTATCTCTGGCATGATCTGGAATGCTGCATCTCTTTGCATGCCTGTTTCCACAAACCCTCCTTCCTTTCTCTCTTTAGAAGTGGGGCGGCTCGGTTCCCTGTGTTTGGGAACAGCAGCCAGCAGGCTGCCAGAAAGCCAGCTGCACCTTGCAGCACACAGAGGGATGCAATGGGGATGAACCATCCTTACTGTCATGCAAAAGTGAGTTTCTTCAGTCCTCTGTCATGAAGTATGGAAGAATGAATTTTGAGTACTATTTCTGAATGGGTGCAGTGCTGTAGGGGATGTCAAGTAAGCCCCCGTGGAAGCACTGGAGAGGCCAACAGCAGCAGTTGATGGCAGCAGTGTGATATGAGTCTGTGTAAATGGTGGTGCCTAGAGCTGAGTGCATTCCTTTGAGAGGCAACAAATATGTATCTCAACTTCTGCACCTGACAGCATTTTGTTTGCTGATGTACCTTTGCTTTGCAGAATGTAGAGCTGTCAGGCAGACCGGGGTTCATTTGCTGCCAAATGAGCAGGAATGAGATCAGTAATGCTTTTTGTAAGTGCACTGAAGTTTAAACATCAGTTTCTGTTTTGGCTGTAAAACCAGTATCTTTTTTTCTTTTTTGGGGGGACATGGGCTAACAGGACAATACTGCTACTGGTGTCTGTGAAATCAACATACGACCTGTTGTTGTAGGAACGGAGCCTGTGCATCCACTGAATGGTGCTGGGGAAGGGGGGAAATGGAAAGCCTCCCCAGGTAAGAAGCTCTTGTGAGCTGTGGTGTGGGTACCTGCCTCTAAACAGGGCTGCATGCAGGGGTGTGTGAGATGGAGGAGAGAGGAAAGGACACTGTAGATCTGAGCTGACTGCAGAATTGGCACAACACTGTAGCAGCAGAAAGGCAAACTGAAGAAACTACGTTTGAAGACCAGAAGTTTGTGTCTGACTGTGCTCAAATCTTCCTCCAAAGAGATGTTGTTCAAGTATTTCTTGTTTCCTTTCTGTCAGAAACTGATGCCAGTGGCCTTCCACTGAAGCACAGCTGTGCAGAAAGGCAGGGGAGGAGCACCGAGTATGGCACAGCACAGACACACAACAGGGAGAGAGAGGTACAGACACACAACAGGGTTTGGTGCACTGTCTTTCTAGTTAGGCTTTCAGTCTGTTCTTTCCTGGGACTGTTCTCATTGCGTGTTGCTTGCGGTCTTAATCCCTGGGATTTACAGTTATCTTTCCTGTCCTGATTTGAAATGTGGACCCACAGTTTACACAAGATCCTAAGATCCATAACCATGAACACCCAAGATGAGATTTCCTAGTATTGTGGCCCATTTTGCAGACCAAAAGCAGTGCTGGACTGTCTTTCAATCCTGTTGCTTCTCCTTACTTGATGGTGACAGTGAGAGTTGCTGAGTCAAATGGAAAGAGCTGCATGAATACAGCACAACAAGTCCGTTCTGAAAGAACTCAACAAAGAACAGAATCCAAAGCTCATGTCCAGGCTGGAGGACTTCCTAGCAGAGCAGGTCCCAGTTCAGGGAGAAGACCTTTCCCTGCAGTGTACCCCCACTCTGTCTCCAAGATCCTGCCTGAAAGAAAGTGCAAGGGCTTGGAAGGAGCAAAACAAACAACAGAACAGCTGCCTGCCAACAAAAGAGTGAGGGGTGAGCACAACAGGGAGAAGGTTCTGAGGATGTGTCAAAGCAGTGACAGTGTGCCAGCCCCATCAGCACACCCTGGGCCTGCCACAGCACAGAGCTCCAAGCAAAGAGGTAAGAAGGTGCTGCGATACCCACTCTGGTGAGCTGCTGCCCTTAGCAAGACATTGAGTTTGCTTGGGGTTGGCTTTGCTTTTTCCTTCTCTGTAGAGGGGAAAAGAGTTGAAGGCTATGAAGTCCAAAAGCAGTGATGTGCCAGAATGCGTAATCCCATCTTTTTCCATTCACTCCATGATGGTCTTCTGTGAGTCCCACTGGAAATTTTGTTCACTGAGAGGCCTCCTAGTCCAATTTCAAAATGAAATTATCTTTTTTCTTACTTCATAGCAATAAGAACAAGAAGAGGACAAAAAGAGAGGAGAATGGAAATAATGAAGGCTTCTCTGAGAGCTGCTGCTGCATGTGCAGAGGTGAGTCCTTGGAGAACACAGACACATTCTCTTGTTGTTCTCATTGCCTCCATCTGTCAGACATGAAAGAGATTGTAAAGTCCCGAGGGAAGCGATGTAAAAGGAAAACACCAGCTGTGTATTTGAGGAAATCACACTATCAGTGAGGGCTGCCTACGGGAGCTTGGATGCCTTCCTCTGGCTCGAGAAGGACATGGTTGGTAATGGCCAGAGGGTTTTGCTGGGATAAAAAGGTTTGCCATGTCAGGAACTGCAACCTTTGAAACCACATTCCCACAGCAGAGCATGAATCTTACCATAGGCAGCATTCTGGAAGTTTACTGATCAGACTTTCTTAATAAGATCTCCCTAGATTGTTTCTATAGATAGATATATATATACCTATATTTCTATAGACAGATCGTATCTCTATACTTGCTCTGTTTCTTTCCAGTCCTCTACAGTGAACAGCCTTGTGGAGATGATGCAGAAGCTGCAGCTGAAAGACTGAGAGGAGGAGTGTCAGAAGGCAGCACTGCAAGTTCCGCCCAACTCGGCACTCCAAGTCTTTTTCTACTGCTGTCAGTCAATAAGCTGATTTGTCCAGCAGCATTCCGTGAGCTGCTGCACGGCCTCCACGCTATTCATCTTGCTGCACTCAGTCAGAATTCCCACAGCTCCACCAGGAAATGCTGCAGTTTATCGAAGCAATGGATGCACCAATCCTTTGCATTGCCCACAAATGCATTGTCTGCAAAGCACATGCAAAGAACTGTGAGCAGCACAGCCTGGCCATGAGCACACTAAGTTAGAGAACAGTTCTATGGAGATGTCTGAGTTTTCCTGGGGAAGCATTGAGCATAACTGAACATGTGCACCTCACCCTGCAGCGTCTCTGCTGGGGGAAGTGAGGCTCCACCAGCCGCCTGATCCCAGGAGGCAGAGTTGGGAAGTTCTCCCAACTTCCTTGCAATGGTTGCTTCCCTCATCTTCCCCCCTCTCTTCAGTCTTTGTTATACTACTTCTTATTCTACAGGTGGAGCTTGAGTGACTCTCATCGTGGCATACCTTTGTTGTGGGTTGTCTCACTTTGCTTTTAAAAGCCTAAGCTAAAAACTTCAGAGTGCACACTAAATGAGGGGTCAAAGCCCATGGAAGTGGAGAACTTTTGGGATGGAGGTGTTGTTTGGTTCTATAATGAGTGTATAATGGGCAAAGTTCACCAAAAGGATGGCATTTTGTCTACAAATGACAGACTTTTTTTGAGAGTAGCAGAAATCCCTGGCTTTAGTTCGATTACATTTTGGTGTATAGAGCTCATTATATGAGTCTTTTCTGCTTGGCTCTTCTTGAAGGAAGAATGCTTCTTGGTGAGCCTGTGCAAAGTTTTTGGATGCTGGAAATCAGTGATGAGAAATTCATTATTAAAATGAAGTAACTGCCTTTATGCATACTTTCTTGTTATTCCTTTTTCCTTACCCCTGCATATAGAAGAAGTGGCCCACTGCTTCATGAAGGCTTTCAAACACCAGTAAGTTGGAAACTACTGATGCCTGCTTTATCAGTTATTTGCAAAAGGATTTGTCACGGCTTTGAGGGGCATTTATCCCACATTCAGGGGGACGTCCATTCCCCACCCCTTCCTTCCTCATGAAGCCAGTAGAGAAGTGGAAAGGAGGGATTATGGTTCAACAGAGATAGAAGTAAACTAATTTACTAGAAGTGTTAAAGGAATGTGAGATTATACAGTATAAAAAGAGTCAAGGGTAATAAATAAAACAAACAGGAACAGGAAAGTCTCTGAACCATTCTGCACTGTCAGCTGACCAGGTGGAAAGGAAGTCCTCACATTCACAACATTGCATTTTTTTTAATTCATATCATAGAATCATAGAATCACCAATGTTAGAAATGACCTTCAAGATCATCCAGTCCTATTATCTGCCTATCACCAGTAGTTCTCACTAAACCACATCCCTCAACACAACATCTAAACATTCTTCGAACACCTCCAGGGTCGGAGACTCCCCCCCCTCCTTGTGCACAGCACCTGACCACTCTTTCAGAGAAAAAGTATTTCCTAATGTCCAACCTGAATCCCCCCTGGCACAATTTGAGGCCATTCCTTCTCGTCCTATCACTATTTACACGTGAGAAGAGGCTAGCCTCCACCTCACCACATTCTCCCTCCAAGTAGTTATAGAGAGTAATAAAGACCCTGAGCCTCCTCTTCTCCAAATGGAACAATCCCAGCTCCCTCAGCCACTCCCAATAAGTCGTGCACTCCAGATCCCTCACCAGCTTTGTTGCCCTCCTCTGGACACGCTCCAGGGCCTCAGTGTCTGAGGGGCCCAAAACTGAACACAGTACTTGAGGTGCAGCCTCACCAGAGCTGAGTACAGGGGGATTACCATCTCCTGCTCCTGTGCTATTTCTGACATAAGCCAGGATGCCACTGGCTTTCTTGGCCACTTGGGCACACTGCTGGCTCATGTTCAGCCAAGCACTGATCAACACTCCCAGGTCCATTTCCTGTACAATTCTTCCAGCCACTCTGCCCCAAGCCTGTAGCGTTGCCTGGGATTGTTGTGTCTGAGGCACAGGACCTGGTCCTTGGTCTTGTTGGACTTCATCCCATTGGTCTCAGCCCAGCCTGTCCAGGTCCCTCTGTAGGGCCTTCTTACCCCCAGGCAGAATGACACTTCCTGCCAACTTGGTGCCATCTGCAAACTTACTGAGGGTGCACTCTGTGCCCTCATCCAGGTCATCAGTAAAAATACTGAAGTGTATATATATATATATGAATATATTCATGAATATATGTATATATTCATAATACCCATATTATCCTTGTTCATATACCCTTATTATAAGAAGGGGGGGGGTGGGTATTGCAGAGTTTAGGAGTCAGTCCAATAGTTAGCAGTCAACATTCCAGCAAAGCTTCAACAAATTTAAATTAATGGAGGGAAAAAAAAAAAAAAATTCCAGCAGAGGAAGTTTCTCAGGGAGAGAGAGGCTTTCTTTTGGGTAGAAATCAGACTTTTTTAATACTATAGAGACTTAAGAAGCATATGACACAACTGGATAATGCAACCACTTCAGGTAAAATACAATAGACACTGTTAATATCCATCTTCCTTGTGAGACAGACAAGAGATTATGGTTCTTCTTATATTCTCTTCAATACTTTTTTTCCCCCTAGGCTATTTCCACTTTCTGAGAAGATAACTTTTTTTAAATTTCTTTTTATATCCTCATCGGTGGTACATGCCTGCCATCCTATTTCTTTCCCAAGTACATTTCAAACCAAACCCAGATCCCACTTTTGTCAGAGTCAACACCAGAAAATAGTGACTTACAGAATTACTAGATGTGTCATGCATTTCCCTGAGGAGAAGAAGGTAAATCTGCTTCATGTGTGTAAAGGGAGGTGTAAAGGGAAGGCTCTATTGGGCAGCTGGCCTTCACTGCTGCTAAGTCCCAGAGCCATGCAGTATTGCCTGCTGCAGACAGTAATAAAAGTGTCACTGTAAGTGCTGTTGGGGAATGGAGATGTGGGATGTGGTCAGTCCAAAACATTTTACCTCTGCCACTCCTTCATCCTCAGGCTCTTCCTCTGCTTCAGCACAAGGTCCCTTCCATGGGATGCAGTCCTTCACAAAATGAGATTCCCCCAATTCAAAATTCTTCAAGACCATCCCCAGCATGGGTCCATACAATGGGGTACAAACAGTGCAAACCAGTGGCGTGTCCTTTCTCAAGCTGGCCAGAATGGCCTCTTATCTAACAAAGGGTAGCTTCTGAGCTCAGCTCACAGGTGTCTCCCCTGCTATGACCTCCTACCAAAACCTTGCTACATGAAACCGATACAGATGTAAAGGATGCATCTAACACGATGAGTCCCATCTCCAAGCCATGTTAATTTGGGGTGCATTGTGCTGCACAGCATGACAATGTGAGCATATCCCACTATCAGAAATCATAGAATCACAGCATACCCTGGGTTGGAGGGATCCATAAGAATCACTGAGCTGGGTCCACACAGGTCCACCAAATAATTAAACCATGTATCCAAAAGCACTGCCCAACAGTTTCTTGAACACTGACAGGCCTGGGACCATGACTGACCACCTTTCAGCAAGACATTTTTTTTTCCTAATATCCAATCTGAGTTTCTCTTGATACAGCTTTAAATCATTCCCCTGCAATCTATCACTGCCCACCAGAGAGCAGAGACAGTCATCTCCCTCTCTGCTCACCCTCATAAGGATGTTTTGGATAGCAGTGAGGCCATCCTCCAGCATCCTCACTGCCAGGGTCCCTGCCATGCGTACTTCATGGAACTGAAAACAGGTCCCAACCTAATGCACTTTCAGAAAGTCCCGTGATTTAATATACAAGAAAGGTCCCTAAAATCTGAATAAATAAATAAATACATACATATCAAAGTATCAAAGTCATCTAGGTAATAACAGATTAAGATTCTTATGGTGTTATTTACCACCAAGCTGATAGAAAGACAATCTTGCTCATTTGGCCTCATTTGTTGTATTCCCAAGTGTGTGAATAAGCAGCACAATGGCTTACTACTATCCCACCTCACAGAGTCACTGGATCTCCCCGGAAGCAGCAACCCTCTTTTCCACTATGCTGATATCAGAAAAAGTTTGTCCATTGCTAAAGATTTGTCTCTTCTTCATTTGGGGCTGGGAGTGGGTTCTGTGTTAGGCAGAGACTGACAGACCTCTAAAAAGGAGACCCCAAAGACAGGTTCACTCACAGGCACAGAAAAATGTTGTAGTGCACAGAACTACATTTCACAAGCAATGTTCCTTATCGGGCACCTAAACTTTTGGGAGAATTGTCTGTAACAGCACATGAAGGGATCCATGGGGGAAATCAAAGTGTACAGCAGATGCATAGGGAGCTTTTGTCCCCAGGTACTGAGCATCAGCTAGAACTGCCGGCTCAAGACAGCAAGGAAAACAGAAGTATCACACTAGGGACACAAAGCTCCAGACCCCTGGTGACAAGGGGAATACGGCAAGCACCCACATCCAGGTGTCCTCAGCACTGCCTGGAAGGGACTGGACCACAGGCAGTTATGTTTCAGTGATGTTCAAATTCTCCCCATTTCCCTCTAAGCAGGGAGGATCTGAGCATGCGTGAGAGAGAATGAATGCAGAATAAGCACAGACGAAGGGGAGAAGAGGAGATCTGTGAGAGAGGGAGGGGAGCGGAGAAAATGTAAAGGGTGCGTGGGGGGGAGAGGAACGAACCTAAGGGCACACAAAACAGAATAAAGCCGATCTGAACCCACTACCACACTCAAATCCTCCAATCTAGTTCCCAGATACCCCCATTGACACTCAGACATCCCCCTTCTCGCACCTAGAAACGCACCTTCCACACACACTGAAATCAAGTAACCCTGCCATGCACCCAAACGCCGCCTCGCGTTTCCAAAAGCCGCTGCAGCACCTCCCTCGCACACCGCGCCGTTCCCCATCACCCCTCCTCGCATTCGCCCTTCCCACGTCCAAACGTCCCCGCCCGCAGCCGGGCACCGCCGCCGCCGCCGCCCCTCCCGCCCCGCTCCCCACCACCCCTTCCCTGCGCTCGGGCTCCCTCAGCGGCCGACCGCGTCCCCGCGCCCCGCCCCCGCCGCAGCCACCGCTCGGGCCGCACCTACGGGGCGGCAGCCGGGGCCATGCTGGGCAAGGACTACATGCTGGCCATCATCCTCGTCAACTGCGACGGTCAGCCGCGCGGGGGGCGGCCGGGGGGGAGCCGTGGGGAGCGGAGTGGGGCACGCGCGGGGCCGAGCGACAGCGGCCGCTGTCCGCGGTGCTGAGCTCGCGGCGCTCGTCCCGGGCAGGGGGTGGCGCGGCCCGGAAACCTCTTCCTGTGCAAGCAGGGGCCGGGGTGGCGGCACCTCCCTTCGCGCTCTCCTAAGGACGGGTAGGGCACTTCGCGCTCCGAACGGAGCTGGGAGCCGCGAGACCCCCCCCCTCCCTCGCCGCGATGTAAAGGCCGCAGAGGCGGGCTGGGCCCCGGCGAGGAGGCCGCGGAGGAACAGCGCGTCCGAGCGCTGCTGAACCGAGCTCAGACAAGGGGTGCTGGAGGAACCCTGATAGCGGACGGGGACGGGGTCCCGCGCTGGGAGCGTTCGCTGTCCAGCGGGAGGCTCGGTCTAGCCAATGGCAGCCAGAGCACCGTCACTGGCGGATGGCACGATGCCCGCCCTTCCTGGCAGAACCGCTCCGGGGAACAAGCAGCGCAGGGGGCACGATGACCTCTGTATTTTTAGCCGCAGACCCAGGAGCAGATCCCGTTACTTATCTGCACCGTGGGCTTGTTCTCTCGATCTCACCAGGGCTTGCAGGAGAGGGCCATTGCCTTTCCCTGGCCATGCTGGGAGAAAGCCAGTCCTGGCATCCTGCACTGCTGGCAGAGAGCTAGGAGCTGCGTGATGGTGAGGATGTCCCTGGGCCATGCCTGGGCACCCCAGCTCGGTGCCTCCCCGGCTGGGCCATCCCACCTCTCAGGCTGCCAATGAGGCAACTGCCTGTGCCAACCATGGTGCAGGGATCTCCTGCTGCTGAAGCTGCTCTGCCATCTCTGTCTTGCTCAGCACTCCCCTGCTCCATGCTGGGGCACCGGGTTGTGGCCCAGAGGCCACTGCGCAACCCTTTCCCCACCAGCTTATTGCTTTACTGCTGCTTGCAGCCAGGAGCAGCTGTGGGAGCTTTCCCCCTTGCCTCACCCTGTCTCTGCATAGACAATCTCTGGAGTGACCAGAGCCTGGAGACGGACCCTGACCTTCCTCCCGGCTGGAGAAAAATCCATGACTCTCTGGGCACCTACTACTGGCACGTGCCCACAGGCACAACACAGTGGCAGCACCCTGCTCGCTCTACCAGCCCAGGAGGGTGCCTGGAGGCTGATGAAGAGGAGACGCTCCAAGAAACGGTACGGGACACGGGCAGGGAAGGAAGGGCTGGTGTTGGATCCCAGCAGCTAGGGTGCAGACGCAGGATTCTCTGGATACTTTGTGCAGCCTCCCACTGTAGCAGGACACTCTCTGTCAACCCAAAGTCCTGCTCAGCCCATTCCTGGCCAGGGTGAAGTCCCTTGAAGGACTTCAGGAAGCCCCATAGTGGCCCCACCCCATCCATCCTACCAGGCTGTCCATGAGCTGAGATTGCTGTCCCAGAAGGGAGGCCTCCTACGGGTGTCTCTGCAGACATATACTCTCCTGACAACCCCTCTTCTCTCTCAGGACTGCCAGGCCTCTGTGGTGAAGCACACATCAAAAGCCAGGCCTGTTCCCAGCCCCATGGCCTCGCTGACCAGGAGGTAAGCCTGCCCCCGTGCTCTGCTGGCTTGTGGCTGGGGAAACTCAGGGTCCCACCTACTGAGGCCAGAAGTTTGAGCTGGCATCATAGTGGGATGCTGCCCAGACAGCAGTGCGGGGTTGTTCCGCTGCTCCTTGGGGCACTCAGGGTCAGAAATGCTGAGCAGGAGCTTTCCCCTCCCCACCTCATCCCATCCCTTCACAGGACCTCGCTGACATGGCAGGGAGATGACTTCCAACAGTGTGGCGCAGAGCCCAGCTCCAAGGTACTGCATTCAAGGCACTTCCCTGCACACGCACAGCCTGAGGGCTCCCTGCACTGCCATGTACCAGCTTGCTGGGGATGGCACAGGAGCTGACAGGCACCAGGGTGGGAGCAAGGCTGGCCACATAGGCACAGAGAGAGGCACAGGATAGGGCTACGCCAGCCTGGCAAAGAGCCCCAATATCTCTCTGCTCAGTGCTTTGCTGTGCGTTCGCTGGGCTGGGTGGAGATCCCCGAGGAGGACCTAGCGCCTGGCAAGAGCAGCATTGCTGTCAACAACTGCATCCAGCAGCTCTCCAACAGCCAGGGCCGAGGCTCTGCAGACAGCTGGGGAGAGGTGAGCTGCACAGCAGACCCCACCACCACTGAGCTCCACGGAGGGCAATGCTGCAGGATGGGGCTGTCCCCACCCTCGGTGTAGTTCTGGGCCGGGCATGGGGCAGTAGTTCTGGGACATGGGACATGTGCAGCGAGGCCGCTACAAGGTAAGGGTGCCCCTGGCTCTCCACAGGGCCAGGACCTGGTGATGATCCTGAAGAAGGACACCATGAGCCTGGTGGACCCTCTGGACCACAGCCTCATCCACTGCCAGCCCATCCTCAACATCCGCGTCTGGGGCGTCGGCTGCAACAAGGGCAGGTGCGGAGGCGCAGGACAGGGTTGTGGGTGAGCCGCAGCCCCACCGCTCGGCCTCGAAGGGCCCAGGCATGAACTGACCACCCCACTCTTCCCCCCACCGCCACGCCACACGCAGGGACAGGTAACTGCAGGTAAAGCTGTGCGGGGCCGAGTGAAGCGCTGCCTCTGCTGGGGCTACGCTCAGTCCTCCACGGCCTCGCAGGGACTTCGCCTTTGTGGCGAGTGACAAGGACACCTGTGTGCTCAAGTGCCACGTCTTCCGCTGCAACGTGCCCGCCAAGGGCATCGCCAAGGCACTGCACGGGATGTGCTCCCAGGTGCGCTCCGCGGAGCTCTCTCGTCGGGCCGCCCCGGGAGAGCGGGCCGCGCACAAACCGGACCACCATCCCTGGCAGATCGTGGCGGAGCGCGCAGCAGCCGGCAGCGGACCTTCACCGCACAGCGCCGCGCTGGAGCCCATCTCCGCCGCAACGTGGCCCCTGCGTACAGGTACCGAGCGCGCCCTGGGGGGATTCGGGGACCGGACTGGGGCAGGGGTCCCGCTCACCGCTCGTGTCCCGGCAGCGGACGTCCAGGACGCCGTAGGGAGGCCGCCCCGGCGCTACGAGGCGTTGTACATCGGCAGCCGGCCCGTGCCCAGGGCCATGGGTAAGGTCGCCCCGCCGCGCCGCGCCCCGCCCCGGCCCGCAGCGGGCGGGGAGCACCGCGCGCCTCTCCCCGCAGGGATGGACGTGCTGAACGCCGCCATCGAGCAGCTGCTGGCGGGCCCCGGGCGGAACAGCTGGACGCCCGCCCACGTCTGCGTGTCCGACACGGCCGTGCGGGTGCGGCGGGCGCAGGTGGGACCGGGGCGGGGCCGGGGGGGGCGCGGCGGGGTCGAGGCGGGGCCGGCGCGGCGCCCGCAGGAGGAGGACGAGGCGCACGTGTGGCAGTGCGAGGTGCGCTACGTCACGTTCCTCGGCGTGGGCCGCGACGCGCACACCTTCGCGCTGATCGCCGACACCGGGCGGCGCTTCCAGTGCGCGGCGTTCTGGTGCGAGCCCGACGCGGGCACCATCTCGGAGGCGGTGCAGGCAGCCTGCATGGTGAGCGGGGCGGCACGGGGCGACGGGGAAGCGGATCCGGATCCGGAGCCGCCCGCCGCCACGCCGCCCGCGTCCCCGCAGGTGCAGTACCAGAAGTGCCTCGTGGCTGCCGCGCCGGGGCCGAAGGCGAAGCGCGCGGCCGCCGCGGGGGCGAAGGCGGGCGGGGGCAGCGGCGGCGCGGCGGGGCCCGGTCCGCGGAAGCGCGGGGTGCTGTCGCTGCTGGAGGCGTTCCGCCAGCGGCATGCGCTGCTGCACCTACCCTAACGCGGGCCCGCGGGGCTCGGCCGGACCGCGCCCCTCCGCCGCCCGCCAATAAAGCTCCGCATTCAGCTCCGCCTCCGCTTCGCTCCGCCCTCGATTCCGCCCCGCCGCGGTGCCGGGCGGAAGGGGCGCGGCGCGGTGACGTGTCGCCATGGCGGACCTCTACGTGAAGCCGGGTGAGGGCCGCGGCGCGGGGGGATGCGCTTCCGGGGCGGGGGCGGCCGTGCCGTGCCGTCGCGCCGGCTCTCACCGCGGCCTCCGCTCCCTCCCGCAGGGAACGCGCGGCGCGGCTGGAACGACCCTCCGCAGTTCTCGTACGGGCTGCAGACGCGGGGCGCGGGCCCCGGGCGGACCCCGCTCAGTCGCCGGCCGCCGAGCGCTCCGCAGGGCCCCCCTGCAGGTCAGCGCCGCACAGCCGGGAGGGGTGGGGCCGCGGTGCTCCCGTGCGGCGGCGACGTCGGCCCCGCGGGCGGCCCCAGCCCTGAGCGCCTCGCGCCGCTCCGTTCCCCGCAGGTGCCCCTCCGGACCGCCCCCCCGCGGCGCTGGGGGCGCCCCCGTTGGGTCCTCCCGGCCCCGCCCCGAGCGCCCGCGGCAGCCCGAGCCCCGCCCCTGGCGAGGAGGGCGGCGCCACGGGCGGGGACGTTCCTGCCGAAGCTGTGCTGGCCCCGCTGCGGGAGGCGCTGTCCGCGTGCCGCCCCGCCATGCAGGTGAGGCCCCGCCGCTCTCCGCCCGGAGCCGTTCCCGGGGCCGTCCCTCCTCGGGTCCGCCCGCCGGTGGAGCCCCGCCTAGCGCGTACCGCTGCTTTCAGAAACAAGTGTGCGACGACATCGGGCGGCGGCTGACGGCGCTCGGGGACGCGTGGGCCCGGGGGAAGCTGTCGGCCCCCGTGAGGAGGAGAATGGCCCTCTTGGTGCGAGGTGAGGGTAGGGGGAGCCGGGCCCTGAGCGGAGCCGCACGGAGCGGCCGCGGGACGCCGACGGGTTCCCCTTCGCCGCAGAGCTGGAGCGGCGCCGCTGGGACGCAGCCGACGAGATCCACCGCTCGCTGATGGTGGACCACGTGAACGAGGTGAGCCTGTGGCTGGTGGGCGTCAAGCGGCTGATCGCCGAGTGCAGGAACCTGCCCACGGCCGAGCCGGGCGAGGACAGCAACGCAGCTGGGCCCAGCCCGGAGGTGCCTGTGCCGCCCGGAGCTGCGAACTGAGTGGGGCAGCGTGAAGAGGGAACTTCAGGCTCCGGGCGTCATTTCTGCCTCTCACTTCTCTCCCAGAAAAGGGGATTTTTAATCACTGCGACATCGCGGTGGTGATTCACTACATGATGCTCAATAAACAGCACTAATCTGTCCCCAGCCCCCTTTCTCCGGGTACAGAGCTGCTGCGTGGGGCTGCAGCAGCCTCAGCTGCGGGTTGCAAGCCATGCAAGCCCACCATGGGAAGCAGTTCCACCCCTGTAGCACTGAGACCACACTGCAGCTGGCTGTGATGGCAGCATTGCCCATCCCTGCCACGGTGGGTGCAGTCTGGCACCCTCCGGCCTCACATTTGGCAACACTGGGGAGAGTTTTCAGCAGCAGAGTGGGAGCCCAGGTCAGCTGGAGGGAGCAGCGGGAGAGGGGGAAGCAGAACCACCCCAGGCAGCCTCAGACCTGGTGTAGAAACATCACAACACAGGGTCAAGTGCTCTGTGGATGCTGCAGAGCAAGCAGCCCCCTGCCCCATCACTCTATCCTGTGCCTGCCTGCCAGCACTGCCCCCACCACAGCTGGGACAGTGAAGGAGATAAGTGGCAGCACGAGCAGGGGTGTACAACAGGCTGTGCCCCGATGTGAGCCTGCACTTATTTCTAAGGTACTTGGAGCAGTTGCTAGCATAACGCTGAGTTCCTGCATTCATGTTCATGATCTCCTTTGCAGGAGGGAGGTACCTCTGCACTCTGAAAAGTCACCTGGTGCTGCTCGGATTCTCTAAGCCTCCCTCCCTGGTGCACTGAGGACCAATGGAGAGATCCACCAGTTCAGCAAAGGGGTTTCATGGTGTTTATTAATCAAGCATGAGCTCCTAGGCAGTTGCACGAGGCAGTTGTGCTACAGCCTGAGGTGTCACACATCCATCCCCAGCATCAGAGAGGGCTGCAGCCAGCTGGTCACGGTGCCAGCACCTCCACAAGGCCCAGGAACAGGCCCAGCCACAGCCTGGAGACAGGAAGCTGGAAACTCAGAGGTCCATCTCAAACTGGTCTTGATCTGCAAGGGTATGGGAGGGATACAGACATGGGTTAGGATGGGGCTCATTCAAGAGGAACGTGCAGGCAAGTGGGTGGAACACAGCCCAAGGCTGAGCTGCAATCTTTCCCCTTTGCCCTTGTGGCTTGGCAGGAGCACCGTGGCCCAGGCACTGTTGGCCTGGTCCTCACTTAGGCAGGGACTGCACCACCTGGGCTGCTCACCTGGCATGGCTTCTTCATTCTCATTCTGCTCCTTGAGCACCTCCAGCTTGACGAGGCTGGACTGGGCCAGGGAGGTGACACCGGGGATCTGGGGCAGGCAGCAGGGAAGGGTCCTGGCCCCGGACGAAATCTTGCACTCCAGCAGGAACTTGCGGTCGTAGATGATGCGGGTACCTGCCAAAAGCAGGGGGCTGTCAGGCATTGCTGTCCTCTGGCAGCCCCCTTTCCTGTGCACCACAGTTCTGTCCGGAGCCCAGCACAGGGGGTGGCACTCAGCTATGCTGAGAGCCACAGCTGAGTTTAGAGCAATGGTGAAATTTCCTGCTGGCAGTAGACTGAACCCCATCCTGTTCAGCAGCTGCTGCCCACATTATTCCTTCCCTCTGGAGGCACAGAAAGCAGGACAGGTGGGGAAAGAAAGCAGCCTCATGCTGGGTTCCCTGTGGCAGCCCACACAGTGGAGGCCAGGCTCAGGTCAGGGTGGCTCCCAGTCCACTCTGTGTTGCTAACAGTGCTTCAGGGTTTTGCCCAGGCTTTTGCACCAGGATGCTTTTGCATCCTGCATCCAGGAGCCCTGTGCCATGCCCTGCCCTGTGCACAGGTGGCTCTGAGGTAGATCTCTTCACCTACTGAACAGCAAAGACAAAGTGCATCCCCCACTGGCCTCCTAGGGAGGCTGCTTCCCTCAGCTCAGCCACTCAAGCCATCCATGTGTGCAGCGTGCTGGGTTCAGTAGCACACTGCTGGCTTGTCAGCTGCTCAGGGTGCTGCTGGGGGAGGGAAAACCCTGCACTGCAATTGTCTGCCAGCAATCTCAGAGTCCAAACCATCCTGTGTGCCACATCCACCACACGCACAGAGCAGCCAGAGCCCAGCAGGATGGGGGAGTTGCACAAAGCACTGATTCTAGTGCCAGGCTCCAGCAGCTACAGAGCAGTAGCTAGCACAAGCAGGGTGGCCAAGAGCTCCCGTATGGGAGCAGCAGGACAATGGCACTGCACAACCCATGCAGGCACCTGCTGCAGCCCTCTCTTCTCCAGACCCGGCTCTCACAGCCCTTAAACAAGCTTACTGATGGTACACAATGGAGCTAGTGCCCACACGGTGAGGACCTGCCATTCAGCTGAAACACAGCACCAGGCTCCTGTTCAGAAAAGGGCCTGCTTGACAGCTACTGTGTCAAGCTATATATACAAGCTATACTACAGTTTGGTTTTTTTTTTTTTTTTTGGGGGGGGGGGTTGGATGACAGTTAATAAGGCACAGCTCAGGCACCCCACGTGAGAGATGTACCCCAACCAGCTCCTGATCCTAGGGCTAAAGAGCTCAGATCTGAGCAGCTTTTATGCTGGCATCCTGTGCTGCTCCAGCAAGCCAGGGTGCTGGAGTACAGCCTGTCCCTGCCTGGGAGCAGAGTTCCCTGCTGGAACCCATTCCCCAGCAACACAACCCTCAAATGCCAGACAAGGCCTCCGTCTGCTCCCCCAGGCAGCACAATGGCAGCGATAGCCTCAGCAGCAGCTACAGCCTTCTGATTAACAAAACGTTAGGCTTCCTGTTCCACTCCAGCTATGGATGGAGGCCTGGCTAGGCATGGGACTAGGGTGCTCCCACAGCATCCCTGTGCCACCTGGAGCCATGCTGTGAGGCAGAAAGGCACAACTGCTTGGGAGCACTGAAGGCTGACTGTGACCAGCTCAGGGCAGCTGCAGCAGGCAAGGACACAGCCACTGGAGGGCACCGCTCCTGTTCAAGACAAAGCCCAGCTTTTGTCCAGGAGGGGGTGGCTGTGCACACCACAGCCATGCAGCTGAGGCCAGCAGGGCAGCAGCCCCAAGAAGCCTTTCACCTCAGCAGTGTACAGGCTGGGGACAGACAGCTCCCCGTCATCACAGTGGCCCCACACACACACCACTGATCTCTTCTGCCCTCTCTTGCGCAGTGTCTGATGGCCAGCAGAAGGTACCACAATGCCTACAGCAGAGCTCTTCACTAATGTAAAAGAGAGGCCCCAAGAACAGACTGCTAAGTCAGCACGAAAGCTATTGCACTAGAATGCCATTTTTTCCTTCACCATCAGCTTTTAATACAATTACTGTCAACACAAGCATTTCTGCTTTGGCATTTGTGTTATCAGGGTGGCAGTAAGATCATTTCCTTCTTGAATACTAGATAGAACATCTGAACACATCCAGTGTTGTTTCTGATGTTGATTTGCCTATCATACTCAGATACTACTTGTGCACTTCATATTTTTAATATTCCTGAACATGAGCACTCAGGAATAACTGGGACAGAGAACAGACACCATTACATTATTTCAAGAGTTCACTGCATGCAAATTATCACTGACTCCTCCCTTTTGGCTGTTCCTTCCTCACGCTCCTCCTGGAGAAACTCTGATGTTGCATGGTAAGGAATCGTCAGGAGGAGGAAGAAGAACGGTAGGGAAGTTTCCATCTGCTCTCTGGCTTAAGAGACCATCAAAAATGGTCCATTACACTGGACACTGTGCACTGTATTTATCTGCTTGAGAAACAGACTCAGTGTAGTTACTGCATCACCACTTAGCAAAAGCAGAAATGAGCACTGTCTGAAAGTAGGAAGTGGAAAGCTTCTAGTGCAGGCCAACACTGGAATCAGCCTGGGTGCAGAATGAGGGTTTGTCTTGTTTGCTGTATGCAAAAATCTTCTTCTTCCTCATAGAAAAGACATGAGGAGCACTTACAGATTTAAGGTGTTACAAAAAACTTAGAATTGCATAATTACATCTTTTCACTAATAGAAAGTAGTCTGCTTTCCTAATATCTGCTTTCGGGCAGTAGGAGAATGAAGTGAGCAAGCCCTACATTTGTATATGAGATACCCATTTACCTATGGCAAGTTTAGACACCGTTAGTTGCCAGGATGTCAAAAGTCAGTCCCTGAACACCACCTCAGGCAACACACCTGGAAACAGAACACTAGAAGAAACAAAACTAACCCAGAGAAGTGCACAACCATGTTCACAAAAAAGAAAAAAAAAAGAAAAAGAAAAGCACCACACCCCAAAACACCACAACTGGCAGGGGAAGGACCCAGCAAACTTTGCATTGCAAACAACGCACATCAAAACCCTTCCTCTTTCCCCAAACCCTGACTACAACCACACGATAATGATGTGACTGAAAAGATGCATCACTGGGCATGGCAGCTAACAGTGACAATATACATCCTCTCCAACATTCTCACACACAACCTATAAATACTGTTCACCTTTTATTGAATATTTAGGTAAATATTTCACATTAATACAGGCTACAGAAAGTAGAGCCACTATATGACATGAAATTTACTCAGCTTTTCCTTTTAAGTATGTAAACAATTATACATGTATTTACCACCCTAGCAGGTTGAAATCATGTAATTATCTAGTTCTCTCCTGCATACCAATAGCGTTTAGTAGTTTAGCCAAAAGCTAAACTGATTTTTAAGTTCAGAGTGGCTAAACTAACTAGAGAATGGAATCAACTGTATAGGTAAATCAATTTGTTCTTATACAATGGGCAATCAAGTTTTCATTGTTACATAGCCCATAAAAAATTGCTTAGATAGGCACATTAAAAAAAAAAATCCCCAGGGTTCTTCAAATCATAAGGTTTCCCAAACAAAGCTAAAAAAGGATAGACCCCCTTAAATCAGTTGACGTACTTGAGATGCATGTTTCCAATGTGAGGTGCCCAGGTGCCAGGCCAAATCTATAGCAAGAAATAGAAAGACAAGTCTATTATGAAAACAAATAAAGGTTTCTTTAACAGAGAATTTAACCACTAGAGGGCAAGCATAAGGCTTCCCCTAAAACAACCAGACTGTCCAAGCACTGGGAGCTGTCTTCAGCTCTGGCCTGGTTTTGAATGACAACCTGCAAGATAACAAGCATGGGTGTAAACCCTGCCTCTTACAACAAGAGCTGTTACCCTGTTGAGCATTCTTGAAATTCTCATCATTTTACCTGAAAGTTTCCACACTGATACCACTATATGTATTAATAAGCACACACCCATGCTATGGGTGAAAAATCACACACAATCTCAATTCTAGTATCAAAAAACTAGAAAAAAATGACATCTAGCTTAAAAAAAAAAAAAGAAAAAAAGAAAAACAAAGCATAACACCATATAAAGCCCCACAGAATCAAAGATGGAAAAATGCAACCACACTACCTGCTGAGCATCAGTACATTCTGTTGAATTTTGGACAACTTTGATCATGGGATTCCAGGCTGGATCTGGAGTATGAAGCCCATTAAAGAGAGGGCCTCCCGGGCCATCTGCTAGCTGAGGATGTGAGGGGATGAGAGTGCCACCATACATGGAAATCGGTAGGCCCTAGAAGGAAAACACGCAAGCACCAGGGAACCAGTTACTGGTAGCAAAGATGACCATACTACAGCTACTTCTGAAACACACTGCAAAAGCAGTTTCACTGTCAAGCACATAGCACTGGACATTTCTCCAGCAGAGGCTGAACTAATTATGGCTTGGCTACGCTGGTCTGCCTCCAGTTATTTTTCAGTATTAATACTGAACAAGGGGCAGACTTGCAAGTGTTTTTCTCATCCTGTTACTGCCTTAAGAAAGGCCTGTGGCATTCACAAACATGGTTTCTACCTTTAGTCAGGCTCTAGAGCTCAGCCAGCCTTATGCTATCGTTTCCAACTGACTGGGTCTCTGAGAAAGGAAACTACAGATTGATGGAGGCATCCAGTGCCTAGACAGGGGAACATCTGCAAATTCTGGTTTTATTTAAGTGTGCCTCTGGGCTTGAGCATCCTTTCTAGTCAGTAAGACAGTACTAGGATGAAAGTGAATCTAGGCATTACAGCAAGAAATAGCAGAAGAGGCACAAACATACAGTGTAAACAGGCAAAACAAAAAATACACTTGCACATACAGTAAACCTGTCTCTCAGTATCAATGCTACAGACTCCTATGTCTACTAGTACAGTGAAACTCCTACATTATCCAAATTTTCCAGTTATTTTCCAAACCAATCACAGAAAAGAAGCATCATGAACCCAATCTGTTAGGCTTTAACTGCCCAAATCATCCTTCCAATAAAGAAGTCATTTGTCATTCAACAGCCCAAACTAATCCCTCTGTGACTTACTTTAGAAAAATCCACAAAACTGTTTGGCATAGGTTGATGGAAAATGTTTGAGGGAGCCACTATTCCAGAATCATCTCTCTCCATTGGCTGATGCTGAGAAAACGTGCCCGGGTCTGACAACTGTTGATGCATCGGATGGTTTCCCATTACAGGCTGAGACCAACCTGACAAGCCTTCTGGAAAGAACAAGATTGAAAATGGACTATTAGATTTGACTGAAGATACTCTAGAGCTTGAGTGTGTACAGCTGCATGGACCTCCACAAATTCAAAGGAACAATGTAAAATGAGCATTCACAACTATGCATTTCTAGATGTATTAGCTGCACCACAGCTTTTAAAGTGCTTGCGAACAACAAGCTTCAAAACCTGGAGGAAGGCAATTATCCTTCAATGCCAAGGTTCGGACCTGGAGATGGACTCCCTTAGTAATAAGCAGAAATTGTTTATGGTTACAATTCTCAATAGATTTTAATATAACATTTTTGAAATCTTTTCAGGGTTTACAAGTGTACTCATACAGATGATCTAGACTGAGTGAGAATCATCTCTGTTAGGAGCAAAAATCACAGTATTTGCATTGATAATCTCCCTGAAAATTACACCTGAATTTGGTACTAGTTTCCCTTCTAGTGTACACTATATCCACCTCTCTCTTTCCCTCTCTAACTTCCTTTTCAAATGTATTATTTTCAAAAGGCCCCACAAGTTTCTTCAAGCTATTCCAGACCGTGAAAAATAGACTTACCAGATACGCTGTTAACTCCAAATGACCAAATACCACTATGACCAACTGGAGCTGTAAAGTTGGTTCCTAACGGCGTAGGAGTGACAGATCCTCCCTGTCGAATTCTAGCAAGTCTTTCTGTCCCAATGGGGGGGGGTACCTTTCGATCTTGATTTGTGTTACCCGTTTTTGGCTGGCTCAAGTTAGAAGGTGCAGAAGCAGCTGAAAGAGGTGAAGATGATCCTGAGGAAACTGATGGAATAGGAGATTCACCTGCTGAAAAAAGAATTTATTTTGCTTAATCACAAAAAACCCACAGAAATTAGTGACTGTAAATGCTACCCTTTCTATCCCTCCCAATGTTATCTCAAGGCAAATGCTTTTTTTCCTCCAAAATATTTTTCAGTCTTTCACAGAACTTCTGTTTAAATCTTACTTTAACTCTAGAATGAACATTAACACAAATGCTTTCAGCCGCCAGAACTGTGATAGTCTCATGACATAGAAGTACATCTAAAATAACTACAAGAAAGAATAAGAAACATGGAAGAGTTTCAGGAAGATATGAAAAATCAGCTAAGATAACATAAATATCGAAGCAGCCTGGTTTTGGTATCTACTACCTCCAGCAGAAGAGAAATTAAAAGACAGCTTCTCAAAGCCAAATGTGTAACATAAGAGCACAACTTTCACCAACTTCAGAAGCGTCACTGGTTCTAAGAAATCCAACTTCTTTTGAGCACTCGTTTAAACATTTTGCTTCTTAAGCCCAGAGTTGCAATGAAGTTGCATGCAGTGACATGAAAAGTCTCTTCATTTAAGACTCAGCATCAAAGACCCATATTTTCTGCTACTTCCATGTTCTTCCCATTAGTCAGAAACCTCTATGTCACCTTGGATGATGCATTAAGATATTAGGATATTTTGACTAACAAGAAAATTCCAGAATGCCAACTTAAATAATAAAAACAAAAAGAAAAAGGAATTATAACTTCAAACAATGATAAAAATAACGTGTTCCCCAAAACATTATACTTGTTTAGAGGGGAATCGTTAACTTGCTATAATCACCTCCATTCCCACTCTCCCACAGCTTCATGCCTTCTCCTTTTAGAACCTACAATGACCAATTTTTTTCCCAAATAGCCTTTGGAAATGCTACCAAGACTAGTGGCTTTTACTTGTTAAGAAACAAAATAGTAAAGTGGGATTGGCATGGCATCCTCACAACTGCTAAACACAACTGGAAAGCATTGTGTTCATAACTGTCTAATTTCCCCTCAAGTTACAAATCTACTGAAGACAACAGCTAAGAATTTACAGTTAACTAAGACAGACCCATTAAGTTCCTACATGAATTTGTTGCGCTTGTCCAAGGATGTGGTGAAAAATGCTGTCTGTTAAAGCTGGGAGTCCCAACAGGTGCTGGCCCTTGAAGGTAAACCCGTGCTCCTTGCATGTTTGCTGAAAAGCCTGTCAAAGGACCTGAAGAAGAAGTTGTAGAGCTGTTGGATGGATCTATAGAGGGTAAGCCTGAAATAAACATAAATTTCATTAAATATATCTCTTTGGGAACCTGCTTCAAAGCACTAGAGAGAGCCTGTGCTTCAATATAATTAAAGCATCTCATCACCTTCAGGTGTATCTGCATACACTAAGTTCATTTTACAGGTGCACAATTCTCCCTCAGACAGAAACCAACAGAAGGCATTTCTGTATGATCTCTGCTTTTGCCTCAAGTTTTTTAAGAAAGCCATCTCTTCAGTCACTGAAAGGAACTGAAATGGAAGTTACAAGAAGAAAACTGGGCAGTGGCAAAAATCTTTCTTAACCAAAGAGCCACACAAATCAAACAGGAATACAAGGTTCTGTGAAAGCCCTGAGGGAATCAAGCACCAAGAAGGTCCCACTGCAGCACAGTTCTGCCATCTAGTTACATTCACATACAGGTCAGTCAGAGCATACTGCCTCCAAGGAAACAGGACTGACAGTACACAGCGAAACAGAGGAGGCGCTGCTTTCTACAGAAGGGCATGAGAGGAGGGAAAAGATGGAGTTTAAAGTCCCACAAAAAATGAATCAGCAAGAGAAATTACAGTTTTTGAACAAGTCCAAGCTTCTAAGCACTTTTCCAAAATACTGTAAGAAGTTTTTATCACACATTGTTACCAGAAAGAGAAAAACAAAAAACAAAACAAAAAAAAGCAGAAGCAGGCATGGCCATATGTTTACCTCTGTTCTGAGTTTAGTTTCAAGGGCCTATTAAACAAGGCTAGTTTCAATACCATTTAAATATTTCCAGACAACCACAACCAGGACCAGCCTGTATTGTCACAGAGCAAGGTTGAAACTGCATCACTGCTGCCCTGAAAGACTGAAAGCAACACTGGTGACAGGCAATGGCTTTAGTCACGAACTACAGATGCACTTTCATCTCCTGGATACATTACTGAAAGCCATGTCTTTTCCCCATTATTAAATGAAGCAGAAAAACGTATCAACCAAATGACCTCAATTTACTGCCTCCAGAAGTGTCAGATCCAACCTGCTCACATTAACAGAAATGACTTGCTGCTTTTGGAGGTGGTGTTTTTATCACTAGCCCTGCCCAAAAGATTTGTTTACAGTCTCTGTTACAGAGAAGGAGAAATACAAAGGCAAATCACCACCACCAACAGAATATGGAGGGATTAGAAGGAGGCCCTGTTCTGGGGATACTTGCCACAGCACAAACAACTACAGCCTAGACTGCACAACTATAAGGAAGCTGCTGAGGCCTGTGCAGGCTGCCAGTAGACACTGCTCAGTGAACCATTCTCTCCTGGGGCGGCAGTTCTCCTCCAGCACACTTCTTGCCAGAAACCAAGCTACCAACGGGATGCTCCTGCTATCCCTCCACATATGACAGTACATCAGAAGCAGTCAGAGGGCATCTATGGCCATGGATGCCACTACACATCAAAGACTAGCTTCCAGCTGGCTGGCAAACCGCTGAAGATGAGTTTCAAGAACTCTACACCTTGTACAGAAGGGGTAACAGAGCTGAGACCCATGGGGATTGCTAATTTCCTAAACACAGCAAGGTACAGATTATGACAAAAGTAGCTGTTCTGCAGAGGTAAGATGCCTAACTTTGCTGCAAATGCTTGGCAGGATGGGGACACAGCTTTCCAGGTGTGATGACACCACCACCATGGCAGTTTCAGCAGTGCTCTATATTTTTAACAGGTAGAAGAAAGTGTGACAGTCAAAGATGCACAAATTCAGAGTAGTGACTTTTTAACTTGTTAAAAACATTTTCTATTTTTATCTTACCTTTCATTCAAGTGGACGAAAAAGCTTCGTTCGATATTGAAAACAGCTTCTAAGAACAATGACTTACGAAATCTTGATTTTAGTAATGACCTTTCTATTTATGTATTTGTCAGTGAAAACAGATATTTTAACACTAAACAATTTGCAACAGTATACTTTGTACTTAGAAGTCAGACTCCTTATTATGCTCAAAAAGCACTCCTGGGCTTTAAGAGACTGGTGCATCAGCCTCATACAAATCTGCTCAAAATTCAGTTCAGAGCCCCCAGACTCTCCCTACAGAAATCACTTAACTACAAGGGCTAACTCCAGCTTTAGAAAATCATCAGCAATACCTGGAAAATTCATGCAAAATAGAGAGCCCAACCACCTCTTGCAAATTCATGGTCATGCACTGCTTTTTCAAATGGCTTATATCAAGTTTGCTGTAACTTTTAACACAAGTAAATTCTCTAACCCCTTCTTAAAAATGCAGAGGGAAAAGCAGACTTCTGGTCACCCTAAAATCTCTCCAAACAATCAGGCTCTGCTCTCAATCTGCAAGCTGCTAGGACAAGGGATCTGGAGGTATACATGGGCCAAAAGGCCATTCCCAGAACAGATCCACAAGCAGTAAGGATGTGTGCACAGGTACCTGAGCCTCAAACAAACTGGTGAATCAGAGACAACTCAAGTTGCAATAGCACTTACCCAAGAATAGAGAACATAAACTCTAAAGTGACACTTAAGAAAAAACTGTTGTTGTGCATAATCAGATTAGACTACATCTTCACCACAACAGCTTAGAGATGATTGCTAAGAGATGCTGATCTGCAGAAAGATTTCCTACAGCCCAGCTGTAAAAGACAGGCTTGTAAAGAAACCTCTGTTCCATCACGTGTAGAGTCACAGCCAGAGATCAGAAGACTGTATCTGCTTTTATGACTATTACTATCTACTCCCAACATAAAAAGGCATACTGAATTACCAAGCAAGGGCTGAACTGCTCTGTGGCCACAACACTGCTTGAGGCTAAATCACATGCAAGCACTCTTTAGTGGCAGGTTTTGTGTGATTTCAAAACTTAAGAAGAACATCCCAAACAGTCCCAATTCATCCCACCTCAAAGGCTGAGCCTACTGGAAAGGCCTATTCATCTGTGAAGCCCCAGTGAGAGAAGGGCCACACTTCTGGCCTAAGGGTTGAGATGTTGGAAAGGTCCTCAGCCTCCTGCCCTCACTTCTTTCCTCACCATCAAAACATCCAAACACTCCCTTCTCCTTCAGCTCCCACAAATCCCTTCTCCTTCCATGAGACAGAAAAAACGTAGACTCTGAAATAAGGGTGATCAAAAGTAGCATTATTTAGAATGACATTGTGAGTCAGCAGAGAACCCGACAAATCAGTTAGCCACTGTCACTCAGCATTTGGTATAACCTTCCTTCCCCAGATCAGGGTATTCCAATGAGCCACAGTTTCTGGAGTCTACTGAGGAGGGTCTGCCAGCTCTTCTGTTGGCAGACATCTGATGAACAAGGCCCAGTTACTTCACCCCCTGAAGTCTCAGTTACAACTAGTTCTGCTTACTGCACTGGGAATGGACATGGTATAAGAAGTCTGGGTATTCATGTGTTTTGCAGTGCAGTTACGTAGCCCAAATTAAACACCTGAGAATACTACAGTCATAACAAATATCTCAATGGTGGTTAAACCTGATATGAGAGAAGTGATCTAGTTTTCAGAAACCCTGAATGTTTTTAAATTCACTGAATGAATGGGAGTACTAAAAGCCCTTTTCCTCACCACACCTTTCCAATGCCCCCTTCTCCTTCAGTCTGAAAGTCAAACCGTTGAAGTATCCAAATTCAGCATTCAAGTCCTGAAACATCAGCTGAATCATCTAACACCGCCATGTGGAGTGGAAGACAACTTTAAAGCAAGCTTCTCAGCTATCCAGCTGCAAGGTACCATAAATACGCTTCAGCAAGAAGAAAGGGAAGAATGGAGTAGCACTGGGAACCTCTTGAGAGTTCCTTCCAGCCAAATGAATGCAGCCAGGCACCTGCATTATCATCATCACTAAAATGATAATAATCTCCTAGGCAGAGCACAGCAGGGCAGAGAGTTCACTGTGAGTGTTTCTAGCCCACTTTAACTAAAACTTGTAAGCTTGAACTACTATACTTAACAGCTGAACAACAATAGCTTCTTAATAACACACCATACAGAAGCACACCAGTTTCCCAAAGCATATAAGCTTATCAAAATCCTAGAAAGACACAGCAAAATCACCCTTGGGCCTACAGGATCAGGTCACACAGAGAAAAAAGTGTACTCTCTCTCTCTCTCTCTCTCATCTGGAATCTCATACAGTGAAAATACTGAACGACTACATGCTGTCACTCCTGCTGCTAGGTTGAATCTGTTGAAAGTTCTGGCCTGGCTTTTTCAGGTTTAGTATCACCTAACAACAAGTTATACACCAACTCAAAAGCTACTCTAAACTCTACAAACAGGGAGACACATTCCTCCCTCTTAGGGCAAACAACACAATGTCTACAACGTTCCCAACAACTAATATCCTACAAGAGCTGGAGAAAAAAAGAAATGAACAAAAACAGGTCATCTAGTATTCCATAACCATAATTTGTAAGCTATTTCTCAAACAATCTCAAACAACAGAAGTGTTGTAGAAAAAAGTTCTGTCCAGTACATTATCTTGGTGACTTACCTACAGGACTAGTAGAAACCCGCTGCGAAGGTGGTCTGAAACCAGGAGCCTTGGAGTTATCAGGATGCACGTTCTCCACATGTCCTAGCATAGAGTTATTCAGAAAGGTAGACTGAACAGTGTAAGATGGGTCAGCTGCTGCTCGGGTGGAAAGCGGACAGTCTCCCCATCCTTGGTTAGAGGGCACCTGGTTGCTATCAAAAAGACTACTGAAGTGATTGAAGAGAGTTGCTGGCCCAAAGGTAGGAGGCAATGATTTATTTGCTGGGTTAATGTGCATCTGAGAACCGTTCATAACGTTCATGGCTGATGAAAGCTGCACCGCAGCAGGCGGACCTTGAGAAGGTGTTAAGGGAACTTGATTTGTAACAAAAATAGACTGAGGATCTTGATGTAGGTTTGCATTTGGTACCACTGAATAGAAAGAACCTCTGGACTGCATCCTGTGAGTAACTCGAGGTGCTGGTACAGCTACTTGAGGTAAGTTACTGTTGTCCTGATTATCTGCAACAACCGACCTGGGTGATGCTAAGCTTAAAGGAGCAGGTTCTGAGCTGGAAGAAATAGACGCCGACATAGAAGGGCTCATTTCCGACATGCTGGCTGGTAGTATTTCATCTTGGGTGTTCATTAGAGGTGCAGGGCTGCTAGATGGGTGAGCTTCAGTGACTCCTGAATTGCTGCTAGCTGACATACTGGAACTACCTGCAATGGAAGATGGTGTGCATGTATTTCCAACAGGCTGGTCTGGTGTTGACACTTTCTCTTTGGGTGCTGAGACAGCTGAGAAAGAGTCTGCTTTAAGTGCAGAATGTTGTGTTTGTGGAGCAGTAGAGGGCAGAAATGCTGCAGGAACTTGCCCATTGTTTGGGGGCGCAGAGGAAGCTGAAGGCAGAGTGCTACACGTGTTTGTCACAGTTGAGATTGCTGTTGCTGCAGCACTTGTCTTCGGAACACAGGCAAACAACTGCTTTCTGACCGAAGAGGGAGTCCGATTACTTGTTGCACATAGCGGCTGGGTGGAAGCAACTACTGAAGAGACAGTAATGGGACTAGAAGTAGCTAATCCGGGAGACTCTGTCTGTAAAATATTTCCATTCTGACTACCTACACGACTTGAACTATTATGCTTTGGAGAGCTGTTTGTGCTGCCAGGGTTAACTGGTCTCACTGGGAATGGTCCCCAAGTGTTTGGTGAAGGTGAAAAGGTTCCTCCAAATTGGGCCATAGGTAAGCGAGGGTGCCGGATCTGTTGCATAGTTTGGGCAGCCAGCAAGGCAAAATGAGGATGAGAATAAGCTAGAGGAAGAGATACTGGAAAAGATGAGCGCACATTTGCTGGAACATTCTTGTTTAATTTGTTAGTCGGCTGGAAAGTAGATAGAGTTGATGACTGCGATGTGACGAGAGGTGGTGCTCCGAGAGGAAAGGAGTTTTTGTTTGAAGCAGATGCAGTACTAACTCCAGATGAGAAGTTTGCATGGATTGATTTGTTACTCGAAGCAGGTGTTCTTATATGAGTTTTAGGAATCAAGTCTTCCAGTTCCTTGGCAGGATCTTGAATAAGGGCATTGATGAGTTGCACTGCGTATCGTGTTGACTCCATACCACCCCTAGATTAAATACAAATATATTTACCTTTAATGAAAGGAAACCCCATTTTGTGCAACATTCTGTAGCCCCAACTTGATATTGATCTACAAGTCTACTGCAGTTTTGCTCCATTAAAGTTAATCCTTAAGATAGCCATAGTCAAGAACTAACTTTGAATAAGCAGACCATCAGCATATTTTGGCAGCAGTAATAAAAGTTCTATTTTATGATCAAGAAACTAAGTATGTCCTGTCTTAAAAGGCAAAAAGAAGTTCTTGATAAATGACATTTGAGTTAGAGTTTCATTTCTAAAACTGTACCTTATAGTGATCATTCTTTCTCCATTCTTATCTTTTTGTTTATCAACGTCAATATGGGCACCTGTGACATCTTGAATTGCTGTGATGTTGCACCCACCTCTTCCCATTATTCTAGACACGACAGAAGCTGGGACGGATAATTTCTTTGACCTATATCACAAAGATCACAAATCTGTCAAAGGTATTTAAACTTTAAGCACATAAAAGAGGCCTCATTGTCTTGCATGTGACTGAAGTTATATACTTATGTTTCAGGGTAGCAAGTGGTTTTCTGCTGATATTTTGTTCACCCTTTGGAGCCTCTCTAAAAATTGCCAACTCAGATTATTTATCATCTTTCAGCACCTCACAAGGATTCTTCAGAAGCATTTCTACCACCACTGCTGTATCACAAACATGCCTCACGTACTGCATCAGAAACATTTTCCAATTTTATCTTATCTTGTGCTTGCATCTTCAAAGACAAATTCTTAGCTCACCGACCTAAATTTACTTAAGTAGCACTGCTTCAAATACAGAAAGCCATTGCTTAGCTACTTTGATCGTTTATAACTAGTAGAAGATGGTTTTCCATGATCTTCCCAGTGATGAGCTTTGTGATACCACATGCATAACCCTTTTAGTATCCATTTCTCTCAGACCTCAAAGAAACTACAAAAGATCTTAAAGTTTAACTGGTAACACTACACAACGGTGGATATTAGACTGCTAAACTGTGTAGTTCTGCAATTCAGTGAGCTGCTGGAAGCCACTATGAAGGCAGCACAGATTTTTCAGAAGAAGGCTAACTTTTAGGCCACAACACTGCAACCCGTATGTTCAGTGAAATAAGTCATTTTAGCATTTTTCTGATTCACATGGTATTGGCGGATCAGTACAGGCATACAGCACTGAGAAGTCTTTGAACATGATCTATGCTTGCATCCAGACCCCAGCCAAGGTCTCTCTGGGCCACCTGTGTCCCCAGACTTTAAAGGCTGGACCTCTCAAGCCCATACAGTGCTTTCCAGCTTACTTGTGATGTGCAGTAGTAGTTCAACACTGAACAATTAGAGGGGATTCAAAGGGGTTTCAGAAACCATTTATAATCACAGTTCAAGCACCTCTGAACACTACAGATCACCACGAACCCCCTGAAAAAGCTGCCAGCTTCACTCAGCTACTCCACTCTGAGAATTTCAAGTAACTTGATCCTCAGGAAATTGTTTCTCAGGCATTCAGATCATGCACCGAGCGCTCATCCCAAGGCAATGTCATGCTTTGGGTCTTTGTCTCTCCACCCACCCCAAAGGCTCCTTTGCTCAAGCCAGACAACTCAGTTGCTCCCTTCCCAAACCAAAGCTCCCAACATCACCTAACTTGAGAAGATCCCATTATACCAAGGACTCCAGCTGTCCCTTTGGTGTCCTTTCAACTTTGCTGACTAGGAACCCCAATGCCACCATCAACCAAGAAATTCCTTCACCAAAAGAGCTTGCCCCAGGACCCAGGATCCCTCCCACCCATCACCCACTGCTTCTTCCCTCCCTACCCACAAATCTCAGTGGTTTTTACCTTGAGAAGTACCCCCAAACAGTACCTTTTTGCTCCTGAACAGCAGCGCCCTCCTCTCTGCAGCTGAAATTGCTCAATTGGTGTTGGCTGCAGAGTGTTGCTAGGGGGAGGGTCTTTCAAAACTCTGCCTACTTGCCTGTTAAGGGTAGAAGGGATGTTTTTATTGGTTACTTCTCTGATCCCTTCTAGCCACAGTGGGATACTCACAGAGAGAGGGGAGGAGAAAAATTCCTGCTGTAGAGACTGGGGGAGACTTAAGAGATGAAGCATGCAGCTCCCAGGCATTTTGTACACAAAGCTACAGTTGCCAAACATCTCTTTGGCTGAATGAATGCTTTGCCAATCAGTCAGGGCATAGCAAAGATGGGTACAAAACACTTTATGCATACAGTATTTGTGACTAGACTTGATCCCTGAGAGACTAGGAAAGCTCAGGTTTTAGATGCTGTTTCTAGAACACTAGCATCTCCATCCAAACAGCAGACAACACCCAACAAAGCAATTAGAAAGAGCCTATGAGACTCGAGACCCAGGAGAAGAGATGGAGCAGCTCCAGGGTCAGTGGCAGGGTCTGTGTGCAGCACTGGACAAGACAGCTGCCTCTGCAACAATTTCATGCCATGACTCACCAAGTGGCAGGCAGTCTGCGACTATACCTTTAGCAAGGACAAGTCACAGCAGAGAACCATATTGTAAATGCAACAAAAGGCAGAATACTGAGTGCCAACTCTCTAAGGGTTCATGTGTTTTCAGATTAAAGTTTTTACATTAAAATGCCTTTAAGTTATTATAAAGTTTGTAGCTTCCTCTGTACAACTATGCTGCACACAGCCTAAAATTCCCTAGAATGAGCACATACAGTTACCATTGCAAAACAGAAAAGCAGCAGGGCATTATAAGTACACCTAAACATGGGACACTTGTATGTTCATGCTGCATTCCTTTTCAATAAAGGGAGCAAGATAAGGCAGCCAAATGACTATTTCTAGTTAAAAGTAGTAGACACAATAATGATTACAGATGAGATTGAGTGGTTATTAGCTAGACAGTAAAAAAAAATCAGAACATTTTCAAAAGGAGCGTGATTTACAGAAGTACAATTAGGTTTAAAAGGTTTTCCAACATCAAATTAAGGTCACAAAATTTTAATTGGAATTGGCAATCAAGGTAACCACTCAAAATACAATGGAAGCTTAGCCACAAAGTGATCATCCAATATCTACTCCACTTTTATTGCAAGCAATCAACTGCACTAGGAGCTTTTTTGCTGCCATTTGTTCCCTCCTCCTTCTGTATCTTAAGATAACTTATCTTTTGCTCCAATAACAACACATTTAAAGAAAACCCTTATGCCAAATAAAACGTTCATATCATACTGATGTTAAATTAGTGAGAGGTTACTACAAATTAGGACTGCAATTTGTTTTCACAGCACTGCAAGACAAAAAGAATGGATTTTTAATTATTACAGTGGAATAATTAAATGAACCTCATGGACATTCTATATTTGTGTATAATTTACAAGTAAAAGTTTTGAAACACACTTCTTAAACACAGAATTAAATTCTTTACCTTCTAACCACTTCTTTCCAGCCTTCTTCTCTTTTCTGGCCTCTTTTTGGGCTGGTCAGATTCAGCTTTACATTTGGAGAGGTCAGAGGCAGGGAAACAGGCTTGTAAGTAGTTGACAAAGAATTTGAATTACCTTCACCATCAAGTCTGGGAACAGAAACGAACCAATTACAAATTACAGAACAAAGCTGACAGCATGAGAGTGTTCATTTCTGGACCTCAGAACTTCTAGCATGAATTGCTTTCATCCTCTTTCTTTCCCCCACCCTACTTGGAGGAACTGTTGGCTGACTGAAATTTCTTACAGTTTAGTCCACAGCCTTCCTCCAAAAAATGGAGTTCTAAACTAAATCAAGTAATATTAGAAGTACTAAGGACATAATCTATAAAATACTTTATAATAAGTGTTATCCATTTAAGTTACACCCTGATAACGCACTCTCCTTTTTAATAGGTTTTTTAAAAAAGTACTTCTATAAATAATGTCCCTTTTTTACTAGGTACTTGAAAACGTCTTCATTTTTCATTTCTTTTTAGAGATCCCCTGTAAATAGGCAAGCAGTAGGTAAGTGCTTCTACCCTCAGCCCCCCCATTTTATGAATTGGTAACTGTGTGTGGCACACGTATTTTAAGATATTTTACTCCCAGTGAAGTCAGTATGAAAGTGCGTATGCAAAACCTGTACTAATACAACTGTAGCAATAAACTGGCAACACAAAACAGAGTAAGGTCTGGATGAGACAAAGAGAGGAATAGGTAAGCTCTTATAGGCTAACTTATCTATGTGAATGTAAAAGGTGTTTCTGGGTGCTCAAGTTCACGTCCAGCACTGAAACAGAGGCAATCTCTAAAACTTAAGGCTAGTCTTTCAATTAATGACTTATAAAGTGATTTGGTATAACAAATGTATGGCATATTTAGAAAATATTTCAACTGTAACAGCATTGTCATTAACAAGTCCATGCTGAAAGAGAAAAGAAATTGAGGAAGAGAAAATTTAGAAACTTTTTGAAAGACTGCCTAGTGCAAGAAGTAAAGAGCACCTGCAGAAGTTAAACTGCCTTGGTTTTTAGGTATACTTCTATCTGACAAAAGAACCACTCCTTTTTCAGTTTAAGGAGTTTAACATAGTTAGTTAACTCTACGTTAGTGGGTCATACAGGACTCCAAGGCATTTGTAGGAGAGGTCCAAGGCAAAACTCAGTTTATATTCATAAAACAGGATATATAGACAATCCAATTTCTGACATTCCTAAGAATTTTAGGGAACTCCTCCCCCTTCCTCACAACCATGACGGCTGACAATTTTAATTCTGGAGGGAAAAAAAACAGAAATCCACAAAGCTGAGAGCCCAACTTATCTTCCCCCCTCCCAGCCAACAGCCCTCTTGCTTGCTGTGCTTTCTGATGCCAGGTCTGCATTCTTGTTGAAGTTAGCCTTGTGTCCTGCAGATCAGCCCCTCTAGCCCTCTACCTCCCTTAACGCCTGGGAAAAAAACATAAGTAGTATGAATCTGATCTCCATATAAATAAAAGTTAGCAGAGGCAAATTTCTTAGCAAAGACTACAAATTTAGATGTTATTTAAGCTTATTGGTTTTGAGTAATGATCCTATTCAGAAACTGGTGTTATAATGGCTAGTTATTAGCTCCTTCACTGGCAGCTCAATGATCTTCCCAGTCATTAGTATGGACCCTGTACATTCACTGAATTCTTTTGACTCTCACCTCTGGCTTGACAAGGTTAAATCAAACTGGCCATCAACCTGGCAGGTGAAATGCTCAGAGTCATCAGCTTCTTCCCTCCTTAAAACAAAGAGACAGCAATTCAAAGGAGTTAACAATGAAATCAGAAAAAAAAAATCACAGGGTAGTAACACTTTGTCATTATATTATAAATAAGGCTGGCTTTTACTTTTTAAATTCCCTGCAAATTTACTCTCAAATCTACTCTAATAAGTTCAGAGTTTAGGACTGTTATTACAACAGTGCAGAGACTTAACTGCCTGTTCTGCTAGACTAGTTTAAAGTAGTCAGCAATACCAAGAATTTTATCTCTAGTGTTTTGACAAGGCTGCATTCAACAAACCAGACAACATAATTTAACAAGCAAGCAAGCTCAGTCTCTAAGGTCTCTAAGAATGCACCAGCTGGTGTAAAGGCCTGAGCTACAGAAAATTTACATCAGCATAGGCAAAACACTGAAGAAACAGAAATAACACTGAAGTCTCACCTTGTCGGTGCTTTTGAAGCTGAAGTGCTTGTTTTTTCTTCCTGAGAAGGGATAAGCAATGAGGCATAGCGCCGCTCAGAGGAATTCGTATCCATCGTGAAGTTCAGCTCCTGGCTTTTACCTCCACTGCTACTTTCACTATTGCAGTCTGTGCTATCCAAGTTATCTGAATCACTGTTTCCACTTGCACCACCACCTCTTGGCTCTCCATTTATTTTATTCTTATCTGCTTTTTGCTGCG
Organism: Gallus gallus; assembly: GCF_016699485.2. Classification (NCBI taxonomy): domain Eukaryota; kingdom Metazoa; phylum Chordata; class Aves; order Galliformes; family Phasianidae; genus Gallus; species Gallus gallus. The sequence goes on from NC_052544.1 coordinate 170,637, forward strand.
CTAGAGATATATGCTGATCTGGCAAAATTATCTGCATATTCTGAGGAGTCTCTTTTGTTTTATTTTTCTTATTTTTTCTATTTGTGCTGGGAGTAGTCACTACATTAGCTCTCTTCTTCCCAAAGGCATTGGTGAAAGTAGCTGAAGTTGCAGAAATCCCAATTGTAGTTGTAGTAGTTGCACTAGGAGGCTCTATAGGAACTTCTTGCTCCACTGAAAAAAAAAAATCACAAAATATAAATCAGTACCTCTGACTGAGGACACTTCAGCCAAGATTATGCTCCTTCTGAGCTGTCAAGTCTGTTTGCATTGTATGCAGCTGTAAAATCTCCAAGAAGGAAAAAGTTTTGGGAACACAGAAGAAACAAAGATTTACCAGGATCACAGCACTCTCACACAGGTAAGAACCAGGGTAGAAACTGTAGAACATCATCACAGTACCAAAGAAGCCAGCTTACTACCAGGTTACCTTACCTAGGTACTTTTAAAAAGGCAACTCTAGAACTGCATTTTTCACATTTAAACACTCATTCTTTACCTTCTTCATCATTTTCTTCTTCATCATCATCTTCATGTAGTTCTAGAGTTTCTTTAGGTTTATTTTCTTCATCTTCTTCTTGTTTCCTTTTCTGTTCCTCTTTCTTCTTCTTTCTCTTTTCCTTTCTCTTCTCCCTCTTAGCTGCAAGGGCTTGTTTTCTGCTTTCCTCTCTTGACTGTGTAGGAGAAAAGGATTCATATTTAAATATGATCACAAAGGCTAAATTGTAATTCCAATCTTTCCTACAAATTGGGGCAGGGGGATAAAAGAGAAGAGAGCACGGTGAACTAGGATGACTTTGTCACATAATGAAGCATTATGCAGAAAATGAACAGACATTACAGAACAACAGGACTGGGTGGTTCCAAAAATTCCCAAAGAACAACAATAAATACAACCAAGTGAGAGACACTGTAAAAACAATTTTACTGAAAAAGCAAGTAAAATCCCTCATTATCTAAGTCCTTTATCAAAAACCATTTAATAATGTTGCAAAAGTATTGATGAGATTAACAGCTTTGGACTTTAAAAAGTATCCCACAGTATGTTACAGAATTAACTGGTCTCACTTTTTCATTTTAATCATGTTTTTTAGTATGAGATTAGTCACAACAGCAGTGCCACACTGTAGCTTTGCATAGCAACTAACAGACTTTTTATGAGTTAGCAACCTGGAAGATGGAAACACAAACAAAACTTGTCCAAATCTTCCCTCATTAATTAAACACTGTATGAATTTTTCATCAACAATTTTAAGAGCCTCCATTTAGAACATCCACTGCAGATCACTTAAGAAATCTCTGCATTAGTCTGGGACACTTAATATTCTCCTTGAAGAAAAACTTCACTTCTCATACTACCTTTTCAACTCACTTTAGCTCATGTGGCAGCTTCTCCTTTGCGTAGTTTGTAAAACTGAGCACTGGTCCATAAAACACTCATGGAATGTATTTCACACTACATACAACATACTATGCATCACACCACAAAGACTAAAGATCTCCCTTATTTGCACTCTTTGTCTGTGCTGAAGTAGTGCAAGAAAGCTACTAGTCACGATAAAAAGGACAGTGGAATGTCTGGCTAAAGTAACAGTTCTATACCCTCAGCATATACTCTTTTGGAAAGTAGATACAGTCACAACATGAAGAACTACTGCCCCTAAATCACAGCTTTAGACATTAAGCTAGATGACCACAGTTCTCCACTCACTTTTTCCAGGTCTAGCTCCTTTAGCAATATAGTTGCATTCTTATTTGCCTCTGCAGCCTGCTGGTCTTTAGCTTTCACAATTGTTTCCACACATTGGTGACACTTTTTCAACAGGTCCTGGAATGCAAAACTTTTCTTATTGCATCTGTAATAAACTAGAATTAAGGAAGAGATGCTTGCTCTACAAAACATGAGATTCCTTGCATTCATTAACATACAAAATAGTTCAGACTCTAAACACTGATTTTATGTTTCATATTCAAAAAGATATGAAAACTCTGAATCAGACATACACATGAGCGAACATTTACTTTCTGAATAATTGAGAATTTCCCATTCATATTTTTTTCTGAAAATATTGGACAGGGATTTTTCCCTCATAGTTACACTCACCTTGTCAGTTATAGTTGCTATATATCGCATGCATTCAATGTCCGATGGAAACTGGTTAACTTCTTTCACTAGGAACTGAACTACCTTCACATGGCCCTAGAACAAAGAAAATCCTAGTCTCTGGTATACAACTGATAACATTCATCATCAAAATACAAATTTGGTAACTCTTGGTTCAGTGCAAAAGACTGAGAATATACAAAACCATTTTTGGTAAACTGCTATTTGAAACGAAAAGTGGTTAATGTTTGTTCAGTACATTTGCATTTCATTTTAAATGCAAGCAGCTAGCTGGGCTCAAGGGCAGAGCTGTCTGTTCACATTTTTAGCAGTCAAGATCACTCTGCTTAGAGCTCATCTGTCACCCTCAGCTTGCTTTCCTGTCAGCCGCTCCACAGAGCTAATGCAAGGCAAGTCTGATTGATGGATTGAGCCACCTGAATATTATCCTAGCAAACTGCTGCTGGATCTGCTACCTGATGGGGTACACTGTGCAGCCACACAGACAATAGCTAAATGTTGCCTAGGAAGTTAACTGCAAGCAGTGGAAGGACAGTAATGGCATACTTAGTATTTTCATTTGTCAGAAAAGCTCTAGACTTGTTTGGCATTTTATTCAAGACAAAAGTTAATAAATTCTCTGCAACAGAGTTAGTTAACTTGTTTTATAGATGTTTTTCATTTCTCCAAAATGAGATCGGTGTGATATACATTTTAGTTCTTCTCTTTAGAGGGTCTAGGATTCACAGACTATGATTACTTTAAAGCAGACATTTTATGAAAACAGAAATCTTGTTGTGTTGATTCTTCCAAAATCAAGCAGTCAGATTTAAGGCCAAATGAGAAATTCTGTTTTGAAAACATTTAGCACTGTATCATACAACCAAGTTGGTGTCCTACCTTGCGAAACGCTGACATAAGAGGCGTTATTTTCCGATTATCTGCTGCATCCACATCTGCTCCTGCCTGCACAAGCAACTGAACTACATCATAGTGACCACCATTAGCTGCCAACCAAAGAGGGGTATTTCCTTTCTTGTTACGAACATCAATATGCGCTCCTCTAGAAGAGTACAAGTGTAATCAAATAAGACATGAGTAAAGATAAGATAATGAATGATCAGAATACAATTAGATACACAACTTTAATTATTGAAACCTTGTGGCTAGAGAGAGAAACTGTGTTCTTGAAAACTGCTCTTTAAGTCATGGTAACATAAGGATTAAGACTTCCTCCCTCTTGCTTCCCAGCAACACACGTCCATCGAATGCAGACTACTGCATCACGGTTATGCAACTAGCAATCAAAGGTTCCCTTACCTTATCATTAACATTGTGACTATCCACACAATAGAACAGCCCCTTGAGATTTTAGCTGCACACAGGGTTATGCTTGAAGAGCCAAGAGTTATTTCCAGGCCTTGCCTCACAAGTGACAGTGGGGCAATGATCATGGGAATTTCTAGATTAATATGCAAAGCTGCCAAATAAGACACTGTTTGCTTATCTCTGATCTCAGCTGTCTGCTGAGCTTAATTAATACTGGAGTAGCAGGATACTTTATGGTAACACTGAAAGAGTAGGGAGCAGATGTAACATGCTACTTCTAAAGATTCCCATTCCCTTGCCACAAAGGAATATAGCTACAGAATACATGGCCTGCTAATGAGAAAAAAATAATTTACCGATTAATCAGCAGCTCACAAAACTTGTAGTGACCCTTATCTGCTGCAATTGTTAAAGCAGTATCTCTTGAGGAAGGCACAGGTGGAGCATTAACATCCGCTCCTTTATCAAGGAGAACCCTTCCAACTTCTGCATATCCTCCTGAAGCAGCTTCCATCAGCGGCGTGAGACCAGTCTGTGCAAAAAGAAGGAATTACATGGAATTACGTGAAATTCATACAATACACTTTGGATACACCATACACAATTGCCACACACAGAAACCAGATTTCTGTTTACTTAGCTGCTTGCATCTAAAGGAACGGTCTCAAAAAACTCTTGGCACTGGATCTATACAAACTTAAGCAAACTACTGACTACCACCACATACCCACCTCAGCAGCAAAAACAAAAGTTTTTGAAAGAACTGCTAAAGGAGAGGCTAGAACAGATCCAAATGAAGACAAGTGTTTCTATGAAAATGCCCCCCGACTGGCTTTACACATTTTATCTATCCTTCCTCAGTACTGAGGCTGATCTTGTGTCAACTCAGTTGCCTAGCCAGACCATTAAATAAACTAATACTAGCTCCCAACGTGCCCAACTGACTATTTAGAGCTGGCTTTTATCCATATCCCTTTTTTCTTCAAAGTCATTCCAGAAGCAGGCAGACACAGCAGTTATTTCAGCAACCTTAGGAGTTACCAAACATTCTTTTCTGCTAGGGAAATTAATCTGGCAAACCACACAAGATTTAAGCTTGCTTTACTGCAGGAGAAACAAAGCTGCCGCAGAGCACCAACACGTGGGATCTATGGAGTGTTTCAGAGGTGCACGAAGTCACAATACCGAAGCCATTGGTTCTATACTAACATAAAAGTTTGATAAGGTTTGACTGCACTACTTCTGTTCATGTGGACAAAGCAATCTGTTATAAATGAGGATCACTATAGCAGTACAACTCTTCCTGTCTAGACATTTTCATATATGAGTGAAGTCTATCTGTTCTGTTGATAAATATCAACACCAGACTTAAACCTGAAAAGTTTCTCAGTGCTACAGAGGCAATCTGTTTCATTATTAAATTGGAAGAAAGAATTAGCTTTTTCCCAATGCAAACAATGCATCTTCCCTGATGCTTGCATTCTTAAACAAAGCAAACAAAAAAAAAATATTTCACAACATTTAGTAAGTCCTCAGATTCTTCTCTTCTGCATTAAGATTTGCATATCAACTGGGGCAATGCAGATATTCTACAATTTAATGTTTCATCAGCACACACCATGCTCAAATACCTTTAAAGAAAACAAAGACATACTATTAAGCATCCACCTCCTTTCACTACTAATTTGCCTTTGAACACTGAAAAGAGAAAGATGAATGCTGAAAGAGTTACAGGAAAATCTGAAGAAATAACTACTGAAAGAAATGCACTTGTTAAAGTAAATTATATGGAAAAGTAGTTCAGATACTCACTTTTGCCCTGTGCTCAACATTGGCCTTCCTGTCCAACAGCAGACTGACCACCTCTGCTCGGCCTTGGAAGCAGGCCAGAGTGAGGGCTGTGTTCCGATTGGTCTCAATCTGGGCGTTAATATCAGAACCCATATCGAGCAACAGCTTCACAGCAGGTACATGGCCATTCATTGCAGCCAACATCAGAGGGGAAATACCTAGCTTACTCCCAGTCCTAGTGAGAAAGAAAAAAAACTACAGCTCCCAGAACTGGTGAATGCTCTGAGAAATGCAGGTGTTTATCTAAGAGGAACAAAATGTTTCAAGGGAAACCAAAAATGAACATTAATATATACAAACATGGCCACTCATCTAAAATACTAGCAATTTTGAATTGCTTATCAGAAACCAGCAGAGTAACCACATGCAACAGATAACTAAAAATCTATGAGCGAGCAAAATGTTAACATAAATATTAACATCAATACTGTAGAAAGGCTGAGAGGAGCTCTGAGAGAACTACAGATACTAACGTATGACTCAGTAGAGTTAAAGACAACAACAGAGCATCTGTTGTATGTGCAGTTCATCTGAGGTATGTTACCTTGAATTAATTTCTGCCCCAGCATTGAGAAGGATCTTGATGATATTGACATATCCACCAGATGCAGCGAGGCTTAATGGTGTATAGTCAGACACATTCCTATGCTCCTTGTTTGCTCCCCGGGCCAACAGCAAATCAACAACCTGAAAAGACAGCACTCACATTAAAAGACATTTCACAGCCTTACCTGTTATCTGAGAAGTAAAAGAAGATTATCGTGTTCAAATAATCCGTGTGGGTTTTGGTAGTGCAGCACCTGCCTTCCAAAAAGGCAAGTTCTGTATTTTACCTAATAATTTTGCCTAATAAAAAAATGCAAGGCTTCAAAATGAAACTTTTCTTACTTGCTAACCAGGTACACAATTCAACTCCTGTAACATCTCGCTCAGAGTCTTTCAGAAACTCCCACAACATTTAACTCCAATGAAACTTAAGACAACTTTGACTTTCTGTGTTACGTGGTCTTTAAAACAAAAAAATGCAATAAAAAAATAATACTGACTGATCTTAATGGAACAAGGATGAGGAAGAACTTCCCTGAACAGGGCCTGCTTAAGAGAAAAAAATAAAATGCTTCTGGTGAAGTACTGCAGTTTGGTGTGTGTCATTTTACTACTCAGACATCCCAGGTGGCCAGAACAGAAAGATTCTCTGCTGCTTGCTAAGTCTTGCTAAGAAACATAACATAACAAAGTAATTAAAAATAAAAATAAAATAAATCAAGATACCTAGGTAGCTTAATATGCATAGGCTACACTTTTATTTAAGAGTGCTGCCCTCAAACACCTGTGATTTCAAAAGTTGAAGTTTTCCAATTTTTTTCAATCTGTTTTAGTACTTACAAGTTGCAAAACTTATCACTTTTGTACCTGGCACGGAACCCTTAGCCATTTATATGATATCTTCTAAGTTGCCTGTCCATGACAGAAGAAGGAATTTTTTTTTTTAAGTACAAATAAAACAGCTGAGAGAACTGAAACATTACTTGAAGATTAGAAATATTTGTCTTTTTACTATCAATGTGCTCTGTGCTGTATCTGCATTTATCAGCCCTGAGTTTTACCACCAGAGCTACGTACAGTCAACACAAGATTCCAGTTTCTGTCCTTATATGCCTGCACTGGATACCCTAGGTTTAGAGAGCAGGGTGTACACATAAGGGAAGTGTTCAGTGAACAAAGCTCTACCTTCTGCACAAAGCTGTTCGCCTTGTAGGGATGCAAATGGACAGCAGAATGATCACATTAAACAAAAATAAGGTAACAAAACCAGGGTAGCCAATGTAGAAAATAAATGCCCTTTTCTCTTGGGAGGAGAGTAAAACTATTTACACTTATTCAATTAAAAAAAAGCTTTTAGGAAAAAAGGAAGATTTACTATACCATCAAAATAAAAAAACCCAAACAACTTGTACATTAAAAAAACTACCAAAAAAATCAAATTCATCGAGTCTGTACCTCTTGGCGTCCACCAGAGCATGCCAATGAAAGCGGAGTATCCTTTGTGCGCTCAGATTGTGCTTCTATATCCCCACCTTTGTCTAAAAGAATTTCCACTACACCAACGTGTCCAGCAGTTGCAGCAAGAATCAAAGGTGTAAAACCTAGTAACAAAAGATCATGTTAAAAATAAACTGGAGTACCTCAAAACCTTAAGCAAGAGAAACACGCCATTTACAGTGATTTTTATTGCTCAGCTATGTCTTTCACAGATTGAATATTTACTGAGTAATGCCCAACAATGCCAGCGACCCTGACACTTGGAGGCATCTAGGGCATGACTCCTGTCAGCTACATCTAAAGGTTCATCAGAAAAAAAAAAACCAACCTAACAGTACTGCACTGACCAATATGGATTAAGCTCTGACCAATTCAAGTCTTCAGACAAGTCACTGCTTTCTACTTAATTCCTATTGAAGTTCCAAGAAGATAATACATATCCGCTGCGTACATTGCTTATTTCCAGTGGCTAGTGTGACTTCTGGAGAGAGAAGCATGATGATTTTGTTCTCTCAGCTCCAAAGGATAAGATTTTGCAGAATTTGATTATTGGGAATGACATGATACACAGCCTGACTCCTACTCCACATCAGCTTTGTCAGCTAAGACTTTATACTTACTCCAGTCATAGAATCATAGAATCACAGAATTGCAAAGGTTGGAAAAGACCTTCAAGATCATCAAGTCCAACCACAACCTAACCATATCACCCTAACTCTAACAAGCCACCACCAAATCATGCCCCTGAACAAATTAGCAACTCTACCCAGGATACTAAAGTATTTTGTGGTGGGTTAACTGTAACAATAGAAGCGCTTTGTATTTCAAAAATTTGCCTTACATGCCATTCAGATACATGAACTTCACTTCAAAAATATGGACAGAAAGCCCTACAATATCATATGGCGTATCATTTCCACATACGTACTAGAACTCTACATCTTTGGAAGCTTTGTACATTTTCAGAAGTAAAGGCTCCCAAATCTCTATTTGAAATGTCATGTTTCAAGTCGTAGTTCTAAAGCAAACTTTTACTATTTCAGCTTACCCTTCTTATCTCTGTGTTCAATATTGGCACCACGTGCAATTAGTACAGAAACAAGTTCTTCATGACCTCCTGCACATGCAAGGGTCAGTGCGGTGTCATGATTGCTTTCAGTCTGCATGGTTGAGAAAAGAAAATATTCAAAAGTTAAAAATACTTGAAGAGAACTTTAGTATTTTTAATGCTACTAGATTATTATTTTTCTTTTTAGAACTTATCAAAAAGGAAATCTAGTCAAAACTAATTAAAATTACTCACGTGTGCATCAATGTCAACTGAAGGATACATGGGGAGCACTGACTGTGAAGCCACATTGCTCGATGCCTGTGAGCAGGGCTCAGGCGTAGGAGATTCTGTAGTGTGCAAGGAGCCGGTGGAGCCACTGGGCACTCTGCTATTCACAGCTGAAAAATAACAATGCATTATTAGCCCACTCTCATAAATTCTACATTTTATATGAGAAAGATTTAGTCCTGTAAAACTGCAACACTCCGATGCCAAAACAGAAGTGGAGGAAAACAAATTAAGTGTTCCTAATAACAAACATGTTGATATCTTGCTTTAAGAAGTTTTCCAGCAGTTAAACAATATAAGTATTATCTCCAAACTGTGTTAACTTAGAAAAATAATTTTATTAGTCTGAAAACATTATAAATTATGAAATTTAGTTATGCTTTTAAAATTCTATCTTCACCACTGAAGATGAATCATACACTAAATCTAAGCAGATGGATAATTAATCAATAAAATACAAACCTAACATTCAAAAATTAAGTATCAATCTAGAATTCAGAAGTTTTTCACTTGAAGGTTTTCAGAGAAAGTTTTTAAAGCAAAAAGAGTTGATAGCAACTTACACCTGTGAGTTACAACAACCCAAGAAAGGCAGAAGAGTGAGACAGAGGAGAGGGAAGGGAAGGGGGAAGGAAATGAAAGTTGAAAACTGTGTGCTCCCTAGGATTTATTTCTGATTGGTCACAGCCTTTGAAAGATTTCATCCTGAAGGTACATCTCAGCTCATGGATGCAAGTACTTTGGTAGTGCAACTTAATATTTAAATTTAAAAAATAATTAAGAAGTTGAGAAACAGTTTTTACATTACCGATTTTAAAGGTAAGAGCTGAAAAGCCTTAACAGATCAAGCAGACATGACCCCTGCAATACATATGCACAGGGATAAGACCTTAGCCTGCCTCTGTCAAACCAGTGAAAGCATCTGAGGGAAACTCAAACCAAAGGCTCTCAGCCAGGGTCACTTGCCAGGAAGGTCTAATGCACCAACTACTGATGCACTCTACAAAAAGTCATGCAAAACAGCTGTATTTAAGTAGTAACTTTTACTGCTGGAATGCCAAGTTCCTACACTGTGCAGTCTCTTTAGATAGAATATTTAAATAGTTTTAATTATTCCTAAGCATATAGTGCTTAGCAGTATTCCTGAAGCAAGCAACTGACGGAGAACATTAACTTCAGGTAAGAAATAAGTAGCACAGTCTTAATTTTGTCCAAATATTTCAAGTGACAAGGAGAGACAAAGGGTTAACTAAAATCTATGTATTGCCTACAAACCTTTAAGTGTAGCTGTGATTAAATAGTCTGGCCTTCACAATGCCATTAACAATTCACACACTGGCAATTATTTGCACATAAACAGTGCAGACAGAAAGATTTCAGAGAAATCTTCAACATGACTAATACCACTAACGAAGCCTACTCATATTTGACTGTATGTGACAAAGGAAATACAGATAGGAGCAAGTTTTAGGTGGGTCAGTTTAGCTGGGAAGAGAACAAGAGTGCATGGATGTATGAATGAATGAACAGGGGGTGGGATGTACAGACTCTGAGGTGACAGTTTTCCACTGTATTTTTCCGAAGTCGCTAATTAAAGTGTTCTTGGTCTACAGTCATAAACAAGCATTAGCACTGAGCCACCACATTTCAACAACGAAGTATTCTTATCTGAATGTCAAATAGACTTTTGCTTCACCTTCACGAAGAAATCACGTTTGTGTTTTAAGTTTCAAGGTTCCCACACTTCATCTGCTTACTATGGATTACCACTTAAAGCAGCAGATGAGAAAAAAAATAATGTAATATGATTATTTTCCCCCTCAACGCACTAATGTGCATTCAGATATTACTCGAATTTCTGAAGACTATTCCTTCCAAAATACAAAACACGAAATCACACTGTAAAGGACTAGTTTTGCTTTGAATCAGGAAAGATACTGACTCAATGCTTTTCAAGTCCTGCTACAGATGTGCATGAGCTAGTGATACAGAGCAGGTGTGCGCAGAGGGACCCTGCTGGTGCCACCTGAAGATTCCTTAATGGAATCCATTCAGTGCTGTTGACAGATTCAAAGAGTTCTCTACATTTCACAGCCATAACTGAAAGTGTCAAAGTATTTCTTGTGTACTTTCAATTCTCACCGCATGCTTGATATAGGTGTGTGTCTTAAGCACTTCCCTTTACATAGCAACAGTAGGGGCAAATGTGAGAGAACACACCAAAGGCAACAGAAACACAAACTATCTCTATATATCACCTCTTTAAAAATACAATCTAAGAAGAGTCCTACAGTAGCCAGTAATTAACCCACTCCTTTTATCTATTGTAGCCACAAAACTGCAGGATTTCTTTTTCCCTAATTTATACTTCCTTAGAATGTCTGACAAACTTGAGGATAGCTTAATGGAAGCATCAGTGGGGTCTGTGCTCTGCAGTCAAACACAGCTGAGCACTTCTGCCTCCTGTTTCATACAGACGATTTAGATCAGTGAACAAGCAAGATTACAGAAAACACAGATTTTAAACTGGAAGTATTTTATGTTGGAAACTTTATTGCAAGCTATCTTCGCAAACTTTGTGTGAAATGAGAGTTAACTGAGACTGGGCAGATGCCCATCCCAGAGCCTGTTTCCTCAAGTACAGCCCCCTATCAAACCACACAGCAGTTACTGGCCTTCCAAAACCCATCCTGGCAGAGGACATCTACTTGTGAATGCAGCCTTTTGCCAGAGATGAAGCAGTACTTGTCCCCCTGCCCTGGCTGGCACTGGGCCCATCAGGCTTCAAATAATCAGCCAGACAGGGCCCATGTGACAGGACACAGGGAACTTTCCAATGGCCAACTTTTAGCAAGTTGTATTTACAACACCAACAGCTAAAGCATGGTCTTCCCAAGTAGCAGCGACAGCATACCCAGCCCAGATAACAGCAATTACTCTGGACTCAGTAACCAGCATCAGTGGTGCACAGTGCACAGCACAGGAGCTCGAGGAACAGAGGCACGGATGGATGGCATCATTTATGGAAAGACCGTTGAAGAATACAAAACAAGTGATCAACAAGAAGATCACTTTCAGTGACTCCAAGCGACACTGCAGGATTTTAAATGGGCTAGAAAAATGTGCTGCTTTCATCTTTAAGACAAAAGCTTTTCAAAATGCAGTTTATTTCCAACCAAACAGATATTTCATCTTTCCACAAGAAAAGATGCCAATAAACATGCTAAGAGTCAGGCACTGATTAAAAAATAGGTTAAAATCACTCTTCACAATGTGCAACTTACATCTTGATAAAACATTTTGTGACATATGTTGTGGATATTTCTGTAGATACTTCTTAAAAAAAAATATTCTATACCAGGTCTAAACTTTAAATGACAATGACAAAATCCAATCTCCTTGTATTTTAGGATGGGCTTGCAGTTTTTCAAAGAGACTTTCTTTGCATCATGGTGAAGCCTAAGACAAATCTCCGAAGACACAGATGATTATTTCCCAAAGTTATGAAAAAATTATCACAAGCAGCAGAAGTAAAACAAACAGAAGCAAGAACTTAGTATTTTATCTTGGTACAACTCCACAGACATTGACAGAATCTTAAGCAAACAGCTTCTGGATGCAACCACAGCTGCAGTCTACCCAGAATTTGTAAAACTTATGTACATTCATGAATACCAGACCTGTATTTCAGTTCTGCTTTCCTCAAAAACAATGGTTTTCAGGACAAAGAAAATAATCTCTTTGCACAACAGAGCAGCCTTTCTGCTTTCAGTCTTCCCAGGGAGCTTTTAAATAACATGTTACTGTATACAGGCATTTGCACAGGGGTAACAGTGTCGTCTTGTATGAGTAACTGTCTCTCACTCCAGCTAACCCTAGTAACTAGTTATACTCCAAACAGCAATCAAAAAAAAAAGTAATCCACAGGTCACACCTTTAACACAGCTCCCTTAAAATATTCCAATTCTATATATCCAACCACAACCAGAATTTCAGAACCAAATACAATTTAAGTATCTTAAAACATATGGAATTTCTGCAGATGAGCCCCAACTCCCTGGAGGAGAGACAGCCAGAAGCACACAGAAATGCTAACCCCTGGCAAAAATCAGCAGAGCAGAACAGTAATAAAAACATTTTAACTGCACACAAAACCTACCAATGACAAACAAGAACCCAAATTTGTACTGAATAATGAAAATTGAAGTGAAAACTATGCTCTTATACTGGAAGCTGTGATCCAAATTTATTGTTTTCCTACTCTGAACTGTACTTTGTCTATTTAATTTTTTTTGTAAATCAGATTTAAATTTTGACTGCATGTCAGACCTTCAAAGACTGGATTAGGCATTCATTGTAAAGTTTTCCTTTACCACATCTAAGTAAATTCCATTATAACCAAAAACAGTTGTTTCATTTTTAGGTTTTACATGACTTTACAGATGTTACTCAGTTAATTCCACACAGCTTAGGTGCAGGCTGAGCAGCTTTGTGAAAGAAGGGACTCAGGTTACCTACCAGTGATTCTGACTGCCACCGAGACTTTCAACACTTTGTACCTTACCATCAACCATCTAATCTCCTACCAGTTATTCTATTAGCTGATGTGATGCAGGAGACAAGATAAGTACTCCATTTGTGTATGCTTTCTCAAGAAAGCTATGATGTGGAAAAAATAAAGATTTTGTAGAAATAAAAGGCATCCCCTAGAACTAGTCTGACCTGAAGCATGGAAAAAAAAGCTTTTTTTCCATTGCCACTGGTAAGAGCAACAATAACCGTTATTTCAGTGCACTGGGCAAAAGCTGATTTAACATCTCTGTTCCTCTAAAGCAGACTTAATACAAACTGGATACTCAATAAGAATAGAATTATTATCTCTTCTAAATCAAGTGTCATTCACCACCATTACTATAGATCATAGAATCCTTAGAGTTGGAAGGAATCTCTGAAGGCCATCTGGTCCAACTCCCCTGCAATGCACAGGGACATTCACAGCTCCATCAGGCTGCCCTGGGCCTGATCCAGCCTCGCCTTGGAAGTCTTCATGGATGGGGCATCAACCACATCGCTGGGCAACCTGTGCCAGCACCTCACCACCCTCACTATAAAAAGACTTCTTCCTTATACCTAACCTAAATTTCCCCTCCTTGAGCTTGAAGGCATTTCCCCTTGTCCTACCTACAGACCCTGCTAAAGAGTCTGTCCCCATCTTTCCTGTAGCTCCCTTTTAGATACTGAATGGCTGCTCTCAGGGTCACCTCACAGCCTTCTCTTCTCCAGGCTGCACAGTCCCAGTAGATCCACCAACAATACTGCAGTCAAGGGAGATATTTCACAGGCACACCAAATTCTGAGTCTGAGAGAAAAGAGGAGTCTTCCTGTGCACCAGACACTCAGCCCCTCTCATAATAATTTTAACCAGTGTCTATAGTCTGCTTGTAAAAATCATGCTTTGTGTTTTCTATTGCTCATTATTTCCTTACCAAATTAATCACTAAGACATATTTGTGGGAAAAGTTCTGGTCTCTTTCAAATATAGATCGAAGAATTTGGAAGATGTTAGATTTACAGTTTGCTTTTAAATATACATATAAATTTGAGTTTAGTGAGATGATGATTCAACCTATGCCTGGGATTTAAGTTGAACAAAATTATCTAAATCTCTCTCAACATTTTTGCAGTTTTTTAAATGAAACAAATTTATGAATTTCGGAACCAAGTGAAGCAATACCAGCAATTTTTGCAGATGCATCTGAAATTGGGACAGCTAATGTTTCCTTGAGCTGCACCTCTATAAAACATGATAAAACAAAAAAATTAAAAAGATTGAATAATTTTAGGAGTGTGTGTTATTTGCATCTAATTCTGAAACAAGATTAGTTTTATCCTGCAAAAACAGCAAGCAAATCAGGAAACCAACAGCAAGCAGCACATTTACTCTTAAAGGTCCTATTGTCAAGATACTTCTATTCAAATACTTTTTCATTAAGAAAAAATGATTTTTCTGCCTGAGATTTCCCCCCCTCTACAAATAGAATACCATTGAGTTTATTCCATTTCTTATGGTACCAGTGAATGAAAAGACAACATGAATTTTTTCAAAGGGTAGACTGGCAAAATCCTCAACAAGTCTGTTTACCAGCCTAAAACAAAGTTAAAAGAGCTGACTACAGCGATTTTTCATTTTGGGTACACTGACTGTTAGTATACACAGCTGCTAACATTTAATAGGTATATAATGCATGATGGTCTGGTAGATATGTTCAACTTTTCAAAACAGTAACTATTTCAAAGATTGAGTCCTTGATTATTGGTTTGAAATAATCTTTGAAGTTCTCTTCCTTGCGCACCGCAGTTCCAAATCTTGAGAAATATTTCAGAATGATCCAGTTGCCTTTTTTATTTTTTTTTAAAGTGGGCTGACTACTCCCAAGAACACCCTAGAACAGCAGGGAACTAAGGCTGATACTCTACGAACAAAAAGACATATTTGAAGTAAAACCATCTAGATGGAGGGAGCTACATCACAGCTGTTGGATCAACTGTGTTTCCAAGGAAGGCTGCAAAGCTTCAGTGAGCCTCAACTCGCATGACCTCAATTATGGTTATCACCATTCTAAAAGCTCACAGGACTCATTACCAGAAAGTCTTACCACACGTTTCTAAAACCTTGAAACAAACCTCAGTGGACAGGGCAGTGACTATGAAGAGGGGAAAACAGGACAGAAAAATAAAGGCTGAGGGACAGACACAAGGTGCAAAGAAAAGCAATTAAAAATAAAAACAAAGAAACAACCTACTACAGACCAAGCAGCACTGGCTATGCCCCACGCACCTCCAGCAGTAAACACAAATCCTAGTCAAATACATGAAATGAAGTCAACAAAAATAGTATCTCTATTCCACAACGAAACTCACAACCTAATGTATGGGAACTTCAATTTCTCTTCATAGCATTACCTACAAGTGGAAGAATGCTTTGATTTTTCCTTCTTATCCAGATAACAGGACATTTTGTTTGTTTTTTTTTTTTTTGCCATGTTATACGTAAGAAGCAAATATTCCTGCATAACAACCACAGTTAAGAATGTATTCTGAAAACACAAGCCACTACAGAATTAAATGGTTGTGCATGGATTACAGATTGTGTTTAAATTGTGGCAACACGTCCAGCAAAAAGAAGAGGAATACATTTGTAGATACCAGTGACAGTATTTTTCTAGAGATGGCTAATATACTAAATATATCCACTGTGGTATACTGCATGAAAATTCTACAGAAGACAGAATAAAACCGTCACATTTTTAAGTTTCCTAGTGGGCACTACTAATCACAATTAGGCTTTTTAAAGTAGCATGGAGAAAGATAATGCCAAAGAGGCTATAACAGGTCTCCAGTACAGGAGAAGAGATTTTTTTGTTTGTTTGTTTTGCTTAAAAGTCTCATGTTAGAACTGGAAGTCACTGTTAGGATTAATAGTACTAATCAGGAACTTTATGCATAAGCAAGTACTCCCAAACTGGAAAACCCCAAGATATTTTTGGAGGGAAGGAGAAAAGGGAAACTGAGCACACAAATTAATGCAAACATAGGTATATTTCTTAACCCACCTGCTATTAGGTCATCAAGAGTGTCGGTAAGCGTCTGTGCTGGAGTGGCAACCATTAATCCGTCTGGTTCTTGAACTAACAGCCCCTGCCCAGCAATTTGCTGCTGCTGTCCTACATTTTGCTGATTACCTATTGCTTTCTGAAGTTCAAGAGACTCTGTCCCATTATAACCTAAATTACCAGAAAAATTACATTGCGGTGCTGGCAAAGGCTGGATAGGGACAAATTCTATTTGTTCAGCAGGTGGTGGAGACTGTTGTTGCTCATCATCTTTTGACAAGATTGTGTCAACCTGAGGTAACTCTGAAAAGTTATCCTCTGGCAGACCCTTATCAGCTTCCACTTCTGGGAAGACCCCCGTAAGTGGGCACTGCTGCTGCAGGGGAAGTGGTGTGTCTGTCTGACCTTTGGTCTCCAAATATTCTTTGGTAAACTGCTGTTGTGTTTTCATCTGCAACTGCCTTTCCACCTTCTGTAGCTCCTTCAATATTTTCTTCTTCTTCTGTACTTGTTCTTCTCTGTTCTTTTTAAGTTCTTCAATCTTATCTTTATTTAAAGGTTCACCTTGAATTAATTCCAATGACTTAAGTTGTGCTTTTTCAATAGCACTAATTCTCTGTCCAAGTTCATTCAGCTTGCCTTCAGTCTCTTCTACTATGCATTCCAAAGGCTGGTATGGGTGAAAAGGTGGCAGTAGGTCCTTATCTGCTACCTGCAGGGAACTTGACTTCTGCTTGGATGCACCTAAGCACATGAAAAATGTTTGAAAAAATGCCATGCTGAAGATATCCCAAACCTCCCCCTTTCACCCACCAAAAAATAAAAAATAAAAATTTAAATGTTTAAAACTAACACCGCACATCCTTCAAACCATAGTAAGGTAAAACCCTATGATCTACATTAAAACAGAAAGGACAACGCAAAGCAAATAGCTGAAATTTTTAGTATTGATTCTAATATTCTCTTGAACATAGCTGCTTTAGTCGTTAGGAATAAGGAACCTTTATGATATCTGACACACATGACAATGCATCTTGGAAGTAAAATCAGCAAGAGTGAGGCAGTTAAAACAATCTGCTAAGTTCTCAATGTTGTTCTGGTGTGCAGAGCAAATTAAACTAAGACTGTTTTCTAGAAGCTAACTTCCAACAGTAAAGTTACAAGCAAAAGTACATTTGACAGAAAACTAGCTCTATGATAAGATCAGTATTTTGAACTAGTTTATCAAAATGCTATAGTGTTCCACCTTCACATTACAAACAAAACACAGCCAATGCAAACTAAACATATGCAGATACATTTTAAAGCTTTGGCACACCTTTGAAAGCTTGACAGAAAATTAACACTTTCCCTGCCTCCCTCTCCCCAGTAACAGATTAGCAATTCTGCTCACTATTAGGGCTCAAAAACCTTCAATCCAACAACATACCATGCCAGAGCACAGCTTCTATGAACGCTCACGAGGCACTGCCTCCATGCAGCAAAGGCTGCTGTCACGGAAGTCTCATGTAGCAGCAGCCAGATCTTGCTAATACCTAAGTGCTTACATTTTAATTATTACTTCAGCTTAAGATAGTTTCATTACAAATGTGAAAGATTTAGCTTGACCAAATAATGTCCTACAGTAACACTCATTTGCTATACCTAAACAGCAATATATGCTGCTTCAAAAAGCAAACAGATCTTGAACATTTACAAAGCAGACTCACACATTTCAGCATTAAGAAAGGAAATTACCTAAGAAAGAAGTTACCTAAAAATTATACAGTACAGTGAAAGTCTGGATCGAAGAATTAAGTTTCACAAGCTCCGGAAGGATTAAATTCCCTAAAACACCAATTTATTTTTCTCTGGGTGTTCTTACACCAAAATATTAATCCACAAGTGATTCCATTTTACATTGTGCTGAAGAAAAAGAAGCCACATACATTGCATTTTGTTTATTCAATTAATTTGAAAAAAAAAACAGGTGTGAGGATTTTATGTTATAAAGAGAAAGTAATAAAATAGAGTTGAACCAACTCTACGCTGAATATTTTCGCCAAACAGTCTCTGAAGTGAAAGCAACACCTCACTCAATCTAACCTCACCTTAGCACACCAAAAAGCTGTATGTGCTAAGTACCAAAATACTAGGTACATTGAGGCAGATCCCCTCACTGAGCTCTTTCTCCCATTTAGTTACTCTATGTCACCACCATGTACTGACAGAGCAGTACTTCCAGCTTAACACCCATTCAAAACTTTCCTGCTGCTTTGTCTCTGAATCTTAAGTCCCAAGAGAATTTCTCTGAAGAGAATAAAGAAAGTGAGTGAAGTTCAGCCATAACTGACTTTGCTGGTGGATATTCAGCTCAAGACTATTATAAGCTTTTGGCTGTTTGGCTTTGTAGCATTTGTAGGTTTTTATAGTTAGCTTTTTGTTCTAAAAGCTGCGATTTAATTCAAAAAATAAAATATCATTTGAGACCACTATCAAGAACATTTAAACTCACTAAAATTATGTAAAACGTTTTTCTACATTTGTGTTAGATTCTAATAAAAGAAAGAGTTAGTTGGTGCTTTGAAACTAAGCTGTTCTACCACAAGTCCTCTTAATTAGCAAAAACATTTTAGTAAGTGTCACTTAAGACTCAGCTGAGAAGGAAATGCTTCATGCTGCTCTGCTCACAGTTGTTCCTAAGATTACTGTATGTACCATCCTCATCATAACATGAAGCATTCCCATGACTTCTGACAGTTCTGGACAGCCTCCTTCACTTCACAGGAAAGAAAAGCTGCAGTTCAAGGAGCCCCCAAGCAATGAAGTATCAATAATATCCTGCTCAACTCGTTCCCACCTGAGTAGAAAACAAGCCTTGTTGTCATAGGAAAATGTAATTTAAAAAAAAAAAAAAATCAAGAAAAACTGAACAGCCAAAGCCATCCTATATAGAGATTGGGCGTTTCCAGTCTGTGTTGAATGAGAGACACAGAGCTGGTCTCGTGAGGTGAAGCCAACTACCCTAACAGTGTCTCAGATCTGGAACAGGCACCGAAAGTTCAGACAGCTTTTGAGAACAGAATTTAGAAAAATCAGTAGAACCTACAGCATACTGCTGGGCAGATTGTACACAGGGACACAATGCAAGTGAACATACCTAGGCTCTTCAGTTCAAAAAAGGTGCAGAGATGTACTTTAATCAGCTTCTAGTTAGTTAGTGGTGCTGCCTTACGGGTTCTAAATCACCATTTCTATACCAGAAAATGCTTGCCGCCTATAATCTTGGGGATAAAGGAACAGCATGAGGAATAGGAAAAAAGATTTGCTAAGCTTGACATTCTCATCATAACAACCTGTTCAAGCCAGAGCTGGAGAGGATGCTATTGGTAGCTTCGAAAGTGTAAGCACTGGGGTATACTAGAAGTATTGAAAGGCAGTGATTTCCCGGTTTTATCCAAATCTCTTCTATGTACTCTTTACATCCTGAAAAACACTCCGCCCATTTTAGTAAATATTTTTGAACAAGACGCTATTTTATACCCTTGCTTTTGAAATACTTAACCACAGGTAGGAATTAAAAATCCAGTCAGGCCAGGCCATAATTACTTCAACTTGCATATATAAAACAGGTATATGTTTATATACATACATATTTATACATGTCTTTTTAGTAGAGTACAAATCTATAAAACCAAGCTACTACAAGACTAAACCAGCAATACTAAGCAGCCCACCTGGTTTCCACATCAATTGTTCTGGCCACTTTTAGAAGACCATTTTGGTACAAAATGAATACCTGAAAGCCCAGGTGCAGCTGGGCTATCAAGCAAAGTTATGGGAAAGAGACTCATTCAGCTGGCAGAAGATCCAGAGTGGTTATGGGCACACCAGAACAGCAACAGAGGAAGGAAACAGTCCCTCCTTAATTTACTTTGTGAACAGTAGCATCCATTTACTTGTAGCACCTCTTTGTCACTCCACATTTCCACAGGTTCTGGACCCTAACCTTATCAGTTTAGCCTTTACCATCACTCCTGCAGTCACCATCTCACTTGCTGCCTCACACCCTCTCTTTTCACATGTACATCCTCATCTGTTTTTTTTTATCAACATTCACCACTCAAGTAAGACATCCCCTGTACAAATACGGCTTCCCATTATTTTCTCTGAATTCCTACAGAAATGTGAATTTGAAGTTTCTTACACATGTCTACTGTGTTCATTCAGCACATTGTGGAGAATCCTCTAAGTACCTAAACTGATTCACGGCAGTCTATTAATCCACATGAGCATGCTCCAAACTTCATCTCTGAACTCTTGAACATCCAGTAAGATGCAGTGGAGAACATCACTAGCAACTCTAATATACAGTGTTTTTATTGTCTGTTTCGTTTTTTAAACTGACTTCTGACAGCAAGGAATATTTAAAGGTCTTAGACGTCGTGAACAAGAGTTCAGAAGAACAGCCGTCATGTTTATAGTCCTCAGCTCTCCTAAGCAATTAAAATCTCCTAACACAATCTCTCTCCACAAAGGAGATGATGCCTGTGAACAAGCCAGATGATACATTTCATTCCTAGCTGTGCCATCTAGACTTGCTAATCCCCTTGTAATTTACAGTAATAGCACAGGCAGGCACTTCCATCTTCTGCAAGTTAAAGGACTTCCAAGGAAGTGTCCAGGACACAAGGTAAACACATAACTATGTCACACAAACAAAGCCTAGTTCCTGCACGAACAGCGCTGGCAAAGACAGGCATACTGACAAAGCGTTTCTAAGCAAGCAACCGAAGTTTAAGAAAATCACTACTTGATCTTTAAACTGTTTCCAGAAGAACAAGAAGACCAAAAATTTGTTTTTATGATCCACTATGCTCTTCAGGAAGTTTTTGTTAATGCAATTGCTTATTACTCCTGCATTTCACCTTAGTGGTTTTCATCTTGGCCGCCGCCAACAATAGTTTCACTCTGCTTTTTACTTTACTTTTTACTAGATGAAATTCTGGGGTTTGTTGACAGCTCCCTCACTTCAAGAGTTGTAAATGAAAAAAGTACAAAATACAAATAGTTAAATTCCAAACAATTTTCCTGACATAAAAGTGACAGCAAGAAAAAAAGTTCAACTGTGATGCACATTCAAATACACTTTCTCCATTGAAGCCAGTATCTAGTATACAAATCTATACTGATCATCCTGATAGTATAACCTAGAACAAAAAAAAAAAGTTTGTCTACTATTATTCTTGCACTTCAGCATGAAACAAGGAGTGCTCAGGCCTTGTTTGTCTTTGAACTGAATTTTATAATTAGATTTGTAGTCAGTTTCAACAGAAATAGAATGAGCTCAGTATTGAACTTGCAAGAATATTCTGCATTTAACACTTGTAATTCATACAGGAAAAAAAACTCAGTTCCAAGACCACAGCAAAATAACCAGTCAACCCACATACACAAAGTAAAATATTACGTAATTGGGAAAGATATATTTAATTCTTCTATAAGAACAGGATGATTCAAGGAGGGCTGAGCATTCAGGTGAGTTTCTATTTCACTACATTCCTCTTGTAAGCCATGTAGCATTTTCGCCTGTCATTCCCACAGCTGTTTCTATAGAAAACTTCCAGGGATTAGGTACAATGATTAATGTTGAAACCAAACCATATTCTTATCAACCTTAATTCGACTTTTGACTTTCATAAGCTTTGGTTACTTTCCAACCTTACAGTCTTCTTGTCTTCTTCCAAAGGTTGATTTTTTTTTTTTTGTAGGATTTCAGTTTAGTTTTGTTTTTTGACTGGCTTGATGATTTTCTAAATGGAAAATTAATACGATGTAATTAAATTAGTAGGTGGCAGGCAGGCAAGTGAGGCTTCCAAGGAACATAATTTCACAAACCTTTGTAAAAATATTTTTAATACACATGACCTTGGGGATCTACATCTGTCTGGATTCTAACATCTGCCTGCGCTGCTGAAGTCATATAAAAGAATAGCAAGTACATAAGTCAACCAAAAATAGTAGTGAAGCTAGCAAACAGTATTTCTTTATTCTTTTAATTTCAAGAAAGCATTCTGCCTATATAGAATTATCCACCTTTATAGGCACACTGTCCTTTAGGATCTTTCAATAACTCACACAATGCATGAGTTCAGTATATAACTCAGTATTCAGCAAAGAATTCATACATTTGAGTAAAAACACTCAATGATTTCATAGTTAAGAAGGCTTTATTTAATTTTCTTCTCCGAGACATTAGACTATTAGTAAGATTTAGCATGAGGACACAGGGAAAACTGTACGCTAAAGGTCTAACTTAAATAGCTTAAAAATTCCCAACCCATTCAACTTTTAGCGAGTTCTGACCTCCTTCTCAGGGAAAAAAGGCAGATGTGGACAGCTTTCCTGCAAAAAACAAGTTCTGTAAACTGTGGTGAATTCTTGATAAATACAAAACCCGCCAAATAAGAAATGCTGCAAGTTACTCTCTACTTAAAAACAGTAGTGGAGAAGTTGAATGTCAGCACCTTGACACCTTTTGAGTACTCATTTATGGCCAATTAGTTATTTTGTAACTAGGATTTCACATTAGCTATGAAGTATAAGAAACCTGGGGGGAAAAAAAAACAACAACACTTAGAACTACTGATAGCTCTGCCTTCAAAAAAAAGATTTTTTTTAAATCAACACATTTAATAATACCTTACTTCAGCTCAAATATTTTGACTAAGAAAGCAATAGTGCTGCTCTCCATGGAGTCCCTAAGCATCCCTTTATTTCACTAGTTCATTGCTTTTCAATAATGTTCTAAAAACATATTGTGGGTGCAATGCACAGCATTCACCAAGCACATTCTATGAAAGACGAAGGCAGTGCACTGCAGAACCATAACAGCCACTGGGAAGTTTGGGTCCCACTCTTTAACAGGAGCTTGGATTTACAAGCTGTGCAAGACTATAGTGGCAACAATACTACAGAGACTATTTCCTTAGGGAACTGTAATAGCATTCTTTTCAAACATTCTGTACACTGGAATGGCCCACAGTTTGAGGTAAACAAGAGAACTTTAAAGGTGCATCTAAAATTCCAAACCCAGCCTGAAGATATTCACAGCTTCCAGCAAGTGGGCTTAGCAGCTCTCACAGTCACATGAAAGCAACACACACCACTTCTGAGCATCACAGTTTGTTTACAACGGACTGAGTGTGAAGAGCAACCTTTCCTAACAGGAAAAGAATTAAGCCAGCGAGGATCAGACAGCGCCAGGTGGAACAGTTCATAAGAGGTTCTTTAGTCACCCACTCTACCCTATTTGCCTTGCAGGAAGCCAACCTGCCCAGTGCCAAAGCTGCAGAGCAGGAGGGAGGAAGCATTTGGTGGCTGCAGAGCAGCTGGCGCTGGGCACAGAGATCCATTCCTGGGAGCTGCACTGCTGCCCTACACTGTGCTCCCAGCCTTTCAAGGCTGCAAGCAGCAGGAGAGATCTGCCACTTCGTCAACACAGAAATATTGCGCTTCTCTTTCCAGTGGGAACGCTATCCTTGTTGAGCTGCATCAGAATTACTGCTTTCTGCTGAGCAATTCAGACTGCATTCAAGAGAGGACAGTAACAAATAGAAACAAGGCAAGCAAAACTACACCACAATTTCCCTCTCACATGGACACGCCAGCCACATTCTAGAAGCACACTAACAACAACCTTTCCATATTACAAGTCAAGTTCTTCTCAGTACCACGAACTAAAATCCTGCTGCTGCTTTTGTTTGACTTCCTCATCAACACCACGTTACTACCTTTGCATATTACCCTTATCTGCCTCTCTAGATCCACTGCTCAGAAATCATTTTCTTTTCAGTTGCTAAACACTGAAATCAAATCATTTGCCAGAACACTCCACTGCAACTATTCCGTAAGCCTTCTTACTAGAGCAAGGATAATACTGTCAACCAAAATTAAATCATAAACTCTTGGAAAGCCTCACAGCATGTTAGACCCATAATGATAATACACAAGCGTATTTTAGTTTTCCACCTGACTTCCCAAGAACTCTTTAGGAAATAAGTTATTGCTACTATGTTTTTTGCAAAACTAATCTAAACAACTAAAAAAGGCCGAGCTGAGGTTAAAAACTAAGTGTTCCTCTCCTTCCTCCACATTGGCAAGTCTACAGAAAAACCTTAGGAGACTACTTCTAACTCTGGAGGCAATTCTTCTCCAAAATAAGTAAGTTACATAAGAACTTAATTGTTTTCCCCATGCAATTAATTAATATTCTTTTATTTACATCCTCTTTTATCTTTCATCTCCCAAGTCTAACAATGAAGTCTAATAAAGCCATGTGTGTGTCTGAAGACAAGAACAGAAATTCAGCAAATTTCTCAATTACAGTTAAAATAACAGAGGTGTATGATTATAATGACTACACAGCATTTAACACAGAAATACTGACTTTTCCCTAAAGATTTTAGATGCACAAGAACTTTAGACATAGAGCTCTTAATTAGCCCAATGGCACATTTCACATCTCTGTATCTCTTGTAATTCATCACAGACTAGTTTGGCTGACACACACAAAGCATATACTGAAATACTGACAACTGTTAGATCTCTTGGTACCAGTTTCAGCAAGATGGTACCGCTACAAACATGTCTAAAATATGAACTGACATCTCCTATAAGTTTCCTTTTTTTTTCCAAATTAATTCTATTTCTTAAGCTACATGAACTATCTGCATCTCAATTTGACGAAATAAGACTTGAAATTTATAACTTCAGCCTTCTGACACAATCAACTGCTCTCTCTTTGACTCTGATGCATCATAAGCTGCATTTCCAGAACACTAGTCTACTTAGTAGTACTAAAAATTATTTAATTTTAAGGACACACGTAAGTACATACTTTTTGCTGCATTATTTAAAACAGAAGTGGCATATTCTTACATTCTTTTGGTCTGTAAAAGCACTATTGCACATCCTACATAAATTACACAGTGACTATATTTACACACACACAGTTACACACACAGTATATATGCATAGAGAGAATCAAGGTTATACACTGAAACATTAGGTACACCTGTTTTTTCCCCCCTAATCACTTGTGCCCCTGGCATTGTTGTTTGCTTGTTTTAGAAAATCCCTGAACACTTTCAGAATAAACAAATTAAATAAAGCTATCTAAGAGCTTTGACTACTGTAGCATTTAATCTCCTTAAACTCCAAACCAGAACTCAAACTAAATCATGTGAAATTGTAACTTTCCACTTAACAATGTGCTTTGCTTTCTGAGCTTACTTAGAATCAAAGATTTCTAATACAATCCATAGCTGGATGGCACAGTTTGCCATTGAATGGCTGCAAATAAGTTTTAACCAGTAAGTTTAAGCACGTTCAAAACAAAAGCCCTGATGTTATAATTACTTACAAGGGTACTATTATAATAAGAAGAAAACTTGTCCTCCAGTAAGTAGATCTGCATTGGCATTTTACAGTGCCAACATGTTTGCACTGCTACTTCAAAAACAGGAATAAGTTGATATATCAAGTTCATGGATAACAGTAACTATTCTATATGATTAATATTCAAATGTCAAAAGCATATCTAGAGTTTCAGTCTGGACTATAGAAATCTTCAAAAAAAAAAGAAGAGAATAAGCATGCCCAGTAACCAGTGCTATTATATGATAGTACACAAGAAAATTAGTAACAAATACACACTACATAAAATACTTTTATATTCAAATCATATCTTCATTACAGGTGTTCAGGAATTGCTGGAGCAGACTACAATATGCATAAGCACTCAGATAATATTCCCTAGCCTAACAATTTCCAAACTACGTGTATTTTCTGAAGGGCTGCATACTAACCTTTCACCACTCCCACAAGAGGTGGAGAGTTCTCTTGAGGGGTTCTGTCAGGTTCCTGGGGAGGTACAACCATAGCAAGCGTATGCACCGGAACACGTGGAACCTTAAAATAAAGCCACACACCGCCAAATTAAAAGACTCTTCAACTGACCCAATCACGAAGCAATAACACAAAGGTAGTTTTCTACAGTAGACTTCCATTCTACTGTTCCTAAAACATCTATGCTCTGTTATTTCTTGGTATAACCAGTTCAAACCTAATCTATTGTGGATTGTCAGCTAGCTGTATGACTCTTTACTAAAGCCCTGGATGGTATAGGCTGGAAAACTTGTTAACATTTTAGCTTTATAATCAGCTAACTACATTGGAAAGGTACCTCTCAAACAACATGGTGAGTAATAAATTTACACAGTACAGTCTTTCTCATATTACAACCAGAACCAGCAGCAACATTTAAGAGGCACTTGTCATAGTGGTTCAGAGCTGAAGAAACAAAATACCGAGCAAATGCAAACAAAACAACACACTTCTGAGATACTAGGTTTGGGACTAGCCTGATTAAAGAGCAGAAAACAAGGCAGCTCATGTACTGCAGATAACACCAGTCAAGTTTTTCACATTGCTGTTTTCAAACAAAGTCTTTCCACCCTCCAAAGGAAACTTTTAACTACCACAATGAACGTTTCAAATGAAATACCTGAGACTGATCCTGAGATGGAGATGTGAGCTGAGACAAGTCTGCTGTAGGAACCGGCAAAACATTGTTTGGGTAATCCAGCAAGTAAGAAACAACATTTGTATGTCCTCCTTTGGCAGCTTCAATGAGCATTGTTGAACCATCCTGAATTGAGATATTGGAAATAAGTCAGAAGACGAATTCTGCTCTACAGCACGCAAAATGTGAATTAGTCCATTTAAAATTGCACTAATCAACCACGTGGTTGCTTTAGTACATGCAGTACCCACAATAAACAAGCACTTTCAAGTGAATACCTTGAGTCGATGAGTAGGATCTGCACCATGAGCCAGAAGGAGTTCAACAACTGCCAAATGGCCTCCTGCACATGCCAGAGACACCACTGTGTGGTCATTATTAGCTGTAGCCCTATTGACATTGGCACCTGTAAAGAGAAAAAAAATCTGAAAATTAAACACAAGGACATGTTTACTAAAATATCAACAGATTCTGGAGTATTTTCTGGAATAAAGATAACATTTTGTCTTCTAATCATCTTAATTCATACATACTTCTGTGGTAAAAGCAAGAGATTTTAGATAAATTGATGGCTTGTATACAAAACTGTCACTATCTCAACAACATAGAAATGACACAGTAATAATGGGCCTCATAAACGTTAAGAGAAGGTGTGATAAAAGGCGACTTCTAAATCTCATTCTAGCCACTTATCAGTATTACTGCATGGAGTTATTATTGTTATTCCAGACAGTACCTTCAGAGTGATGGCTTGATTTTTTCTGGGAGAGTGTGGGTATTCTTTACTTTGGCTTTTTTTTGTGAACCTGAATATATTTGCCAATACATATTTACCAAAATAAACTCTAAAACTACTTCTAGATCTACACAATGGAGTTGGGAAAAAAAACAGCAAAATATTTTGTGATTTGTTTTTATCATTAACAGAATGAAATTCAGAAAATCCCTAACAGCCTCACAAGGACTCATATATAAAACATAAGACTAACCTAAAGATCACAAATGCTGAATTTAACTGGCATTTTATATTCTAAGACTTAATACCAATTTCTTAAACTAATATTTTACCTTTGCTAATAAGGAATTGCACAGTGCATAAATGACCAGCTCGTGCAGCCTTCATTAGTGGGGTTCTCCCCCCTTCAGATTCATGTTCCTGTTGTAAAAGAGAAATAAGAGATGTTGCATAAATGGGTAAAAACTATACCATTGTTTCAGCTCTTGAAGCACCTTGTGATGGGACCAGAACTATCAGTCTCTGCAGAAAATCCACCTATCTTCTTAACTGACTGGAATTAATTTTCCTGTTACCTTAACTAGCGAAACACATTGCTAAAAGGCATAAAGACTGCATCTGTACTGTTAGTCATACAAGGAAGTTTCCCTGTGTAAATATCTGTCTTTATTTTAGCATTCAAACACATAACACACTTGAGAACAGTAATATCTCATTTCCTCCTTAGAGATGGACAAAGGCTTATCAGTGAACACTGTGTAGTACATAAGTAACCATTACGTAGCAATTCCAAGAACTGATGCAGCATATGAGACCTTCAGAATTGAAATAATGTCTAAACAGCAGAAAACCTTTTTATGACACACTGAAGATGAGTAGCAATAAAAATTAGACAATCGCCTTTGTTCCTTTTTTTTTTTTCTTGATGGGTAAATATCCTTCATTTTAGGTCACAAAGTCTCAATAAAAGAACTCAAAAAGAAAAGTCACGAATAACAAAAGGAAGACTTCATCTTCACAGATGGCACAAAATAACAAAGAAGGACAGAGCAATAAGAACAATTTTCTGACAACTGGTAAGATGTGGTTCAAGACAGCTGTATTAAAGAAATTCAAGCTAGAAAATCTGCCTATTAGGTGGACATGATCAATACTGCAAAGAATGCTGACTAACACATATCAACTATTCCACTGCAATAAGGTAAGAGAATACTATCTTTTTGGGAGTCTGAATTTGCACCCTTCATATTCAGTCTGATTGATAATACAACAGAAACAACAGAAAACGTGCTGGGGTTTTATGTTGTTTTCCTTTTTAATTTAAAATCCACAAAGCCAAACTCTAAACACAATCCTAGAATAGCACACACATCCAAATGTGAAAGTTAACATTTGGTACTGCAGAGAGTTATATCGCTATTTACAAATATAAAAGGACAAGAATAAATTTGACAGAACAGATTAACTACTTCCCTTAGTTTACTGTGGAGTCTGCATATCCTTTGATACATAAGTTGCACTGATGGCAAACCTTAAGTACCTTAAGTTACCTTTCTGTTTGTACACCTCATAGGCTGGGAGAGACCTCAAAGGAACATGAGGTCCAAACTTCAAAGGGAAAAGGGAGTCTAGCAGAGATTATCTAGGAGAATAACCAATCAATAAGACCTCTGAATGTAGACTAATAGAACATAATGCCACTGAAGAAATGGCAGTGAAAATGACCTTAAAACAATTTCCTTGAACTTTAGACAACATGTCCAGTACAGCTACTGATGGGCCTGGCAACAGCTGGTCAAGAGGGACTTACGAAAATTGACAGAAATGATGCAATTGCCACCAGCAACTCCCATTTGATGAAAAACCACTGTATCATTCTCTGAGAAAATTTATGCATGAATGCTTTAAAAATGGATAATGTTGTGGAAATCGTCAAAGTTGTAAATGTCATAAGGGCCAAAGGACTGACTGAATCATCACTAGTTCCAGGGGTTCCTTAAAAATACAGATGCTGGTTATGGAAACATTTACTTTTCTGAAGTAAAGTGGATAAGTCAGGGTAAAATGCTAAAAAGATTTCCTGCTTTGTGAAATTAAATCAATGGAATCAAAAGGAAAATTTGTGCCAGATCCTGGATGATGAAGAATGGCTCACAGATCTAGCATTTTTGGTGGATTTGACTGCTCATGTAAATGAATTAAACATGTGTCCTCAAGGTGAAAAATCAACTGGTCTGTGCTACACTTCAAAACACAGCTGCATTCCAAATGAAATTTAAATTATGGCAAACTGAAGTTACAGTAAAAATTTTATGCATTTTGATACATTGGCTAAACACAGTCCTGTGATCAGAGAAAAATACACAGCCTTACTTTCAGTCTTGATAAAGGAATTTGAGAATAGATTCCCAGATTTAAAAAAAAATCACCAATTCTTCAATATATTTCCAACTCCATTTTTATTTGGCATAAATACATTACGTGGAAACTTTCAAATGAAACATATTTAACATCTTTATCACTGATCTTGATGAGGGGATTGAGTGCACCCTCAGTAAGTTCACAGATGACACCAAGTTGGGAGGGAGTGTTGATCTGCCTGAGGGGAGAAAGGCACTACAGAGGGACCTGGACAGACTGGATCAGTGGGCCAAGGCAAACTGTATGAGTTTCAATAGGGCAAAGCGTCCTGCATTTTGGTCACAAAAACCCCAGGCAACCCTACAGGCTTGGGGAAGAGTGGCTGGAAAGCTGCCTGATGGAAAGAGATCTTGGTGGGCAGTTGGCTGAATATGAGCCAGCAGTCTGCCCAGGTGGCCAAGAAGGCCAGTGACATCCTGACTTGTATCAGGAACGGCGTGGTGAGCAGGACTAGGGAAGTCATCCTGCCCCTGTACTTGGCATTGGTGAGGCCTCACCTCGAGTACCATGTTCAGTTTTGGGCACCTCAGTACAGAAAGGACATGGAGGTGCTGGAGCAGGTTCAAAGAAGGGCAGTAAGGCTGAGGAAGGGCTTGGAGAATGTGCCCTATAAGGAGCGACTGAAGGGCTGTTTTTAGTCAAGGGAAGAGAAGGCTGAGGGGGGACCTTACTGCTCTCTTCTAATACCTGAAAGGTGACTGCAGCAGAGCGGGGTTGGTCTCTTCTCACTGGTTACAGATGACAGATCAAGGATAAATGGCCTCACATTGCACCAGGGGAGGTTAAGTTTGGATATCAGGAAAAACTTCTATATAGAAAGCACTGGAATAGGCTCCCCAGGGAGGTGGTTGAGTCACCATACCTGTATGTGTTTAAAAACTGTTCAGATGTGGTGTTCAGAGACATGATTTAGCAGAGGGTTGTTAGAGTTAGGGTAGTATGGTTAGGCTGAGGTTGGACTTGATGATCTTGAAGGTCTTTTCCAACCTGAGTGATTCTATGATTCTATACAGAGTTGCGATCAGATATTCAACTCCATGTCTCTTTATCAGATCTTTATAAGACCTGTCTTACCAAAGAAAAAAAAAAATCTCTTCCTTCACAATCACACCTTATTTGTGCCATAACTTTTTGACAGTATCTACATTTATGAACAACTATTTTCAAGTAGAAAGCACAGGAAGAGTGCTCTGAGGAAGATCTTGGGAACTCACTAAGAATGGTAACCACTTCCACTGAACCCCATATTGATGCATTAGTTTTGCAAAAACTACCCCAATAGTTTCATGCTTTTGCAGATCTCTTTTCTTTTTCATTTTTAAATAATAAAAAATATATTAAAATAACTATATTCAGTAACTGTAATGTATGTTTTATATGCAGCCCAAGACAATTCCTCTTCACTCACTTTAGACCAGGCAAGCCAAAAGGGTGGACACCCGTATTATAAACAGTGGCCTTGTAACACCAACCGCTTCTCTTAACACCCTGCAGTGGATCTGTTTGCAGCTGTGATTTACACGGGCTGAACCCCTGCCAGAGGCTGCATGCCAGCCCCTCCGCAACTACTGGTAAGTCAATACACATTGGTGTAGCTACTCAACTCCATGATCTGTGGTCCAGCTATGCTGGTAGAGACAGAGAAAAGGGCTATTGAGAATCTCTGCCTTGACAACATTACCTATGTGCCTATGCTTTCCCTGTGGTTATGCTTACTGCTCAAATATCTGAAGAAATAATTTTTCCTGTTCTCGTCACCTTAAGTAAACTTCAGTTGTAGATAAGCCTTAGCCTTCTGCATCTCTGCACACCCTAGTGAGGTTCTTGTAATCCACAATGGGTATCTGGCCACTTTTCTACTTGAGAAAGATCTCTAGACTGGATCTTACACAGGACACTGACCCACAAAGCAAGTACAAACTAATCCTTTGCCATCATGGAGGTAACACTACCTCTCTCCCATGCATTTTGCTCCTGCCACTTCATAAGAAATGATTATTGTACACCATTTTAATACACCTTTAACTTCATGTTACTGACTCCTTTGCTTGCTTGTTAGAAAGAAAAAAAAATACAGTAGCATACATACAATCATATGCAGGCACATAGGAATCATTACAGACTTACTGATGAAATCACCTCATTTTTGGGGAGAAATAGTTAGATTATACTCCTGGGTCATGACTTAACTATTAAAGCATGCATGTTTTTGGATTGTCTGCATGTCACTTATAAGAATATGTACAAGTAATTATGTTAGCACATATATTCCTATAAGCTGTTAACTAGAATAACTTCATTCCTCAGCTGCTGACAATAGGTTATGAGAAGGAAATCAGTGTATTTTTCACAGTAAACCGCCAGTGCTGCAGGCAAACCATTCACAACCTCTAGGAATGGAAACAGCTATTAATTAATACTTTGACTGAGCAAGACCTGAGCAGTACTGCCCAAACAATTTAACAGACACTTCAAAAGTACCCACTGATGTAACTGCAAACATTTCAAAAAGAAAAAATAATTTTACTTCCTGTTACATAAATTCAAGATAGTGAAAGACCACCCTATATTGCATTCAAATTTAATATTTCAGATAGCTATTAATAGTTACCTCTATATGCAACAAATTTCTCCATTCCTAAGAGACTTCACTGTTGAATGCTTAGACATGGATGTCAAGATGCATACTCATTTTAAAAGCTATCATACAATTATCACACAATGCCTTGAATTGGAAGGGACCTTAAAGATCATCCAGTTACAAATCTGTGTTATGGGCTGGGTGTCCCCCCCACCAGATCAGGCAGCCCAAGGCTCCATGCAGCCTGGCCTTGGACACTTGCAGGCCTGGGGCACCCACATCTGCTCTGAACAGCTTCCACCAGTGCCACACCACTCTGAGTGAAAAATTTCCTACTGATAGGATCTAATCTACATCCCCACTCTTTTAGCTTAAAACAATGTCTCTTTCTCCTACCACTACTAGGCTGTGTAAGAAGTCGCTTTCCGTGCTGCTCATAAGCTCCCCTGAAGTACTGGAAGGCCACAGCAAGGTCTCCCCAGAGCCTTCTCCAGGCTGAACAAGCCCAGCTGTCTTACTCTTTCTTCATAGAAGAGGTATTCTGAGCATCTTCACGGCCTCCTACAGACCTGCTCCAACAGCTCCCTGGGCTTGGACATGGTACTCCATATGGGGTCTCATAAGGGCAGAGTAGAGGGGACAACCACCTCTCTTGTTAATGTTTTCTCTTTTTTTTGTTGTTGTTTTGTTTTTTCTTTCTTATTGAGTACTGGTGCTAAAATGTAGCAGGACTTTAATGCTGTAACACATTTGAGAGCTGTAAAAGCACCCAACCGTTCTGAACTGTGGTCCTTTCCTGGAAAATCCTCTCTGGGAATCAGATCCTGGCCTGGATCAACATAAATGAGATCTCATCCTGGGTGCGTGCCCCTGTGTGTCCCACTTCCTCTCTGCTGAATAAAGCCCCAGGAGGGCTGTGTGCTTGGACTGTGGAGAAGGGGCCCCACAAGTTCACTGGGTAGCCAATGCCAACACATCACCACCCTCTGAGTAAAGAATTTCCTAACATCTAACCTAAATCTCCCCTCTTTTACATGTAGTGTAAAGCCCCTCTCTCTTATCCCTATTGGATCACATACAAAGTTTCTCTCCTGTTTATAAGCTCCCCACAAGTACTGGAAGGCCACAACAAGGTCCCCCCCAAAGCCTTTTCTTCTATAAGCTGAGCAAGCCCAGCTGCCTCAGCTTTTCTTCGTAGGAGAGGTGCTCCAGCCCTCTGAGCATCCCCAGGACCCTCCTCTGGACCCACTCCAACAGCTCCATGCTTCTCCTGTGCTGGGGACCCCAGGCCTGGATGCTGTACCTCAGGTGGGGCCTCATGAGGACAGAACAGAGGATGACAATCACCTTTCTTGCCCTGATGGCCACACCTCCTTTGATGCAGCCCAGGATACAGCATTCACTTCTTCTCAGTCGTATCAACTGTACTACTCAGTTCAGTGTCATCAGCTGAGGGTATGCTTGATCCCACTGTCTATGTCATTGATAAACATATTGAAGAGTACCAGTCTCAAGTTAGACCCTTGGGGTCACTACTTGTCACTGGCCTCTACTTGGAATGTAGAGCTATTGACCACAACTCTCTGGCTACTATCATCCAACCAATTCTTTACCCATCAAATAGTCCACCTTTCAAATCCATCTCTCTCCAATTTAGAGGTAAGGAAGCAGTACAGGACCATGACAAAGATCTTGCAGACAGTCCAAGTAGACAAAATTAGTCACCCTTTCTTTGTCCACTGATTCTGTCACTCCATCATAGAAGGTCATCACATTAGTCAGGTATGACCTGCCCTTGGAAAAGCTGTATTGTCTCAGATCATCTCTTCTATGATACACATCATCAGTCCAGCCAAGCTTAAGCATTTGTGTGCCCATCTGCTACAGATTTTCAAAAGTTACTGAAAAATACCATAAAAATGCCATATCAGAAGATAGAAATGTTTTTTCATCATTAGAAATGTATTTTCATCGTTTTATTTAAAAAAGCTAATTCTATGACTGCAGCACTATATTTAGCTCTAATAAAGGCCAATAGATTAGCATCAACTCAACCTTCACTGACAAACATCTAGAACAAACCAAAATGAAAAGTTAAGGCAATGTACTGCCTTTGTCTACTTGCATCCCTTCTTTTAGCTGAAATGGCCAAAAATTTCAAAGATTTTTTTTTTCATTCTGCAGTAGAAACTTGATCAAGATCAGGATAGAGAACATAAAAGTTGTCCAACAACATCCCACATCTGCTTTGCTGTATTTGTATTTTCTGCTCATACAAGAAGTGCAAACACTCATTTTGTCAGGGCAAGAACTAGCAAAGAACTTATCACCAAGGAGAATTTTCGCTACTATCTACACTATAGTAGTCATCACAATATTCTGCTTCCTTTCTTCACTGACCAACTCCTGAGTAATTTTGCAATTAGCATATTGGAAAGAGGTATTAAAAAACCACCTATTCCAGCCCTGACCAGAAAAGCAGGAGACTACATCATGCAGAGAATGACTAGTTCAATCTGAACAGAAAGAAAGCTTGAGCGTGATTTTCTGTAGGTTTTGGTAACCACATCAGAAGAGAGAGGAACATGAAAGAATTCCCCAAATTAAGTAAGAGTTTACATTACTTGCACCTTTTTCACTAGGACCCCAAAAGCAGATGATGATCGAGACAGTAATAAGTATTTCCCTTCTAGACAAATCAATACTTCAGAAAGCCAAGCAAAAGCAATGCCATCAAAAGCACCCTATAACTGTCATTGATAATACTTTTATTCTTGACTTCCAGTCCCATTCTATTCGCTTCCAAGATTAGCTACATTTTTTATATAATTTTTTAATATGATTTTATTAAACTACTCTCTTTGGTTTGCAAGTATTCACTGGGATACTTCTCCTGAGTTTGTTTCCAATATAACATGTTATTTAAGAGATCCAGAACAAAATGACTTTTGGAAGTAAGGCTCCACTGCTCTCTTCAGTTTTTTGAGAAGTCTCTAGTCCACAGCAGTGTTCTCCTTCAGTGAATAGTGAAGTCCTAAGTGGATATTCAACAACTAATAGCTAAATTTGTTATTTTAAGCAAAATGATTTACACAAAATTAGTGATGATAGCCACCAAACAGTACAGTTCTCAGAAATCTTGAAAATTAGTGGTATAACTCCTGTTGAAAGACAGTACCCCAGCTGCTGCCAACCTAATTGCCCCGGACAACCTCCTGAAGGCACAAAGCAAACCAGTAACTCAGGGGCAGGCAAGAAGTCAACAAGGCCACTAGTTCAAAGTAAATATCTGAAGAGGGGAAAACAAACATTGTAACAAGTTTAACACAGCTACACCAGCTAATAGACTCAATGAGATAACCTGCTACATGTATGAAGGTTGAGATACTTCTGTTCTTTTTAAACAGGGTTTCAGAAAACCCAACAGAAGGGGAAAACGCAGCACAAAGAAGGCATTTCTAGTCTATACAGCACGTCTTGAAAAGAATTTAAGAAATTTCAATGCCTTAAAGCCATGCTTATCTCTTCAGCATGTATCCTGAAGCTGCAGCTTACAAGCATCAAAGGCCAGCCTCACCTGATGCTTGCCCGTCTCTATGCCCTCCAAAATAGTCTTCTTTAAGTCCTCCTGCTTGTCCTGCGGAAGGAAAAAGAAGAACTCACGGCTCTTGTTCTACAAATAAACATCATTCTTGGTCATGAAGACCTGGAATGTGAACTTCAATGGAACAGATCCACCAGCGGAATAGTCTGCTTTGCTGGACAAGCACAAAGGTAAATCCAAGCAAGCAGCCCTCACCACTTGAGACTTCTACTACAAGCCATTCATGAACATAGCACAAAGGTTATGCATAGCATCTAGTTAAACACAAAATGTCTTTTTGTGCGCTACTGGCAAAAGAAAGTATTTCACCGTATTTTATACCACCCAGAAATTACAAAATACAGCATCAAAAAAGGTGTTAACTGAAAAACAAACAAAACCCTTACTGTGTACTTACTGCCTTTCCCTTTATTTTTAGAAGACTGAGGGCCAGAGACCTAAAATCCCTGACATCCCCATGGTGGTTCGAGAAACAGTACAGAAACTCATCCCTCACTCTAACAAAAATATAGCTTTTTCCATTATGGTTTCATTCAAATCCTTCAAGTATTGGCTACTCTTGTAGGTATTTAAGTGCTGCTTTACTTACACTACAACATGCACAGTGTCTCACACACATATAGGACAGTGAGTTTCTAATTAAGGAGCCACATTTGTGTAAGTGATGTTAATTTGTAATCAGCAGAAGGCAAAGTAACAATCCCTACAATGACAAGGGAATCTGTGAAAACATTTTTGTTGTAGGGGAAGGTTAAGAGGGCAATTCAGCATGCCTTTTTTTCTTTTTTCTTTTTTTTTTCCTTTTTTTTTTTTTTTTTTGCAACTGGAGTTACAGGGATGCCAGGTGTAGTCTTAAGAAATTGAACACAATTTTTTAAAATATGCTAAAATAACAAGCATGAAAAGATGAAGCTGCCCTCAGAGCTTCTCTCTCATTTCTCAACTTCAGCATAAAAGTGCCCATATTTTTTGTAGTAGAAAGAAAATCTCTATCACTGGATCAACTCCCCTGTGTAACAGAGCCTCAAGTAAAGCTGCAAAGCAGTCCAGATCAGAAAACCCTAACTCAAAACTCCTTCCCATATTTCACAACTCTGTAAAGCTGGGATCTTCTCACTGCCTAAAAAAGAACATTTTTGTTTTGTTTCCAGCTATACTAGAAGAATCGAAGATGCAATGACTGTGTCAAGGGCTGTCCTGTTTTCAAAAAGGAGATAGGAATCTCAAGTTCACAGTACTTAAAAGCAGGACATTACACCTCATTAAGTATCACCAATTATCTTTCTGACCTTTATAGATCTTAGCACAGCTTCTGAGGGAACCCACATGTCTTCCCTTGAGCTCAGAGCCTGTGTAAGATGACTTCTAGTACACTTAGGAAAAAATTACACCTCTCATATGAAAAACATTTCTCACCTTTGAGATTTCAGAAATTCATGTCATACAGGTAAATAACTATTACTGAAGCATTTGTTATTTTTTCAGTGAAGGTAATAAGCCACAGTATTGCTTAAATAAAGTGTTTTAATTAATCATATTTCAGAGCTCTAATCTCCAAAGCTTTACCCCTAACAATCAAAAAATCTCAAGTAGGTGTTTTGTCCTGTCAAGAAATCAGTAGCCAAACATAGTTTACATTTTGTCCTGTGACAGAAATTCAGACTGTGACCCAAAAGTCTTTAATCCTGCTGGCAATAAAGCAATCAGATTACAACTATGAGGGATAGAATCATAGGCTGAAGTCTTCAAATATGCCTTATGAGAGATCACTCCTATTCTTGGGAAAAGTAAAGAAATTAAAAGATGGATACATTAACATGGTGTAGGCCTGCCAAACTAATTTTGCTACACATTTCCACAAGCCAACTTGTTCCTTTATGGACATGCAAGACATCCCTTTAAGAACTCCATCAGAAAAGCATCACAGTAATCAGTAAGAAGTCAGACCATAAACAATTAGTCATGTCAAAATACCGTATGTGAGTGAACAGCTCTGTAGAAGACAGACAAAGACAATCTAACATTGGTAACTTCTAATACTATTTCCCACCATTAAGTTTTAAGGGAAAATTAACCACAAACCAAAGAACATTGATCTCAGACATCATTTTCTTTTAGTTTTTATGGTACCTATAAGGATGCTTTGCTTAACTAATCTAGTATAGCCCTCACAAAATCTTAATTGGTTCCTGGATTTAACTACGTATTTGATACCTATGCCAGAGGATGGGATCCTGGAAAGCAAGAGCTTTCTGCTTGCAAGAAACACGTATGCCTTACCTCAAGACACAACGCTAACAATTACTCTCAATTCAAACAAGGCTCTACTGCTAACTAGAATCGCTTGAATTTTGGCTCAGGATTCTATTTCCAGATTAATAAAACACCACTAGACATGAGCAACACACAGAAGTCAGTTAAGAAGCGGGGTGCATGACTTCAGGAAGGTTGGAAGACTTCCATTTTCTGTGAGCACAGTAGAGGAAGCTGCCTGAAAAACATTATCTGCTTTCTGCCAATGTGATCAGTGCAGCCTTAAAGAGGATCCTCCTCAGAACTGCAGCTCCAAAGCCTCCATCTTGAATCCCACAGGCCTGACCTCTGAGCAACTAAGAAGAGGCCTGAGAAGCTAAAACAGATTTGGGGTCTTAAAGCAGAGGTAGAGGTTCTGAATCGGGAAGAAATGGAAGAAGTGATCATAACAGATCTTGACGGCCAGTATTCACTGTTCTTTTAATTCAAGAATATTTGGGAGGAAAGAGATGAGCAACTTTCCTTCCTCAATCTAGAACCAGAGAAAAGGTTTCAACACTGGTGCTCCTTGGCTTCCTGGTGTGAAATAACACACTGAACATAGAAGACTCACAAAACAAAAAGTATCAACAACAAAACTCAGCATTGGCTACACCTCTATGGGTAAATAAAACAGGCTAGGAAATGAACTCAGGCCTGGGATCCACTATTTTCACACTGTTTCTTCCTTAGCAGCCACCCTGGCACAGGTCTGGCCCTATCCTGAACGACGGGATGCATCAGAGACCATTGTCAATGGGCAGTTTGGATGACATCACGTCAAAGGTAGTGTCCACAGACCTCCAAGGCCTTTGTACCATGAAGAACTTGAAAACCTCACCCCACAACCCAAAATCTTACAGACACAGGGTGTAGTCCCAAGTGAACAAATCCCCAGGTCCAGTGCGACACAGTGCAGATGGGTTCAATGACAGCCCTTTCTCCTAGCATTCCAATACCAGCCCTCAACCTTGCCTTTTTTTTTTTTTAAACACTATACAGACATAATCAATGCTTTTTTTCTAAAAGGAACAAGGTCAAAATCCTAATGTCCCCAGCATCTGTGATATAAAACCCAATGGAAAACTGGATTCTGGAAAACAATGATGTAGTAATGAAAGCCATCTCATGAAATACTACCGTCGCAGCATGAAAAAGCAGAGAAAGAAAAGGAACTGAAAATGTATTTTCACCTGCAGTATCCAAACAACAAAAATAAAGCAAAATTAACTACACAAATTGAAGACAGAGCAACAAAAGTCTAGATCTGTGTGTAATTCCCCACACCACGGCAGACATCCTGCGACAACCTGGTGAAATTGTCTAATTTAAGACGTCACAAATGAACACTGAAATCTAGAATAATCTACGCTACTGCCAAAGAAGGTATTCAATATTCCAGTCACAAGGCAACACACACTTATGAAACCTATCTCAGAACCATTACAAACACAGCAAATTTATTCAAAACAGCTTTTAAAAAAAAGCAAAGCAATGCACAGAATTGAAAGAAGCTGTTCAAAACTTGAAGCATCTACTACAAGTATCGCTGCAGTTCTTCAGGTATTTCCATGTTCTAAGCAGTTTAATCTTTACCATTCATGTATGACTATAGCTTCATCACATGGCTGTTGACACACATCTTCCCTCCCTCTCAAGATAGAATTACTGAAGCTTAATGTATCTATGTTATAGACTGTAATTTGCTTTTAAGTTTATGATTGTTACTTAATGTGGGAATTCAAAAAATAGGAGACAACATGGCAAGTCTTTTCACGTGTAAATCAATGCTCCAATAATAAGCAACTATTGGGATAAGCTACAGCTAATTACCACTGATAGCAATTTTTACTTTACTTCCCTACTAAAACTCTCTTGACAGCTTTACATTTTGATTATACATAGTTAAAATGCAGTAAAAAGACCTTCTAGTTAGAGAGGCTTGAGTTTTCTCGGCAACACCAACCACATCAAACCACAGGTGCTGCGTAACAATGGTCCATATAACCCACTCACAGGAGTAGCAAGATGAAAAAATAGAATTATTTACAATTTACAATAATTTAAGTAACGTTTAAGCAGTGACCACTGCATCTTTTTAAAGCTTAGACACACTGATCTATGCTTCCTTGCTATAAGCTTTGCAGTTGTGCTTCTCATTGTCATGGACTACATTCTTTCATAACAAACGTATTCTCTAAATCCGCAGTAAAGCCAAAAAAGAAAACCTATCTCACACCTACTACAGTGGTTACCACTTGGTAAATAACACTGAACTGAGCAAAGCACAAGAGGTGTGCCAGCCTCCCGAACTCCTTCAGTACACTAAGGTATCATTTGATTTTTCTACTTAAAAGTCAGAAGAACACCTGTAGCTGATGGAGAAGCAGTTTTAAGTCTCATTACAACACAGAAAAGTGAAAAAAAAACTGGACCAAAAAAAAAAAAAAGCATTTAGTTAATGGTTAAAAGCATCACAGAACAAAAATACTATGAAAACAATATACAGAAAAAAGATAAAAGAATTCTGGAACAAATAAAAGAGACCATATTATGCAAGTCATTTTAGAGGTAATCCTTAGTTTAACTTCTGAAAGCTATGACAAAAAATATATATGTAAAAAAGTCTTAGAAATTAACAAGAGTATTAATAGCTCCTAGTAATAAAACATTTTAATTTCACAGCCATGGAACAAAAACTGTAAGCCACAAAGTTCATGAAAAAAAAGTTGAATGAGAAGCAAAGGTAAT
Source organism: Gallus gallus (assembly GCF_016699485.2). Taxonomy (NCBI): domain Eukaryota; kingdom Metazoa; phylum Chordata; class Aves; order Galliformes; family Phasianidae; genus Gallus; species Gallus gallus. The sequence continues at coordinate 211,904 of NC_052544.1, forward strand.
GCAGAAATACATCCTGCCAAACAATTAAATATAGGGAACATACTGAAATTAACTGTCACAACTGTCACAAATGTAAGTGACGGCTAAAATTTTTCATTTAAGAGATCAGTAGTTAATAAGAATTTTCACTTTTTAGACCAAGCAGAATATGCAGGCTTCTCAAAAGTTTTCCTACCTCTTTTTACACCCATATAAGAATCTCAATTTTTGGAATCCTCTTTCTGCTCTACAAGCACACAAGCTTTGGCATTAAGTCTGAAACCCAAGATTTTCTCCACAAGATGTAGCAGAAGCCTTACCAAATCAGCACCAGCTTGAAGCAACACATCTGCAACGTCAGTATGTCCATTTTCACATGCATAGGTCAACGCTGTATCTCCCGTTGCTGTGGTGGCATGAACATTAGCTCCTAGAAACACAACATTATTTTTTTCTTACTGGACATTGCCTTACCAAGCATTTCAGACAAACACAAAAATCAGGGTGTTATTTATCCATGACAGCAGCTACATCCCAATGGCCAACAGCTTCCACAGCCTACAGGCATCACTCTTACGCTTAAAAAATTGCTCTCACTGTGAAAATACTATGAGAAGATGGGACAAGCCAAGGCTTAAATCAGGCTTGAAGCACTTAAACCTACATGCTCACTTGCTCCTAATTCTTCCCCTACAGCACTAGAAACGTCAGTTCTACCTACAAACACTGAATCCAGACAGTTGTCCAGACTATCCATCTGACAGGCAGTTGCATGCCAAGGACAGCCACATTTAATGCTTATTCAGTGAAGTACATTTATGTTACAAGTTTGTATGCTTCTACAAATTTCATTCCTTCCCTGCTCTTTAAAATAATTTTCTTTAAAACCATTTTAGTGAAATAATTAGACTAGCTTCACGTGCTTATCAGCTGCCTGAAAATTATGCACTGTTCTTCTAAAAAGGTAAATGCTATTACCCAATTTCTTATTTTCAAGGTGTGAGAGATATTTAGAAATTAACTGATGCCAAAACAAAGCTCCTCTAACTTCTACACTATCAGTGTAAGTGCAGTGTAAGCAGAGCTTCAAGCGAGCTAGCAACTGGTGTCACATGCTGGTATCACTGCACAAAGAGACACATTACTTTTTACAATTACAAACCCAGCAAATTTTATGCTTATTCTTAGAAAAGAGTGGTCGAATAAATTACTTGCTATTACAAGGAAGATTTCCAAAATGCAGCTCCTTTTACTTTTTGTTTTAATTACTGTACTTTAGACTCTAAACTGATAAAGCTTTAAACTGATAGTATCATTTTGCCCCTATAAAACTCACATAAGATTTAAATTTTATAATACTTTATAATGAAGAAGTTTAGCACATTCCAGAAACCTCCCTTCTGTGCTCTTCGCCAAGGTGCAATTTCAAAAGCACTGCTTATTCAGAGAGATTATTTGCATGTAGATAGTTTGGCACAGTAGTGTTGTTGGTTAGTAGTTGGCTCAGTAATGTGCTACAGGAGTAGCACATAAAAACAAGCATTATTTATATTAAAATTTTGCCCTAAATGCTGGGAACAATTTTCCTAATGAGCACTGGTATTTCTTAGAGATGGCACCATTTACCAGTATTCCATAAGGCATGTTCCTCTTAACAGTATCAGACAATATTAAGGCGGAACATATCATTGAGTAGAATCATTTGAGTTGGGAGGGACCCTCAAAGGCCATCTTGTCCACTGCAGTGAACAAGGGTATTCACAGCTCTATCAGGTGCTCACAGCCCCATCAAGCCTCAAATGTCTCAATGGACAGAGCATCTACCACGTCTCTGGGCAACCTGTTCAGGTGCTTCACAACTCTTACTGTAAAAACTTTTTTTAATTATTTTTAATAAATACCCAGTCTAAATCTCCTCTTTTCTAGTTTGAAACCATTTTCCCTTGTCCTACCACAACAGACCCTGCTAAGGAGTCCAAAAGGCCAGACTCAGTCTCCCAGAGCCCTCTTATTCAGACTGAACAGCCCCAACTCTCATCCTGTCCTCACAAGGGAAGTTGCATTGTTGTTCGTTCTTTTAAATATCTGAGGATAGTTTTATGTTACAACATTACCTGTCATCAAGCCTAGGTATCTTCTAAACCATACAGAACATCTATTCCATAGTGTCTGTGGGCTAAAGATTTGTACTGTACACATACCTGCTGCCAGCAAGTATTTCACCAGTTCAAGATGACCTTCTTGAGCAGCTTCCATCAAAGGCGTTGAGCAACCAAGTTCTATATCAGCTCCTGCCTTAATGAGGAAGTCAGCTACTTCAGAAAACCCACCACAACATGCCAGAGTAAGAGCTGTCTCCTGCGTTTCTTCAGTCTGTGCATTTATATTTGCCCCTGGGAAACAAAACAGCTGTTACTCTAACTGACCAGAAACAGGGTAGAAAGGTGAATGCTCATTACCTCTGCAGCTTAGGTGTTGCTGTAACTGCAGAGCAAAGCTAGAAGCAAGCAGTGACAACCACATACAAGGTAAGAGGAATTTGTGCAGAATACTTAACAGGGAACAGTCAACACCATGTGCTCTATAACAAACGCTAAAGAAACAACAGTGCTCTCACCTTGTGCCAGTAACAATGCCACCATCTCCTCATGGCCTTCACGTGCAGCTTCCATTAAAGGAGTATAGCCTTCATCATTGACTTCCTCCAGGTTAGCTCCCCTTTCTATCAGGAGAGCTGCTAACTCCACATGTCCACCACAAGCAGCCAGGGTGAGGGGAGATTCAAATGAATCTGCAGGCATATTCACTTGAGCACCACTGTCTAAAAGTAAGCGTGCTACTTCCACATGTCCATCCTACAAAACAGAGACAAAAATCAGAAACTATCAAAGCCATTTAATACAGTAATTGTAACTACCATTGCATTAGGTCTGAAAATGATTTCAAGGAGTCTTATTTATGATGGTTCAGTTTATGACAATTATTATAACATTTGGATTAAACTGACATTTAGATTTTCACCTACATTTATTTTACATTTAAATGGGCAACAAAAGAGAGCTAGATTTTTTTTTCTCCTCTTTCTTTCTTGGGAAGAGATGGGGAAGACTTGTGAGGTAAGATATTCTTAAACATCCAGAAAAATACCTGTGGCACAAAAGTAATGTAGATAACATACAAGTTCCACAAACAAACCCACTGTATGACTAAACCTCAAAACAAGCAGCGGAAAAACTATTTTTCTCTTTATAGTTGATTCATAGCTTCTACAGACAAAAATAATTCCAACTGGCAGTTTCTGTATCCTGGAAAGATACCTGCAGAAGAACTGAAGTGGGTTACATCTAGGTGGTTTAAAAGGAGCAGGAAAGGCTGGAATAAATCTTAAAGGATAGAGAAAAGTATCCTGGGGTGAAGTGATCTTTGCCACAGAACAAAGAGGATTAGGACTGACATATCAGTCTGTTTGAGACTTACCAATCAAAATATATAAATGCAGCTGTTAGCTTCTCAATAAACTATTATTAAACTCTTCAAAGTTCCTTGGAAGAGCCCAAACACCAAAAATTTATGTTTTAAAGGTGTGGTTTGTAAAAAGCCACAATACCTTTGAGAATAGGCAAAAGCAAATAAGTTTTGGCATCTGGAAACAATAAACATCCTTCTGGTTTTTTCCTCTCACGTTATTTATTGAAATTGCACCCAAACTTTTGGAACACGGAGAAAAGAAATTGGTAAACTGAAACTGATTATGAACTATGCTGCTAAAAGACCCAAGCAATGAAAACAGTGCTCAGTAAGATACAGGAGTCTTCTGAATAGACCCTAGGCACATTTCAAACTAGATCTTTCTTGAGCATACACAAATAACAGGATAACTTAAGGACAAAAAAAGGGAACTTCAAAGTGAGAAACTTGAATTGAGGCATGCTGTTTGTGTATCTCAGAGATACTTGCTGCCTTGCAGATGCATAGGTAGTAGGTGCATCACCTTGATCACTCTATTTACCATCCAAAGAAATGAGATTCTTCTGGAAGGAAAAAAAAATTGTCAGATCTGATGATTTTGCAATGCTCACAAAGCTCTGTGTCCTGACACAGTGGTTCTCCTGGGATTTGGCCTCAATCCAGGATTATTTCTTCAAACTAACCCCCAACACCTGCTGGTAGATTTTCCTACAGAAGTAGGAAAATACTTACTACCTATGAAAACAAGGAATTAAGAACTAAGCTAATTTTCTCCTATTTTCTTTAATTTGCAAAGCAAAAACTCACAGCACCAGTTACAGAAACCTAGAACAAAATGTATCTACGCACAACACACTTGTTTCCTGTACTGGTGAAAGGAAAAGTGCAATGCATTAGTTGTTCAGTTCAATGCGCTTCTAGAAGGCATACACCATGATGACCTCTGAGGTCTAATTTATAAAGACAAAGACAGGAAACAGGACAGTAGCTCTTTTACACTGCGAAAGAAACAAGTCACTTGGGCTCAACCTACTACCCAATGGCATTGCAAACTACTTATCCCTACACTTCACATAAGGAGCATTTAGGGTGACAGAGCCCTAGAACAGGCTGTCCAGAGATGTGGCAGAAACTCCTTCTCTGGAGATATTTCGAGACCTGACCAGATGCTTCCCTGTGCAACCTTCTCTAGGGAACCTGCTTTAGCAGGGGGTGGTCTGATCTCCAGTGGTCCCTTTGAGTCCCTATGGTTCTACAACTCCGTGGTTACAGCAGGAACTGAAACACTCACTTGCAGACCTAACCTGGATTGTTATCAAAAGCTCATTTCATTTATTTTATCATCTCTGCTATCTCTCTCTCAGTGAAGAAGAAGCAGTACAGATAAAGGCTATTTACCATGCAGGCCTCCATTAACGCTGTGTGCATCTCATCTGTTTTATGTTCTTGATCAGCTCCAGCTTCAAGCAAAAAACGAACCATATCTAAATGGCCTTCAAATGAAATAGATAAAAATAAGTAAGCATTTAACTGCAAACGCTTTTAGTACTACAGACAATACGTTATTGAAATCATTTAGATTTTCATTGCTTACTATTAGAATCTCAGAAGTTACAAGTCATAAGCCCACTCTAAGTCTTCTAATGAGTAACGGAGAATGGTCAGCCATAAGACTGTCTTTTTCAATGACACTAATTAAAATAGACCTCTAATTCATACAATAGGAACATTTCCTTGTGACTTCAAGATATAAAAGACTGTAGTTCCTTACTCAACAGAATACTGAGATATCATTTAAGTGATCTAAAGCAGCATAAGTTTTGAAAGGACAGCTACCTATATTCAAAAATAGGCCCACGTAGATCTGAGCTTCATAGTTCTTGGGAATATTTCTGAGAATTTGAGGAACACAGTATGATATAATGTGCATATATGCGACACTATTTTAAAAAACTTCTACTGAACTTTGGCAAAACCTGTTCTTAACTCAAATCTATTATGGCTTCTGTTGTTCTAGAATGTGTCCCTTAGAAGTTATACGTTTCATTGTCCCAAAGGGCACATAAATCTTATCCTTCAAAACCAGATTTTGAATTACACAAATTCATAGAAAAACAATGCAGCTTAATTGTCTTGCCAAAGATGACACAGGAAATCCCCAGTCACAATGAAGATATTGTATTACATCACTCCTACTAAGTTTACAATGAAGGAAACAGGAAAATTCCCTCAAACATATCCCAAAGGACTATTACTGAAAATTCTCATAATGAACTACTACTACATGCTGCAGGATATCCATGATAGAATCAGATCCAAACGGTCTGATGGATTACAAATAACTTGTATCCTCCAATCCTAACTGCAGAGGCAAAATGTAAGTTACTTTGACAATAATCCACATGCTTACAGCTTCTATTATGGGAAAATGATTGATGAAAATGTTATGGTTTTCAGTTTGTTTTCCTTCGAAAGCAACTTATTTCATTGGTAGTTCATTTGATTACCATGGCACTAAGTTATTTTATGTAGAAACTTTGAACTGTAGAAGAAATTAAGTCCACAAGAGGTCATAATAGACAATTCAAAAACATCCTCCAAAATTACACTACAGAAAGAGTATTCAGTAATAATACTAGCATTTTACTCCCGCCAGTTAATACAGAAACATCCAATCTAACAACATTTTCCTAACAACTAACAGAGATGTTTTCAAAACTTGCAAGTAGTTGGTGAGGAGAATCTGAATGAAATGGTGAATGCAGTAGTGGAGGGAGAGAAAGTAGTGCTGCATCAAAGCACAAGTTTGGACATGCCATTCACAAGATTTCAGCTCCAGCATGCCGCGTATGTCCACCATACTTGAATACAAGCAGACCACTACACCAAGGAAGAATATCTCCTGACATCAATTTTAGACAGTTAAGAAAGTACTGGATCAAAAGTTTGGCTGGAAGTTGTAGCTAGATAAAACCCAGAAATAAATTTTGTCAAGAAAAACACAAAAGAATGTACGAGACAATACCTTTGTAGCATGCAAGTGTAAGTGCACTTTCTTTGAACTCGTTGGAGTGAGTATTGATTCCTGCACCATATTCCAGCAATACTCTTGCAACCTCAACATGACCTGCACTGGCTGCTTCCATTAAGGGAGTATGCCCATTCTCATTATGGTCTTCTATATTAGCACCTGCTTTCAATAGCACCTTCACTATGTCAACAAAGCCCCCAGCACAAGCATAAGTGAGCGCTGTGTTCCCTGCAGAGAAGAAGAAGTTACATGTAAGTCCTCTCCATTTCCCACTCCTAATACAGAAAATGAAGTTAGTTTTAAGAACCCCAAAAAAAACAAGTACACCACCAGGAACAGCCTCTTATGTCAGAGTAAAGTTACTTCAGCCAATATCATCAACACAGTTATAATATGAAAGAGTTTTAACACTTACGTAATATTCAAAATAAGCATTTTTTTTTCTTTGATTGTCAAGTTTCCTACTTCGGCACATAAAAAGAAAATTAATCATTGATCGTTTCCTGTGTGAGTTTTTTGAAGGTTTTTTGGTTTTGCTCTGCTTTTGTGTTGGTGTGGTTTTCTGGGTTTTTTGTTTGTTTGTTTTAAGATGGCACCCAGCAATCCTTTAAAAAAGCTTCCACTGGTTGGATAAGAATAAATTATTACAATTTAAAACTCTGATTCTGAAAATGACGATCATATTGGCCCACATTTTAAATTTTACTGTCATTTCTAAGGCAAGTTCCACTTAATACAACTAAATATCAAGGAAAAAAAAAAGAATGTTACCTACTTCAAAAAAATTAATTCCATCTTAAAAAAATTAAAATGCAAGTTAATACTTTTAGCAAGGTTAGTCAGGTTGTGGTCAAGCATCAGCAATGTGGACAACACTCAATGCTTAAACAACTGTTCTACTTTGGTAAAATGCAACAGACCAAAATAACTGGTCTTGGTCAGATATATCCAGTAAGAAGCCTGTGGGACAACTCTGGATTGTACAAATGAGAAAAAGTGAACTTGATGCATCTTTCTGATCATTTAATAAAGTCTACCACAGTAGACTTATGAGGAACAGTGATTTCCATTACAGTTAATGTTAAAAGCCATCATTAGAGCCTCATATGGACACTATTAACCATGTCCAGTATGTATCCAGCCTATTCTTAGTCATTCCTGTTGTGTGTATTTTAAGTTAAAATACCAACAAAAAACACTCATGATCAGAACAGAAACACTTGGCTTATGCTCTAGTTTTGTTCATTTTTTCAGTTTCTGCTTCCCAGTTACCTGTTGAAGACTGAGCATTGACATCTGCACAATGAACAAGGAGAAGTTTAACAATATCTACATAGCCTCCACTGGCAGCTGCCATTAAGGGAGTTATGTCTCCTTTATTCCCTCGATCTTCAACATTTGCATGCATTGCTAGTAGCACCTAAAGAAAAAAAAAGTTCACTATTAGAATGAATAAATTCTAGCACTGACATTTTGATTCTAGTTCAGTGGAGCTTGACAATGATTCCCCAGTCAGTCACGACATTCCCTTACATTAAAATACCCACAGCAGTGAAACAATGGTACTCCTCAGGACCACATACAATTATCCACCTGTACTATACTCTGCTTAAGGTAACACTATTTTTCTACATTTATTCACATCTGTTAAAATCAACATTAAGTTACAGTGCAGTATTGATATTTTCAAATGTCACAGAGCATTTCTAACCAAAATGACAGCAGATGAACTGTTTGCATTAATGACTACAGCCCACATTACGTCAAGCTTACAGGTAAACAGCTCTCCCCCATACAGTTGTCGGCACAATAAACGTGAAGCTGGTCACTTTCTGAGAATCATCACTTAACCAAAAGGACAAATTCTGCTCTTGAATACACATGTATAAAAACGAGATATTAACCCAAACTAATTCAATGCTGATGGCATTTTATATTTAAAAGACAACCAATAACTGTGTGCTCACATTAAGCTGCATTAACTATTACTCCTTTTGGATTATAAAAACTGTTTCAATCATGATAGTTAAGGTGTCTAGCTATCAAAGAAGACCCTTTAACAATGTTTCACAAAGGTTTAATTGTGACTGTATTTGTTACTTACTTGTGCCAATTCGTAATATCCAGCTGAACAGGCCAAGCAAAGGAGACTCTCCCCTTCTTCAGTATGTTCATTTACACTTCTTCCTTCATCCAGCAGCTTCCTGACAGCATTTACATCTCCATCTGAGCATGCTTCTGCCAGACTGCGACTGGAAAATCATTTACCACAGAATAAGCACCAAAAAAAGCTGCAGTAAGGGGTAGCTTTCTTCTGCATGGAAGAAGTCCTAAGAACTGAAGACTTCTTCCTAGAAAATATAGCTTGCATTTGCTTTTTTAAGATAAAAGTACACATATACATTATTTTCACTGGTGAAATGGAAATAAAGACCTTCCTCACACCTACATTAGCTCTTGTTCACGTTTGCTAACTCACTCAAGCTCTTATACAAGCTATATACAGAGAAGAGTGCTCAAAACTAGGTAATGTGCAGTGTGTGCAAAACACAGAGGTAAACACTCACTGATGTTTTATTCACACTTTGGTGGAAAGCCAGATAGACACGGGCTATGACTATGGCAAACCATGGGTACAGAGGGAAATTTCTAGTAGAGAGAAAACCAAAAAGTGAACAGTCAACAGTAACCACTAACACTCAATACTGCAACAAGCCAAACTTCCTTACCGTTGTCTCTCCCATAGAAGGATTATTTCCTTCTCTGCACTAGCCCAAAGCCTTTTTCTTCTAAGGGAACAAACTAATTTCTTCTCTTTAAGTAGGTATTTCAGACAAAGAAAAATCCTTCACTCATCTAATGACATCTTAGAGGAAAAAAGTCTTACATGTTTACCATGTTTCTTTTCATATAACCCTGAGAGCACTTAACACAAGTTTTCAGATGCTCCTGTCATCTAAAAGCTCAGGAAGTCTATTACCACTACTTTAAACATCTCTAACTTCTGTTGTGAAGAGCTATTTTCCCTACAAAAATACACTAAGCAGAACTAAAAAAAGGTGAGTGAGCTTCAATTTATTTTGAACCTAGGCATCTGTCCTTTAAATCTTTTTCTGTATCAAAAAAAGTCTAATGATAAGATGACTGTTAAAGCACTACTAAACACTTAAGTTTAAACAAGAGCAAGTCACACTCAGCACCAATTCAGTTACACTTACCTATATGATGAAAGAAGTCAATTTAGAAAATATATGGGAGAAATCACTGTTCCAGAACCACTAGTATACTGGCTGGAGAAGGGAAGGGAGGAAGAGCCTTCCATTATAAACAGTGGTGGACTGTATGCAATACAGTCCTTACCGGTATAATTTGTGAGAAAGGGAGGGAACCTCATTTCTTTAAAAAAAAAAATCCTAAAAACTAACATATTCAGATGCATTAAATTCTCTAAACTTCTATTTTTCTTCTATAAGAGACAATCATTCAAGAAGCACACTTGCACTGAAGAATATATCCATTTGACCACAAGGCTTCCTCAGGAAAGCACATAAGTTTCAATTTTTCAGAGACAAATAGTTAAATGAATAATTAAAGCCTTATTGAAAATGTGAAAAGGAATTCATTTGCAAGACACTCAAAAATGAACTATGCTGTGCTAGTAGCTGATAGTTAAGCTGAGATCTGACCTGCAAAGAATACCCAGTACCTGGATGACTTCTATTTGCAGTATAATAACTTCAGTATTTTGACAAAAATAACTGAAAGATAGATGTATATGAAAAGAAAAATACTTTGGATTTCTGATCTGAGATCTGAAGTTCCACTGTACATGCAGTCACACTATCTTAACAGTTTAGGAACAACTTCTAATCACTTGTCAGAGTAGAAAATACTGTAGGACCCCTAACAATGCTTTGAAATTACTAATGGAGAGGAAAGCTTTCAGATACCTCGGACAAATTCTCATTTCTACAGATATGGGAACTGAATGTTTTCCTCTTTAAGTATTGCCTACGAAGAGTTACCAGGTATATAGCCTCTTTTTCCCCTAGGTACCTTGAGCAAAATTCCTGGGCAAACTGCTACCCTTTAAGTGTTTGTACTAAAAGCTGGAAGATAATATTATGAACTAGATTCCTTAGTTGCCAGCAAAACATAAAGCAGTAAACAGAGAACTATCACCAACTCTTCTACATGGGTAAGTTTAACCAGTTTTTGAAAAAAAGAAATTGACCAGCTAGCACACAAGAAGAGAAGCACATCCTCTAACCAACAAAATAACACTTGGCTTAGACTTCTGAAACTAATAACTTGATATGGCAGTAGTTAAACCTCCAGTTTATCTGCCAGTACAGCACATACACTACTGAGGACTAACCAAAAACTGAATTTGAAATGAAAAATATCAACTTACAGTCTAGCATTCAGAAACCAAGGAGAGATCAATACATACTTGTCCACTTGCCCTGCATTGTGATTGTTCTCAGCCCTCATCCGCGTCAATGCAGCAGCAGCTTCATCCAGTGCACAGCTGACAGAGGACGTCAGTCTTCGGAGAACCTCGGGATCTGCGAAGGCTTTACCATCGGCAGTGGACAATTTACCAATTCCTTCAGTGCACGTTCGTTCAGTGAGGTTAGTATGAAAGTCACACAAAAAGAATGCAAAGACTATTTTAGATTTCAGCCACATGCACTATTAGTTAAAAATCATTTGCAAACATGCCAGAAAATCAGCGATGTAACACTAGCAGTTAACACTGGTCTACTACCTGAACATTTTTAATTGTAAAAAGGTAGCAATAGAACTATTTTCAACTGGCAGCTTAAACACCCATCCAAAACTCTCAGCTCATACCTTTGAAGAATAGAACACAAATTAAAATCTTTAAGGGGACTAAAGACAAGCCCAGGGGTCAAACCCACACACAAGTTTGGAAACCAGGAATTATTCCACAGTCATGGCTTTAGGTTATCTACACGTAAAGAGTTTTCTACTTCGCACATGCAACTCCACTCAAAATGAAGTGGACTTGCTCCCAACACATCACGTCTAAGAGCAAGAACAAAAAAAAAGTTATATATGTGTAAATATGCACACACACATATATATAAATTAGCTTGAATTCCCACTTATTTAGTATTCTAAACTGCTCACCTCCAGATACAAATACGAAGTAAAATTTCCAATTTTTTAAGCATACTTGAAAAATAATACCACGTCTCTGCTACCATTGCACTACAGAGTAGAAACACAGACTCAGTGAACTTTGGTAACAAGTCATTTGTTTTAGACATTTTCTTGGATATAAGACTAATTCCGAAGGGCGATACAGAATATCAATCACCTTAAGCAGCTATTTATCCCATTCATTTACATGGGTGATACAAAGTTATGGTTCAGCTGCACAGTTTACTCCACACAGGTTTTATTACACACAGCCCCTCACAGACTGGAACTGAAGCTCAGCTCACTTCATCATTTAAACACCACTGCAATTGCCACTGCAGCACATGCAGGGCCCACATTTGCCTATACTGATGTGAAAATAGCGCAAAGGGGAAAACAGCGCTATAGTACAAAAAAACATTTTCATGTGGTAGAAAAAGAAAACAGTTACTGGTTTATAGATTAGCTACCTTCACCAGTGATGAATCAGTAACTTTTCAATTCCTTAGCAGTTAAATAGAGTCAAATTAGATATAGAACTTGGGGGGGAGGGGGGGGAACGCATTTTACATCTCCGAAGATTTGTGACTTGGGATGCACAAGACTGATTTACACCATGTTTCCCACAAGCCAGCTTGCTACTGTTACAGTATAAATACTGAAATCACACTTTGAAAGTTTTGAACACTGTCTCCACACCAAGTGTTTCGCCAGTCTGAAAGCATTCAATTATTTTCCAAGCAATCCAAGAATCAGTACTTGCAAAACTTTGGCATCCTGAAAACAACTTGTAACAGCACAAGAGACACTTTGTCACATAACCCACATCACTGTTAAAGAGCTGCGAAGTGTTGGCTCAGAGCACTCCTACTCCAGGTTGCTGGAATAGCCAAGAACCCCTCCCAGCCAGCATGAAAGACACCATAATGAGGTGAAACAAGCATACCAACATGACCAAATAAGCTTACAGCATACTGCCCAAGGAACGAAAGGGAATTACTAGCTCACAGCCCAGCACCAATAGCACATCTAGGACTATTATAAACTGAATCTGACTGTCTCATTGAGCAAAATGGAAGCGGAAGGAGAGAAATCCACAAGATTTAGAGAAATGATCCCCAAGCAAAGGCTTCAAGGAGTATGTTTGCATTCAAGGATCAGCACAACAGTTTTCTTCTACTTTGAAGGCTTTCATGAAGGGAACTGAACACCTCTGCTGACAGCAAAGGACCTGAGAAATAAGAACTCCAGTTAAAAAAAGTTACCTGGATATCTGAAACTGAACTGGACAGACAAGTCATTCCAGTAGTCCATCCATCTAGATAGAATTAACCTCTCTGCATCAAGGAGGAAAAGGATGAGAGACTTGCTGCAGAAATATGCAACCAGGTGACCCTCGTGCAAGGGACTGATTGCCTTGATCTTCTAGGCTAACTGCACTTGTCTTCAATCTACTTACTAAGAGGATTTAATTGGCATGAGATACAGATAAACATAACCTCGGCTTGGCTATTGTCTCCGTGAAGCATTCATGCACAGAATTTCTGAAACTAAGAGAAACACATGATAGCACAGATCTAAGTCTTGTGCCCTATGAAGACAAATGGAACTCAAACAGCTGCAGAGCTCCTGCTCCGTGGGTGACAACCAGCGGGATCCCAGAGGAGCCACCAAATCACAGGCTGGTGGGCTTCTTATTCTAGCTTCTTAACGCACACTGACAGCTCACTTCACACTTTCCCACTTTGCTCCAAAAGAAAAAAAAAAAAAAAAAAAGGGTGATATAATCACACCAAGGACTTTCACTGAGTAAGCTGAAGAAGCCATTCATTTATATCACCAGCTAGGACTCAACAACCCAGCTGAAATTCTTCATTGTTGATACCTTTTTGTTTTTTGGGGTTTTTTTTTTTGCAAACCAAAATGTTCACGTGAACATCAGCCCTCAAATCAGCCATCACCTCAGCACAAGAACCTGACCACTTTTTTTATACATGCCAATCAACAGCTACCCAAAACATCAGAGCAGATGTGTTAGACTACACACAACAAAAGGGGACAGCTGGATGCTGCTACTCAGACACCCATTCATTTACTTCCCTTTTACAGGTTTATAGTACCATCTAAATAATTGCTCAGGTTTTACTATACTGTGATTTAGGATGACTATGCTGTAATGCTCAGTCATCTGATCTCCAATTTATTTGTTTTTGATTCCACTTAACAGCTATTTGTTCTTGTGTCATTCACCCAGGTGTTTAAAATATCTCATGCAATAATCAGATCTTCTAGGCTCCTCCCATCCCTTGAAAACTAAAAGCATTCTCCAAAGGATTCTCCACATTTGTGATTATTTATGCGCAAGATTAACTCAACTTCCCATTTTATTACAGTCTCCCTAACTCTACTGAGTCACAAAAATTGATAAGGACCCTATAAAAATGGCTAAACCAAAACCTAGTGTTTGACATTCACAGCTTTCTGTAACACAATGCCACATATTCAAGAATGCTGACCAGAGATGTTGTGCAACACCTTATTCTTTTTCCCCGTTAACTGCCTTCTTTTCATTCCTTGTATTTTCAGAGCTCACTGGAAGATAACATTCTTCTCCTTCAAGGCAAATCTCATTCCTATCCCCCAACTCTTTCTAAGATCAAATCAAGTGAATAAATACTTAACCCACACCCCAAAGTCAAGATAGCTCAAAAGTAATGCATCAGTAAGACTCTAGCCTCTAGCAAAGATAAATATATCTAAGGTATAGAATCTTCCATTCACTATTTGTTCCCCTCTTGCAAGCTTTAGATTTGGGAGAAACTCCAAATAGAAGAGACTTCAGCAAGAAACCATTCTCATTTCCTCATGGCAAAATTTCTCAGCTAGAAGGCATTCTTTCATACAGAACTAGATATAAGACTAATGCTTAAGCATAAGTTTTCTCAACATCTTCCTGAGATGACAAGAACAGTTCAGCACTTTTGCTTGAAACCAATCATGTGGTAAGGTAAATGCATCTTTCTGACATTGTGGATGAGCAGACCACCAGCATACTCAGTAAATCTCAATTCAAAAATCAACTAAGACAGACTGAGCTCTTACTGTCTCATGGGATACCTGCAAACAAAACAGATGGGCAAAAAAATCGACTGAAGTTTTTAACTGATCACCCCACATGTGCAACCAAAGCTGGCCACAAACTTTTCTAATATTTCAGTTCTTCACGCTGCTATAGTTGAAGATTAACAGCATTTTTTAGAATCCTAACCTTCACAGAAACACTGCTTCACAGCAGTGCCATATCTCTACCCAGGCAAATGTTTTAAGAATCTTCAGGGAAGCAGTGTGTATTCCACACATATCTCAGAGCTGATCCAAGGGGGTTAGCACTTTCAGGATGCATTTTAGCAGCTGTGCCTGCCCAGCTGGTCCATCAGACCCAAGGCAGCTTGTGGCCAGCCAGCGCAGAGTAACAGCAAGCAGTCCTCCAGCCGGTCTCTCTAGAAGAGCTGGTCTTCTGCAGCCTACACTGCACAACTGTCAGACTCCATCATGGCTGTATGGGAGTGCTCTGCAATACCTTCATAGAAGAAAGAGTAGTTTTCCCCATGAATAGTACCAGCAAACACAGGACAAAAGAGGATAACAAACTTCGGCACCAGAGGCAATCCAACTGACAGTAGGAAGACTTTGCTTAACTCAAGTAAGCCTTTGCTACCTTCCAAATGGTAATAAAAGAACTAAAGAACTCTCCTGCAAATAGCTGGATTGGCTTAAGAGTTCCTGTGACAAAAGGTGCTGCTACAGGCTCCAGAAGAGTTCCTCAGTACAGTGCAAAAGAAACTTGAAGTTGTGCCTAACTTAGGGAAAAAAAAAAGAAAAAAAATCAGACAATGACAGCCCTATAAAATCCTAGCACGTCTGAAACATGCCCTCAAAAATCACAAGAGGTTTGTAAAAGATGACAGATTTGGCTTGACTGGGGAAGGAGAGAAGGAAGAGCAGGAGTAAGGTGGGGAAAAAACCCATCTGGCAGGAGAAAAGAGAACATCTCAATTGTAACCACAGACAGAGAGTAAACTTTCTTATTACCCTGCAGAAAAATATTTAGACCACAGCTAACAAACTCACAGAAGCCTTACTCTCCTCCTTACAGTCCTCCCAGCTCCTTCCCAAAAAACTCCCCTGAAAAACAGTTGTGTTTCTTAGAAGTTTCTCATTTAAGACACTTTCCTGCAGGTAAGGCTTCAGTGCTTTTCTGCCCAGAGTTGTCTGCCAGAATAACAAGTTGAATGTGAACTCCAAGGTGAATGTGGCTACTAAGTGGCCTAGCAAAGACCAGAAGGGATGAGAGAAAACTGTGTAGCTAGAAACTGAAGAAGGATTCCTGCTTGATGGTGACAGCAAATAGCCACTAGGTCACCTCAGCTACCATTCTGTAATGGTCATTCAGAATGTCCAAATAGTTAGATTTCCTTTTATTAGAAAAAGGACTCCTAAAAAAAAAAATTCTTTTATTACCTTTGTGAAAAGAAACACAACTTTTTCCTCTTTCAAGGTTTTCCACGTTTTACCTCTATCAAAGAAACATTAATTCAAGTACAAGGTGACAACCTACCAGATACAATCTTTGATGCTTCTGATTCATTATGGTAACCCAGACATCCAGACATGCTCACCACAGATCTGCATGTGCATAAAATCATACTGATCAAGTAACCAAATGCACTTGCTTCCTATACATGTAGTTAATAAAGAAGCATCACATGTTATTCCTACTTTAGTCAGACCTACTTTATACACAATCTTCTGTACCACCAGATGCAAAATTCACACCTGAGTATTTCACAGATAGATACTCATACAGAAAACAGTTTTCTCTGACATCTGTTAGGAAGTCTTACTCTTTACAAACTGCATCCTCTTCTCCATAAGGTTCTTCTTTTCCCCACAGTTGGAGCCCTGCTACACGTGTTCTTGCAAAGCACCACAAGTCCTTCAGCACTGCTGAAGCAAATAACACAACATGCAACTGCACATAAGCTGCAGATGCTGCTTTGGCAATACAGAGGTAGATGCTCCAGCAGTAAGCACAGAAGACAGAAATGTCTCACAGAACAAATGGCTTTCACTCATCTCACCATAGATACATGCCTGGGACAGGTATCCACCCCTCAAATCACCAATTTTTCAGAGAAGCAACTACTATTAGGAGAAAAGCAATAACACCGTAAGAAAACCTTCCCAGGTAAACAGTAGTTCAGTGATGAAATTGCTTTAAGGAAAGCAAACCAACACAAAGTCTGAAGAACTGCATTTAAGTATCAGAAAGCAATTATACTTCCACTAGTAAATAAGCAAAAAGAAGAACACATTTGTTCTAGAATGGTCTGGAGTATTCAACTTTTTTTTTTTTTAAATATTTAAAGCTTTGGTTCAGTATCTAATGAGTACCTATCTCACACCTATGAAATACTACAACCAATCAAGGCAAAAACTATTTGGTAAGTGCTGAAAGCTATTACACAGGAATTCTCAGACAGAAAGACAGAAATTCTTACTCTCTATCAACCACCAATAGCTAGACTTCAATGGACAAAACATCTGCTCAGCTAACACACTGAACAGGCAACAAGATAGAAGGTAAGAAAGAAGTATTATCTCCAGTTCCAAGACTTCTTGCAGGAGAAAAAAAACAAAAAAACTAAGAGCCTCTGAAAAGCCTCACTTTGGAAGTTAAACTAGATCTTTTCTATGTGTAGCATTTGAGGATTTCTACTGAAGAGGTTCTTTCAAACTCTGAATTTGAGCTTTAGATTCCAAGCCAAATCAAATGTACAGAGATATTTGAATTTGTGCTTGGAGGAAGAGAAAGCTTCTGTTTACATATTATGACTTAACAGCAAAAGTAGAAGACCAGATCAGCAAAAAACCACCTCCAAAAACTGACAGTAAGAACTGCAATAGGAAAGAGTCAGAAAAAAAGCTGGTCTAACTCTGGGCAGCTGGAACTCAACCTGACTACAACTGTTGAAAGCAACAAAGCAAAATTTTTTTTCCCCTACTGTCACGTGGTAGAGGTCTAATGTCTTACTTAGCATCCCTACTGGAGTATTTAGGGAAAAAAGATTCTGAATTCTATTGAAAACTCATAGCACCTTGCCAACTTTCCTTCAGTACATAAACTGGCCTTAGTTAGCACAGTAGCATTTACAAATCACTACTTTACTACGGACATGAATTTGCTCTGGAGCAAAGAGTAAACAGGAGATACTGTATATTAAATTGGTGGTTCTCACTTCCTGTTCGAATTTCTTTTTTTAATGGCCTGTTTGCTGTTTATTTGTTTGGGTCTGTTTATTTTCTGTTTTTCCCCAGCCTTAACATTAAAACCTGCAGCACACCCAGAAAGATCTGCCATGGCAGCAATGCTGCCATCAACTTCTGGTTGCCTGCAGCCTTTTCCATAGTGAGCCTTCTCTTCCCTACTCAGCTGTCTCCTGCAAGGTCCAGCAACATCTTTTTCAGGACCATGCACCAGCAAGTATTGAAGCACATTCATGTACACAAACACATTTCTGGCTGTACCATACTCGACAATAACACTGTGATTAGTTAAGAGAATACACTGACTGCAAGCTGTATTGTCTGTGTGGCTTTGTTCAGCTTTAGATGTACAGAGGCCAAAAGACAGACTCAGCACATCAGCCCCAGAGCCAAGCAGTCACCTGCCCACACCCCTTCAGCCATGAGCTCAGCCAGGTCCTGACAGGGCACAGTGCTAATTGAGCACACGGGAGCTGCTACCAGCTCCTGAGCATCCCAGCTAGAATCAGGGCAGATAGGCTCCAAATTCAAGAGGTTTGGGCAACAGTTTTGACAAACTTGTACTTCAAGGCAGTATACAGACTACTCACTGAGGAAAGAAAATCAAATTATTTCAGAGCACCTTAAAAGTACTTAAAAGACCCAAATCATTCTTGGGGAATTTATTTTGATTGCAGCATTTACCATACCTACCTGTATTGCTGTAAAAGCAGCAACTTCCATAATGACCCAGAAGCAAAAACCATCATAACCTCTAGAAGTCAAGTCTGAAATTCTCTACTTCACATCAGTCAATGTGGAAGAATGTGCAAGGTTCATTACTTTATAGAAATACACCAAGGCGAACAGTAGGCATCTATTCTTTAATTACTGATTTTTCTTTTAGTGACTCATGATAAATAAAATTGCTTCATTTCAAGTTCCCATCTCTGAAAACATGGAAGACAGACCTCAAAAAACTAAGACTACTGTTGAAAGATGGAAACAAGGAACACGGAAACCAAAGTCTGCTGTGAGATGTAAAAAGCACAAGGAAAAGACAACCACATACCACTGAGAAGTCCCATGAGAAACCACAGGAAAATAATAATATCCATTCACACTGTAGAAGGTTCACAAAATTCCTATTCTTGACTGCTAGCATTCTAAGCCAAATATTCTACCTTACCTATCTCAGGTCTTCAGACTTTTGAAGAACAAGTTACTTTCACAGAATCACTAAGGTTAGATTCCTGTCTATGATGGGAACTGATGCAAGGATATCACCACCTTCAGAGAGGGGATACAAGCTTGCCCCACTTTCTAGCACATGCCGGGAGTAACCCACACTGGAGATAAGGCACCAAGGCACTTGGAAATGTGTCTTACAGCATTGGAATTATAAATAGTGGGGTGTCTGACAAAGCAAATGCAGGCTTTGCCCTGGGATGGGTGACCAAAGGGCCGCGGCCTAGCTGCAGACAGAAGGTAGCTCTGTGAAACAGCACACCAAGCTGTCCCCTGGCTGGCACTGTGTGGAGCTGCAGGCCAGATGGAGAGTCACAGAATCGCAGCATCACCAAGGTTGGAAAAGATCACCAAGATCATCCAGTCCAACCATCCACCTATCACCAATATTTCCCACTAAACCATGTCCCTCAGTACAACATCTAAACACTTCTTGAACACCTCAAGATGGTGACCCCTCCCCCTCCCCGCACAGCTCATTCCAGTGACTGACCACTCTCTTGGAGAAATATTTCCTAACATCCAACCTGAACCTCCCCTGGCACAATTTGAGGCCATTCCCTCTCACCCTATTGCTAGTTACATGGGAGAAGAGTCCAATCCCCACCTCACCACAACCTCCCTTCAGGTAGCTGTAGAGAGCAATAAGGTCATCCCTGAGCCTCCTCTTCTCCAGGCTGAACAAGCCCTCTCCTCATAAGACCTGTGAGGAGGTCTCATAAGACCTCATAAAGCTCCAGACCCCTCACCAGCTTTGTTGCCTTTCTCTGGACGCACTCCAGGGCCTCGATGTCTTTCTTGTAGCGAGGGACCCAAAACTGAACACAGTACTTGAGGTACAACCTCATCAGAGCTGAGTACAGAGAGATGATCACCTCCCTGCTCCTGCTGGCAGCACTATTTCTGACACAAGCCAGGATGCCACTGGCCACCTGGGCACACTGCTGGCTCACGTTCAGCTTAACACCAACCAACACTCCCTGGTCCATTTCTTCCACACAGTCTTCCAGCCACTCTGCTCCAAGCCTGTAGTGTTGCCTGGGATTGTCATGGCCAAAGCACAGGACCCAGCCCTTGGTCTTGTTGGACTTCATCCCGTTGGCCTGAGCCCAGTGATCAGCCTGTCCAGGTCCCTCTATAGGGCCTTCTTACTCCCAGGCAGAATGACACTTCCTGCCAACTTGGTGTCATCTGCAAACTTACTGAAGGTGCACTCCATGCCCTCATCCAGGTCATCAGTAAGGATACTGAACAGGACAGGCTCCAGTACCGACCCCTGGAGAACACCACTTGTAACCAGTCCAAAACAAACATTTGAGAAACTGTTCAATAAAATCTCCCTTCTAACAAAGACCTACAGCCTTTCAGTGTATTCTCAATAAATACACCCTGTACAACAAAACATTCTGCAAATAAGATCTCTAGGAATGCCACAGTATATTATAGAGTACAGGATAATAAAAATCTGGATGCTGCTCCCTTCGGAAAGAATCCGAGTAACCTATTTTACCATGACCCATGTTCAAGAAAGAACATCCTTCTACTCTGAATGCATTAGGAAAAAAGCCTCATCAAGACGAGTTTGAGGGTTCACAAGGCCCTACAACTACACAATACTGCCATCGACTATCTTATTTACTACCTGTAAGAAGAATAAAACTAAAGATGACCAAAACTTGTGTTACACTGTATTGCATCAGTGTATGGACAGCAACCACAAAGCATTACCAGCTGCCTCAGCAGACCCCCAGCTCTCCAACACGCAGGCCTAAGATTGCAGCCACACAAGGCCCAATGTAAGCTTTTCCCCACTGCAAAGCCTGAATAGGGCATTTCCACCTGATTAGTGAAGGAAGGACACACGGGATTTCCATTCAGTACGGGCTAAACTCCAATTCAATTCACACGCCAAGGAGGACTGTCAATAGAGCACTGGCTCTTTTCTCCTGCCTGAACTGTCCCTGCTTTTGAGCTCTGGCTGAGGCTACTTGAAGCACTAACCTAACACACTCTAGAAATAATACCAACTGGAAAAGGCTTTTATTCAGAAATATCCCTGTATTTAAGATGAGAGTGAAGGGGAATTTGCCTTGCAGAAGAATCCATCATATATAAAAAAAAATAAAATATAGCAAAAGTAAAACAAGGGAAAAGTTGAGTTACTAAAAAATAAATCTAGGAAAAAAAACCTTGCAAAAATGAGAACTGCATAATTGTTTACAGTATAGTAACAAAGCACTATCTAATTAGCACTGACCACTGACACTCAAGTAACTAACTAAAGAGATTGAGCAGTACTCTAGTCAGTTTTAATACTGATCATCTGGTCTTCCCCTCCCACCATAGCCTGTCGAGGAAAAGTTAAAATCCTGGAATTATCTCTGTTGAAGAAAAGAAACCCAAAAACATTAAGTTACCATATTTGATCTGAGAACTGTTTGATACCTAGAAGCATCAGTTTAAGTGTTAAAACTAAACTGTTCTTCACAACAAAATCCAGCTGAAAAAGAACCACATAAATGAGAAGTCCGTACACTTCAAAACACTTTACAAGTATGGAAGTTAATTTTTCAAAAGCAGGATTAGACTCAATTTTTTCTAATCCAAATGACTAAGATTAGAAAAAAAGTATTTCAATCATGCAAAACCTTAGCAAAACATAATATTAATAACTACATGCATAAAACTCAGATAGTTTATCCAACTTATTCAAAAGCACAACACATCTGTAGGTTTCACATACCATATATTCCTTCCCATTCTGAATCTTTAGATGGTGAAGAAAGAAAATGAGCAAGTCACTGTAATGTGCCAATGTCTCAAAAGGCAAAAGCATTCCAGTTACAAAACACTGGTGATTTAAGCAGTAGCACAGCCCTGACTTATAAATAAGTTCCTAGAATGAAGCCTACTAATGAAAATTGTTTTGCTTATTTGATACATATACCATGTCCACATAACACAAGTATTTCAAATTGAGCAAATTGAGGTAAAAAGGCTTCCTTGGTTTAAAAACAACCATTCAGTAAGAACAGTGGCTCAAACTAAGGTGAGACTTTTGCTGTGCTGAGGAAGCCTGAACATGCTTCATATTTGTTACTGACACGACTCAATAGAAAGGCTTAATCTTTGCTCCAGTTCCAGCACTCCTCTCTTACATTCCCCTAATAATAACCCCACTTTTTTTTTTTTTTTTTTTTGAGTCAATAATACTGAAAAAAATCCAGGAAGGTATTCACTACATTCCACAAGCATATAATTGCAGCCATCAAATTGATAAACATGAATGAATCTTCCATGCCTCCCACAGCTCCCAATCTGCAACTTCTACAGTTTGGGGTTGAACTTCGATAACTCGTTAAACATTAAGCTTCTAATGTATGAGATGTACAGCTCCATTTAAAATCACAGCTAAGTTACTCATCAACCCCCAGAAAAGAAACACCAGGTTCAAATAGAAATCTTTTACTATAAATACGAACAGAGAATGTACCCCCCTCAGTCTCCAACACTTTCCAAAGTGACAAGGATGCAAGATGAAAGCAGGCCATGAATCTTTTAAATTTTTCTTAGACCACAGCACACTCTCCCATAGTGCTGGAACTCAAATCCGTTTAGTCACATTCAAGTCCTCTAATGTTGGAGGAAAAGTTCTTTCTTCTTTAAACCCGTTTTATAGGAAAAAGTGACGTTAGTGAATGATGAATGATTTTGTTCACATCACAAAAAGCAGTTTTGGTTGATAGTATAGCTAGTGGGTATACAGATATATATTTAGACACTGAAAAGCATTAAATTACACAGTTGCTGAATCTCCCTTTCAGTTTACCCTAAAGCAGGCATACTTTGTCCAGGCCCATTCACATTTTGACCTGTGTTCTGCATTTCCACTAAGTTGCCAATTACTTCTACTTTTTGCTGTCCCCAGTTCCAGAATATACAACCTGCTTCTCTCACCTCCTTCCCCTTCATCCTACTGGCTTTTCAAATGGAAGCGTCAGGCTCCCATTTCCAAATCAACTACTAAGATTCTACAGAACTACGGCATGGCTGAGGCTGGTGGGGACCTCTGGGTCCACCGGGCCAAGCCATGCCACAGTAGAGCCATCCAGAGCAGGGTGTCCAGCACTGCATCCATTCAGCTTCGGAGATCTTCTAGGAGGAGACCCCCCCAGTGTCTCCTGCCACTGTGCCAGCACTCTGCCACCCACACAGCACAGCAATGCTGCTGGACAGTCAGAGGCTGTGTTGCAATGTGTGTCCACTGCCTCTTGTAAAGGCACACCTGTTGTATTAACAGACATTTGTGGGGAAAAAAAATATAAAAGAAAACACAGATTTCTCTCTGACCATTTATTTAAATAGAATTACATTACATTTTATCTCCCAAAGTCTCAAGCACACTAAAACTTCATTTACATGAGGGTCTCTAGTCACCTTTAGTCATATCCAGACATCCTTCTTTTCTGTTGAAATACAACTCTGCCCGTTAGAGCATAAGGATGGACTACTTACATCTGTTACATTAAGCAAACCTTTGTCTGAAGATGTTCCCTCTCCAAATTACTCTGACCTTCCTCACAAGCCTCTCTGTAACTAACAGTAGGATTTCTGAAGAAGTCAATCATGTAATCACAGAACGGTTGGGTTGGAAGGGTCCTTAGAGCCCCCAAGCCCCACCTCTGCCATGGGTTGTCTGTCCCCTCCCCAGCTCAGGGCCCATCCATGGCCTGGAGTACCTCCAGGGATGGGGCAGCACAGCCAATTCCTACCTTCTAAGTTAAATCTCCACCTTTTAGATCAAAACCATTCTCTCCTGTTCTATCACTGTCTGCCCATGTAAAAAGTCTTTCTCCATCCTGATTACAAGTTCCCTGCATGTACTCAAAGGCTGCAATGAGGTCTCCCCAAAGCCTTCTCTTCTCGAGGCTGAACAAGTCCAGCTCCCTCAGCCTTTCTCCATAGGAGATACATTTCCATCACCTTCATGGCCTCCTTCGGATTTGCATACAAGCCATTTTCCAACACAAGCCTATTACAAACCCTGAGCAAACCTGTACTCACAAGTCCTACACCAGAAGCACCATTGTACCTGCAGCCAGGACCCCAGCACCATCCCAGCATGAAGAGTATGTGCCAAGTAGACACCAAGCTGGCAAGGGGCAGTTAGTTTTGTCTCCTTGAATACAGTTAGTTGAGTTCTGATAACTCACAGGAATAGAAAGCACTCTAACACTAGGAAAAAATATATATACTATATATTTTCCACTTTCTTCTGCATCTCTTTCTGATGCTTCAAAATTCGGAACAATAGAGAACATGACTAAAAGGTCCACTGTGAAGCACACAGGCACGAAAGGCTATTTCCTCAAGCTACTAAACCTTTCAGGAGCATTTTATGCTGCTTCCCAAAAAGCTCAGCGATACCATACTGAAACACTATGAACGTAATACTTCAACTGCAGGGATTGGCATTTTGATGTTTTAAAACTTCCCATGGTGTTCCATGTTTCAGATACAGAATACACCAAACAGGCAACAAGGAACTCTACTCAACCAGTATCCCTCTCTTTAAGGACAAACTTGTACTCCCCCTCAAGAGCACTGCACTACATAAGCAAGTCATTTCCCTTTCCTGATACCTATAAAAGGAGGGACCAGAACACAAACCAGCTTTTATCTGCCCAGCTCTTATTTTGGGGATTAGTTTGCCCTTCTAAGAAAACATGCCTAGGGACCACTGAGGAATCCACCAAAAGCAGGAGTTCTGTTCCTCCTTAGTTACTAGGATGGATTGAAGAGGGTAAAGGACTCCTGCACCCATCCATTCACAGCAGCAAAGAGTTTTCATCACCCAGCTGCCAACTATCATCTCTAAAAAAAAGAAATTTAATATGCAACCTTGTGGAAGTCCACAAAAGAAGCATAATTCTTTAGAGCTGAAATATTATTTTAAGAGATCATCATTGCCCTAATTAGCAGTAGAGCTGAATGTTTCAGAACATGAATCTAGCATCAGAATACAAAGAATCAGTTTAATTACAGTCTGAAAAACTGAAACATCTCCAAACAGTGATCTCTTTCCATAGGTTCACTTCAACTATAAGTCCCTTCCTTGCTACTAGCAGTCAAAACTGCAGATGCGCAGAACCCTTGGCTTGCTTAGAAGAGCTTCCCAAACAACTGGATTCACTTGCTTTTCCTGAAAATGAAAACAAATGTATAACTTTAGAACAATAAGGTCTCTCTCAGATTTCAGAATTTAAAGCTAGTTCATTGAGTTTGTTTCTCAAAAAAATTTTCTTTAAAGATGGATTTTCATTAACGAAGTGCCTATGCTTTGCATAAGCAGATTACAAAAGGAAGCTTCATTGTTGAAATTGAACATAATGAATCAGGTTTTTGGAGGCCCTAGCAAATGTAACTGCTGTTTGCCAGCATGCATTCACATGTGTGTGCATTTGCTGCTTTGTTTTAACAAAAAGGAATTAAACATAGCCCTCACACTACAAATTGTAGTTAAAGCTGTTGCCACTCAAAATATTATGTGTTTCCAGATGTTAAGTCATCTTGAAAAGAGAAACTGAAGAAATAAACTAAGTTATTAGGATCAGTAAATACAATACATAGAAACACTTTTAGGCAGCTCAACTAAACTCAAGACCTCTACATCTCCATACACAGGCCTAATCAGTTCTTAAATCAAAACAGCTACAAAAACCACACACAATTTGTAGTAAGAAGGATGGAATGGATGGGGGGGAAAAAACCAAACTCCTGTGTAAGTGACTTGAAAAAGAACATTTCACCTGGCTGCAGCTACTACTTACTTCCCATAGTTAACAACCGACATTCATGTGAGATCTGAGCATTAAGGAATTCTGGAAGAATAAGCAGAACTAGTTTTGCAAGTCAAACTTAAGATCCTAAGGACACATCCATGAACCCTGCCATCTGAAAAACACTCAAATCTGAGATACCATATGCATGACCACCTGTCCTTCTTGTTTCAAGTTAGGATCAAGCCTCACAAAGGTGATAAGAATCACAGCAATAAAGGCCAAAAACCCTGGAAACAACATCAGACAAATTGGAACTAAACTACCTGTTCTAGCAGCAGTGCTGTCATCTACTTTTTGTGAGCTATACTTACTGTTGGGAAATAAAATATGACTAAAATGTGACTACAGTGACAACAGAAATTGCCTTCACTGTAAAATTGCAAAACGATACAAAAAAAAAAATCACAGCAGTAAGCTATTTTGTTTGTTGTGCCTAAACACCTTACTTAAAGCTTGGAAGGGTATTTTCAGCCATATCACCAAGATCAATGCAAACCCCTGTAAAAACAAATGACATCTCCCAGAAGCACAAGCTTATTTTCCAGTCATCTTCAATGCACAGCTTTAATCAATAAGCTACTAGGTTCTCAGTGTTTTCTCCTGCTATTTTTAGTGTTCAGATATTTTCATTGTTCAAATTCACAGTGGTACAGGCAAGAAATTCTTAACTGGTGGACTTCTTCATGAGTGCTTTTGGTCTTTCAACCTCACACACTCATCAACTGATCAGCTGGCTTGAATTTTGTCCTGTCTATTTGAGAAGGAGATGGAGCCAACAAAAAGCCCTCCAACAAGTTTATTCTTCTGTTCTGTCCATTGTCTACATCTCTACATCAAGTATTATGGGAAATCAAAGCATGGCACTCAGATAAAAAATGAATAGTCTAATCCTGTGGACAAGCAGCAAACTGCTATTTAGAAATCTAAATGAAGCAGTCTCACAGAATAAAAAGCAATGATACATTCTATGTATCTTAAAAAATGTGAAATCATTTTGGCCACTGCAAACTGAGATGTAACCTTAGAGTAACGTGTGAGGGTAGTTGAAGTATGTGCTTACAACACCAGCTTACATCAGCTATCTGCACTGACAATTTATGAAGCTAGCAGTAGCTTTTAGGACACATCAGCCACCAGGCACCTGAGAGGAACTGTAACTGATTTTCATCAAATGAAAAAAGGGATCCATTACACAAATATTCTTGAGTGTCCAGAAAATCCAAGATATATTCTATCTTCCCTGCAAAGCAAAGTTTGATCCACAACAGTTACACCCAGTTGGATTAATTTTAGAGGTCGACCTTTAATTAAGGTGCTGCAATTTTCTGCTGACAAAAAGGTATATAATCATTTTTACATTCCAAATGCAAAGCAAGTCCCTTGTTCCCTTTGTTTCCTCAGCCTGAAGTTCCTCTTTAAGACTGTAGATAGCTTTATGCCTAAACACTTGCAAATAAATACTACTTTATCTATTTCCTAAGGCTGGTCAGTGAAATTCCACTTAATTCAAATGAACCTTTCTAACCTTATGCATACAGAAACAGTGAACCAAGAAACCCTCAGCACCTGTAAGAATTATGAGCTTATTGTTACACTCAGCTTCACATCATCACAGTAAGTTTCTGGACTTCAGTAGGGTCAAAACGTACAGGTTGTCAGATCTGTGTGCAAGTTAGTTTCAGAAAAAAATAAAATACTATACAAATAAAGTACCTGCTGCCTCCAGTAAGGCTTCTAGTCTTGCTTGTGTTTCTGGATCCACAGCTCTCAAGTCCGCACCTTCTGCAGCACCCGATAAGAACAACTCTGATGTGGTTTTAAGTACAGGGTTATCAAGATCTTCTTGGTCCAAAATAAATGACTCAACCTGTTTGACAAGTTAGATAAACAGTTTTACCATTTTTGACATTTTATAATAAATCTAGAAATTACAAAACATAAACAAATTGAACTGTAATATCATAATACTTTAAATGTACAGATTATTAGATAGAACCTTAAAAGTTATCTAGTCAACTCACTAGAAAAGTAGATGAAATGCTAAAGTAAAGAACTCTGCACGAAAAACAGCTCATCCTAAAAAATAATAACTGACAAGAGCTGAAACTACTGCAAGACCAACTCAAATTAAATACTGAAAATAAACATTCTGGATGTTTGCAATTAACCACCAGAACAGATTGCCACAAGAAGTTCTGGTGACAAAGGTGCCAGAAGTGCACTTTGTTATTACAGAAAACAGCCATCAGTAATGACTTCATTGGGTCCATCCCTGGCTTTCAGAAAGGCTCAGCTATACTGATTTCCCAAAATACCTTTCAGTTCTCTTT
The DNA here is from genome assembly GCF_016699485.2 of Gallus gallus. Taxonomy (NCBI): domain Eukaryota; kingdom Metazoa; phylum Chordata; class Aves; order Galliformes; family Phasianidae; genus Gallus; species Gallus gallus. Next base: position 240,277 of record NC_052544.1, read on the forward strand.
TAAAATATTATTTCAACTAATGTAGCACAAGGATTTTCTTTGTTTTGAGTAGAAACAAGATAGTCAACGACAATTCAAACCAGAACAATTGTTTCCACACTGGCACTTAATATTACCCCAGTCATCAATGTTTCCTAGACCAGATCAGATATGTAGAACAATTAAGCAAGCAGGCACTCCAACGAAGCAGCAATAATGCTGTCCCACTACTAGTCCACGTGATCTCAAAATACAAGCTCATGGAATTACTCAACATAACACACTGTAGTTTTAGGACAGCTTGTCAGCGTAAACAAGGAGGATACCTGACTCATACTCTAATGAGAACAGAACTACATTTCAGAATGTGTCTCAAGTGCAGACAAAACTCATTCTATTTTCAGCGATATTTTAAAATGAAAACACGGACATCATTTCATAATTACCCATTCAATACTATTGGTGCCTTCAGTATCCCTCAGAAATGAGACATACAAGTTGCTGTTCTTTCTCACTTTACATCCCAATCCTATCTTCCTTCCTCTGTTTTCCCCTAATTCTTTCCACCATCTCTTTCATACCAGCAGCAAGCTACCACCACATTCAGTGTTATCACATAACGCTTCAGGAAATGTGTAGTTCATGCTTCAAAAATTAAATCAAGCCCAACAACAAGCTCAGTAAAATGCCCTATTGTATGAAGGGCGTTCGTGAGTCTGGACAGCTACATGTAACACTGCAATTCAAGATCACCTGCGTTAATGTCTCTCCCTTTTTAATATGTAAATGTCCCATAACATTATCCCCCATCAGCAGGTGCCCAGTGCAATACAATGTTCACACGTGAATACAATGAGCTTTGTATTCACTGAAGGAGGTAGTAAGAGTAGCTTTCAGGAATACAGGTTGTTAGTCCCGCATCTGCACAATGTTGCCTGTCTTACAGGTATATTGTACCTGGTATGTCCACACACAAAAATTAAAGGTAAGACAGCAGGCTAAGACTTACAGCTTTAAGCAGCAAGACTTCTAAGTTAATGCAGACAAGACACAAAAGTCTTAAAACTAAGAGAATGGCCACTGTTAATTAAGAGCCAAGAGGCAAGAAAAGCAGAAAATTAATAAACCTGAACCAGTGATAAACATTTTTACTGCAAAGAAAGATGTACACAGCAAAAAATCATAGAAATCATAGAATAAAATCACAGAAATCACAGAATGGCTTGGGGTGGAAGGGATCTCGAGGATCATCAGGTTGGAACCTGATGAACCCTCCTGCCACATGCAGGGTTGCCAGCCACTACATGGAGTACTAGATCACATTACCCAGGACCCCATCCATCCTGGCTTTAAACACTTATAAGGACAGGGCATCCACAACCTCTCTGCGCAACCTGTTCCAGCACCTCATCACTTTCTCAGTTAAAATCTTCCCCCTGACATCTAATCTAAATATCCCTTCTTTTAGTTTAAAACTACTTCCCCTTGTCCTATCACTATCTATCCATATAAAAATTGAGTTTCCCTCACATCTCTAAGCTCACCTAAAATACTGGAAGGCTGTACTGAGGCCTCTCTGCAACGTTCTCTTTTCTAGGCTGAACAAGGTCAGTTCCTTCAGCCTGTCTTCCTAGGTGAGGTGCTCCAGCCCCTAGATCATCTCTGTGGCCCTCCTCTGGACCCTCTCCAACAGCTCCACATCTTACCTGTGCTGGGGGCCCCACACTTGGACACAGTACTCCAGATGGGTGCTCATGAGGGCAGAGCAGAGGGAGGTCAATCCCATCCCTCACCCTGCTGCCACCCCTCTGCTGATGAAACCCAAGATACCATTGGCCTTCTGGGCTGCAAGTGCACACTACTGGCTCATGACATGTATCCCTGCACCAAAACTCCCCTCTGCAGAATTCACATTGTGGGTTATGTTCATCTGGTCCATGTAAGCACTCCCTGCTGGAATAAGGTCTGAAGCAAAGGTATCTCAGGGAAAATATTGGCAATTATCTACAGGAGCACTTCAGGGTATTTCATTATTCTCCCCTAAGACTACACAGGGAACTCTGCTTCCACAGTGTGCCAGAAATATTACTCCTACTGCCACAACACACACAACCTACTGACTGGTAGAAAAATACCACCATGTATTACAAGTGACTGCCCACTGTACATAGCAGAGGACTCCACATAAGAAGCTGTACTGCATTGTAACTATCAGTGTTTTGGTTTTTTTTCCCTTTCCAATTATACTGCTAAATATAGTAGTAACCCTCTCCCCTTTTGAAAATGTACCAAAAGGTGTGAAAATGTGACCACACGTCAGAACAACAACTACTCCAGAAACTTTCAGACTGCCTTCTGACAAGCTTACCCTTCAGCCTCTACACAGCCTGACAGCACCCTAGGCAAAGGCTCATACCAGCACCAACTGTTAGCTTTTGTTCTGATTTTTTTAATAAGTGCTTAATAACATATCCAGAGTACAAACATATCTCGACTCTGAAAACAGAGAAATTCCTCACATGACATGTTAAAGCATTCACGCCATTGCCAATCAATGGCTGACATTTCTGCAGCTGTAGTATCTCACACAGACATTGTACAGGGGAAGAACACCTTCTCACTAACAGCAGAGTAAGAAATGCCCTCATCAACAAGATGCCACTTGTGAATGAAAGCAACCTGTGATGATCACATAACAACCAAACAATATCAAATATATAACAACAAAAACCATAACCAAATAAATTTCACTTTATTACAGTGCTCACATTGCAAAGTTTAGGTACACTGTCCAAAACAGATCTGTAGCAAAGTTAAAGAGTCACTGGTTACTGTGCTATTTTTGGATTATTTTGCGAGTTGCAGTTGATAAGCGTCTTACTTGGTAAGGCTCATCACGAATACATATACTCAAGACATCACTCCAATTCCCAAACTAACTAATTATGAGCAGGAATGACTCCTAATAACACTCCCAACACACTGTGTGGGACCTGAGCACTGCTGCAGCACTACACCTCACCCAGGGGAACGAAGGGCTTGTCTGACATCAGGCCAAGGGCTGCAGCAATCCCTCAACTCTGCAGATCCAGTTACACCACGGGGTCCTCCCCGCCCCAGGCACACTCACGGATATCTGGACTCAGCTCCAACAGTATTTATATGTTAATACCACGAGTGAGTTCACCCTGGGTCAGAGGTATGTAAAAGCAACTTGGCAAGTGCTAACATCAAAAATAACATTAGCCATTCTTCTAAGATTGGCAAAGGCATGTAAGGTTAGGAACACATTTCTATTTTCAAGTCTAAACTGATCTTTTCTATGCTGCATTGAAATTATTATTTCTTTTGTTGCAGATTACTGACAAAAGCAGTACTTTCCCAGACTAGCTTGGACTGCTCCCACCAGCTTGCTCCTGACAGGACGGACCAGTGATGGGAACACTTCCTGCTGCAGCCACACCCACACCATCCCTTCTCCTCGGCACACAAGGACAGACACAAGGACTGCTCACTCCATCTCCTCCTTTCCTGCGTGCCAAACCACTGCTTCTGGAAGAGCATCTTGATAAAGACAGTCAATAGGTAGGGCAAAGCTGCTAGGAAATCACTTCCCAGAACTTGAGTTTCTCAGATAGGCAGTGAGCAACGAACACTCCTGTGGAGCCAGGCCTCCATGCCCTGCACTTGGAGTACCTGCAGGGCTGTAGACCCTCAAGCAACATAACAATGCCAATAAATTACTACCCAGTTTCTGAATTGGGTAACCCTTCCTAGTTATTTCTTCCAATTCCATTTGGATGTGGCTCAAATAAATCTTGACATACACAGGGACCCAGCTTCTTTCGGAAAGCCTGTATCTCAGGCTGAAAGTTCATGGTTACAAAGTGGAAACAGACCATCTACATTTAAACTATTTTCATTCCATAATTAAGACATACAGCACTGTATAAGAATCAAACTAGGAATATACTGTCATTTTGTTTAATAAACCCTACCCCTCCGTTTACACTGCCATGTTCTTTATTGCACTGAATGCCAATATCTGACTACTACTTTATCACCATTCCTACTTAAAGACCCTAGGAGTACTGGTAAGACAGTAGATACAAACTAATTCTCTAGCATTGTGGTATTTCAAATTTGACACAAAACACCTCTGAATTCCACATTTAAAGAACGTCAGCTTCAAAATTACTGAAAATAATCAGCCCAAGGAGACAGCAAAGTGCAAGGCTGGCACGAGGAGCTCCATTCCCAGTCCTGGGGCAGACCGCACACAGTACCAGGCCTTGTTTAGCTCTGCTATAAGCAGTACTTCTGAACACCAATCCCTCAAAACTCAATATATCAAAATCCCTCAAAACTCAAACTTCAGTCAAATATTCTTACATCTATATTGAAGTATAATCTTGGCACTACTATTTCATTCTCAAGAGAAGGGTTAAAAGACAAAAGCATACAGGAACACACATTTTCACAGAACTTCCCGGGGGGACCTCAGTATGCCACCTTCCCTTGGCACTTCAAAGCTAAGGGAAAGAACACTTCAGAGTCAGTACCCCATTTAAACCCCACTGTAAATGACAATTCAGTCATAATTACAGAGATACACCATCTCTGTTAAAAGGCTTGAACTGTAAATTTGGAAGGCTGTTTCTTATTTAAAACAGTTCAAGAAAATTTAAGTCACTAAAATCTATTAATCACCACACATCTTCCAGTTCTGGATCTCATGCTTACTAGGGCTACTGCCAGCACTCAGCAGTTACCACGTACTTGGAGATATCACATCAGCAGAGAAAGCCCAGCGTGGCTGAAACATCATTTCCATTGCTCATCCTATGACAAGTGAGGATATCAAACACATCCTCATGAGATGATGTAACACTAAAATGGCAGAAAACTCAGAGAAAAGAGGGAGCTGGTAGTTTTCTACCACTCTACTGAATTTCCAGCTTACAAAGACAGTGTTTTAGGAGCTGGAACATCCCTCTTCTGGGAAGAGCAAGCCACCAAAACACGCTAGCTCCTCCTGAGGCTACAACCCTGGTAACTGTCTGACCCCAAGTTTCAGGGGAGCTGCTAGTACCTGCAAACCACCTGAGCTCTGCAAAGAGTTGCTTTTGCTGACAGCAAGTCAGATGGCTCAAATCCATTTAACTCCAAATACAGTAGAAAGTTTACTAAACTACATCTGAACTATCTAAAAGACAGCCTCTATTCCAACATGTATTCAGCAGTTATTCAATAATGATGCAAGCAGCTATGGGAGCTGGGCCCTAATCTTATTTCAAAACAGCAATTCATTTTGCAAATGCTGCTACAAAGGTAACACAAGGGTGAACACAAGGCTACCACACTGGACACAAAGTATGGTCTTGAAGTCAGACATCTGCACATAAAACTGTGTGGTGTACTCCTGTGCTGGCACATACCAAATGATGATGGCATTCACCTGTGGCCACAGAGAAGGCCTGAGGTGGTGGGTGCTTCAGCAGCAGCAAGGCAGGCCTGACACCCCTCAGCAGCTCCTCTCCGGCAAGTCAGCTCTAGCCAAGGACCTCAAGCCCAGCACCCCAAGGAACTAGGCAATTCTCACAGTTATAGCTAGTATCTGAAACACGCACATGAAGGAATAAATAAAAGTTAAGGTTATGTGAGACTACTCTCCCATGCCAGAGATTAATCATCTTAGGGTTCCCATTTCCTTCTGTTAATACTAACAGAAAATGCAAAAGCAGGATTCATGACCAAGTGTTTGTCAAAAGATCCAGGCAAATTTAACCACTTACCCAATATCTCTCTTAAGCAATCCACAGGCACTAGCTTATACCATGCCAATTTAAGTAGCTTTAGATACTACAGACTACACTGTATCACATATCATCCCTCAGCATCTGGACAAAGTTGTCCACAAACAAGAAATCTGCAATTCATTTTTATTAAAACACAACAGCTGCCCCAACACACAACTATACTCATAGTTCCACAGTTGCATCCTCTTGGTACAAGGCAGGCAATGTTAGAAGAGTTTTATTACAGAAAGTGCTGGTCTTTTCAGTCACTTCAAAAAAAAAAAAAAAGCAGCAACCACACAGTCAATGTCTGATAAAAAGAAACAATTATGAATAAGTTTTCCTAATTCACAGAAGAATCTCCTTTTGCAACTAGGAGCTGCCATTTACAGAACCAAAACCAAAAGCCATTCAAAATCCACAGTAAACGAAGAGCCTGTTATTGACACATACAGTCATCATACCGAAGATCGAATGGAGACAAGAAGGCTATCTGAAATGAGAACTTATACTAAGCACTACTTGTTTTCATGTGTTCTGTTTCAACTCACTCTAAGTCATGTTTTCAGTGTTCAATTTTATCTACTGCTATAACAGATAAGCACCCATTAGAAAAATAGCCCCTCCTCTTTCCCCATCTCAACCCAAGAACCAACAGGTTTACACCCTCAATATTCTGACTGACCACAATCTAAAACATTTCCAGTTTCAGCATAGCCTGGGCTTCCTTGCTCAAGTGTTTTAGTGTCTGGAATTGAAGAAAACATGCAAATAGTTTATGTGATTCAATGATTCTGATGTAAAAGCACACACTCATTGAGACAGCAAGTGTTCTGAGCCATCTCTTCAAGAAACATCTTACATATATCAACACACAAGCTTAATTAAAAAAAACACATCACACGTAGATGACTTTTCCAGGTCTGCCATCACTCCAGAAGGGCACAGTGCGCCAGCACTCAAAATCATACATATGAATCCCATGAATACACCCTGGTCTAACAATCTGATAATCCATTCCCACATCAACCTCTCTTTCAGGCAGGGAGGAGTCTCAACATTTAAAATAACTAAATGTTAAGTTACCTAGAGGCTCACATCAAACTGAAATTCATGCTAGCCTTTCTTCCATTCTCAGAACTGAAGCTAGTGGCAGACATTTTCCAAGTTTGTGTGCTCTCTGCTACTGCAAAACCAGCAAAAACTATCATGTAACTACTGATCCATCAGAGAGCCATTTAAAACATCTATCATATTGAACAACACAGCACAGATCCCACATATCTAAAGTACACTCCACTGAAAACTCCACAGGTGGCAGTAACAGGGCTTTGAAATGTAACTATTTCAGAAAAACAAGTAAAGTGTGTACATTCCATATACAGTATTGATCTTAAACTAACAAATCCAAGATGTTAAGCAGCCATTTCATGGACACCCTTTCCCCATGCTATCTCATCACACCAAATGCACATGCATGCAGAACAGTGAGCTCTGAGGATGCCATGACATTGGACAGACCATTCAGCCCCAACAGCTCATCTCCTCCTTTCACTCAGATTCAAACAGTGGATTTACCACCTACTAGCCATGTTAAGATTTTATTCATGAATTTGGAAAGGGAAGAGTTCAACAGGGTTAGGGATTTTCCTGGAGGAAACTCTTAGTTAATTAGTAATCCCTCTGCTTTACTGAAGGCAAATGAGAATAACTCATGGGTCTAGTTTCCTAGCTTAATACCTAGGAAACATTAAAAAAAACATCCAGAAAAAAACTCAGAAGGACTTTTCAGCTGGCACACCGTTCACCATGCAGTAGAACACCCATTTTTACTTGACAAACAGTGAATCACCTCTCCTGTAGACTGGCACAGCTTAGTAACTTTCCAAATCCCTTTTGGTGGGAACAGCCAGCCACCCGGTGCTCATCCCCACCTACTACTCCAACAGACACAACGCAGTAATTCAACCGTGGGCAACGTCACCCAGTGTAGAACACTGCTTCAGGGTAGGGGGGCTCTGGAAGAGCTAAAGATAAAAAGCAGTTTGAAAAACAAGCTGCATAAATCTCTCCTAAAAGAGAAGAGCAAAAAATAAGTGATCTCAGTCCATGATAAGCAATTAAGAGAGCGGATTCAGTACAGGACCAATCCTCTTATTTTTGGTAATAACGCTTTCCATGCACATCTAAACAGAAAATGCAGAATACTATAATAAAAATGAGAAAGTTTTTGAGTATTTCTATTGAAAATATCCCTAAGAACTTAAAAAAAAAAATCAGTATTTTCTCAACTAATATTAAAGTAATGAGGTGCAAGAGTAAAAGGAAGACAATATCCTCCAATATGGTGCATTCCTTCCATAGAATTCACTTGCTCAGCATCCCTCTGACTATACCCAAAATGAAACCTCCACAACAAATACAGAGAGCTAGTTGCCAGAGGGAGAAAAAATACACATAGAACAAAGAGCTATCTATTACTGACATGCACCAAAAGTTCATAGCTCAGACAAGCATGTCACCCTAATGAAATGAATCCTTAAATACAAATATTAATTCACCTCTACTCACTATTCTCCTCTAGTTCAGATGCAGTGTGGTATTATACCACAGCCATAGAAAACAGTTTTTTTTATTATTTTTATTATTTAGAAGTTAAATTAAGTTTAAAAGAAGTTAAAAGAAGTTAGATCTTTACTTTAATCACAGAAGACCATGGTCATGAGGTATCAATGAAAAAGTTTCTATTAAAAATAGCCCCTCAAGCCAAAACATTTCAAAAAATTCCTAAATTTACATAACTAGAACAAAACACTAATTTCTGGACTGTTATGGTAGCAGACATCTCAGTTAGGAAGATGAGCTTTAAAAAGGACTTCAGACAGTACATGCATTAGTACACTTGAGCTGTTATCCACCCATCCACAAGGACCCACACAGGCAAAAATGAAGCACATCACTAAAGCTTCAGCTTTGGAACTCAACTTACACACTGAGTACTGCAAATAGTCCTCAAACATATGAAGTTATTTTACCTGCTTCATGAAGTTATGATTTAGAAATGAGCTTTGGAAAGTTGCTTTACTCACCTGTCACACTTTCCTCAATTTCAATTTGGAAGTCACTTCTGCTCTCCTACAACAACAGCTTAATATTCCTGAAGTATCTTCACATATGTTACAAGAACTCAAAATGACCTACTAAGATTAAAGCCACACAGCCTTCTCACCTGCAGGGGCTAAAACCCAGTTCTGAACTCCCTTACCAAACATGTCAAGCCAGTAACGTAGCTGCTCCTAGGTGTAAAGGTCAGGCCACATGCATGCACAGAAGGGGCGCCTGTTTCCCTTCCCTCCACACCTACTCTTTTCTTAACTGAACATCACAAGGATGGCTTGACCTCTAAACACAGGACAATGTTGCAGCAGCATCACCCTGCTGCCGTCACAGCTCTATCTCAGAATCTTCTGAGACGAGGACAGGAGCGAGGAGAGCATCCCAATGCCAATTTCAAGGGAGAGCAGCTGGGTGGCCCCACAAAGTCTCTTCATTTGCCAGCTATAGTCTTGTTTTTCACTAATGCCCAAATGAACCCTTCTCCTCCGGCACCAGACAGTAACTAGTAATTTGCACCCACGTGCAAATCACTAACTAGATATAGATGTTCTGCTAAATTTTGGTAAGTCTTCACAAGGGGACACACTGCATATTTATATAATTATATAGTAGTGTTTCACATATTTATTTTCTACAGCTATCGTTAAAAAGGTTGCTGACACTTATCTTAGGTCATGTAGTCAACTGAGTCAAGCTGCACTGAAGGGAAACCAGAATACTGCAAGAAATGTTAGAAATCATTTCACTTTTAAGTGATACTGAAAAAGAAGTATTAATTACAAGTAAACAGATTGATTCTGGTTACCACAGGTCAGACTGCCAAAGCAACTGCGACAACTACCAGGAATTCCCAAGAATCAGCACCTGAGGAATTGGCACAGAGCTGTGATGGGAGATGGTCAGGAAATCTGGAGAAGGCTCTGCACCAGAGGGCGGTGGGCACGGAGCAGGCTCCCCAGGGACATGACATCAAACTTGTTAGGGTTCAAGAAGCATCTGGACAATGCTCTCCTGTTGTCCAATTTTCACATGTTCCTGCATGGAGACAAAAGTTGGACTCCACGATCCTTGGGGGTCCCTTCAAACTCAGGATACTCTGTAATTCTAATCAGGTTGAGCATGAGCAAATACACTACTGAATGGCTATCGGCATTATTAAGCCTCTGAATACTTTGAGAAATCCAACCCTGTTATCCCTCCATGCTTCTATCAATTAATAATTCCAGAAGGTTTTCCATTTTGTTCTGCCTCTTATTTCCTGAATTTTGAAAGAGCTATTAAAAATAAGAAAAACATCAACTGATACATTTTCAGACAAAAGAGGAAAGCCTTTTCTGCCTAGCTTAACTTTATTTGCATCAGCTTCCTGAATTCCTATTCCTTATGGTTAAGAAAATGCTACTTATGTTATTTTAAATAATACAATAAATCTGAAATTTGTAAGCATTCAATTGACCTCAAGTCAGAGATACATTGTTTAGACCATTTAAGCAGTGCCATGTTAATAGGGTTTACTGACGTAGCAATAACTTTAATAGATTACATTACCAATTTAAAACAAACTAAGTATTTACCTTGACCCTCCCCCCCCCCCAAAAAAAAATCTTTTTAAAGTTAAAAGACCTAGGATTTGTGAAAAAATGACTTAAGCCCCAGACAAAATCCCCAAGTACTGATCTGGAGTGCATGCCATTCAACTAATAATTCTACCCACCATAGGAGGTATGTTATGTCTGATTTTTAATTATGCTTTATGTAAATATCCCCAGAGGTTTGTGCAATAGGTAGAAGCTTAAGTAAGGCAAGCTGGAGGAGGCAGGCAACCTGCTCTGGAGAGAGCATGCTGGCTCCATGGCCGAGGGCCGGTAAGCTCTAGTTGCCATGGGGCGGCTGAGCCCTGAGGAGCACACCAGGGCACTTGCTGCACTTGCACACTCATCCCCAAAGGCCATGTACTGAATAGAGCTCAGAGATCCTTCAGAACATTTCTCAGCACAGCTGGCTTCCCACACTTGATTCACAACAGATCAGCAAACCACACAATCTTGCAAGCACTAACAATGCCATATTTATCACTTGCTTCAACTCCACATGTCTATGGCCCAGTTTTCTTCCAAGACACAGTTTGGTAAAAGTCTGCATGCTCTGCAGCCGGAAGTCCTCAACAACTGAGGACCCTGTAGGTTCCACATACATGCACTATTAATCACTGCCTTGACAGCATGCCTTCACCCTGACCTACAGGCTCCGCAACCAGTATCACAGAGGCTGCTTTGCACTCATGCCTTTGGCACCACTCTTAAGTGCCAGCAGAACTCACAAGGCCTGGTAAGAGTACACTCAAAGATGCATCAAAATTTCACTCCAAGGGAGTAGCCAGCTGCATTCAAATCCCAAACTGCATCCCAAACACCGAGGCCAGAGCCACTCTGCTGCCCAGAACACAACTCCTGCTGCAAGTCTCTCCAAGCACCAAGAGAACCACGGCTTCCTCTCTATTTTACACAGGAACGGCAGAAAGACTCCTGGCCTCCTCTTTCCATGCCCAAAGGCATGCTTCAGCTTGCAATTGTTTCTGTTTGCATGTGATAATTTTAACAGGTAATTCTAGAAAATACTCCATTTGAATTTCACCTTACAGACCTCTCACAGCTCAATCGCACAGCACCCAGCCCAGTCTCTGCTTTCCCAAGCAGTTGAAGCAGCTGCCTGTTGCCTTCCGCAAGCAGGCACTGAGCTGGGATACCAGAAAGCTCCATTCTTCCTCCCCATTTTGCAACACATAATAAACACAGCACCCACTCCTCACTGGCTTCACCTGTAAAAATGGAACAGCACTCTCACCAGAACTACCTGAAAACCCAACGTAAGAAACACAATACATCTTTTAAAAAGTTAAGCTAAAATGCATTATTGCTCTTTACCTTCTCTAGATAAAACCTTCATAATGTTCTTCTTCCTGAAATTCTTGGATGACTTTTTTTCTACTTGATCTGTCATTTTAACTAAATCTAACTATTTTAGCCTATTACAATCAAACTAATACAAAGAAACAAAAACCAAATACCGATGCACAGACACAGCACAGCCAACAGAACACTGCACCATGATTTTCAAGCCTTCAAAAGTAGAGAAGAGGGCACAGATTAAGGCCACATGGCAAACGCTCCCATTATTTATTTCATTCTCCCTTCTCATTCCCACTAATTTCACACAGTGGTAGCAGCTGAAGGCGTACACCCAGATCAGTGACTCACGGCACGAGACCACAGTGCAAACAGTCACTGGGTTTTCAAAGCAGCACTACTCAAGAACTACAGTGTTCCATCCCAATGGTTCAGTTGTCTCTTCTTTGTTCAAGAACAAAACAACCAAAAAAAAAGGAAAAAGAAAAAAGAAAAAAAAGAAAAAAGTCAAAACCCAAAAAAGCCCACAACACATTGGCAACAGGCACTTCTTGAGTTCTCGTGCTCATAGAAGAAAACTGAAAATTCACCTCTGGCCCTCACAACTGTGTTCCATAACCCAGAAAGGCTGGAGAGGCGCAAGGCACATCCTTCCCATCCATGTTTCTTCTACACATTGCTCCCCACAATCAGAGCTGCAAAGCCCAAGAATCCCCCAAGCAAGTTCAGCCTCAGAGATTGGCCCAACTCCTCTAACCGTGCTCTGGAAATCTCCAGGTGTTTTAGCTTCAACTTAATCTTGATGATATTTTTCAAACAAATGATTTTAGTTTATCAGCTGTCTGGAAAACTTTTTTTTTCTTCAGCGCTAACCTCTTATCTTAAAGTTTGCTATTACTCAAAAGACCAGATGAGTGCTTATGTACACCTGAGCTGCTCGATCTTCACATCCTGAAGATGTGGGCTGAAACAGAATAGCAGAGCTCCACCATCTATTTCCATCTTGCAAGGAGAGCCACAAACATTGTTACATGGTCCATTCCACATCATTTACCAGGTTCAGTAACTAGTGTTGCACTTTGAAGGATACATTAACATGTGAGTCAGCAAACACCATAGACATCCTAGGCAGAGGAAACTCCTGAGTTACTTATGCCCTATTCTTTCCCAAAAGGCCTACCACCTTCCCAAAAGAGGAAGACCCCTCAACATGTAATCTTGTACCACTTCATGCTCACAACACCAGACTGCTATGGAACATTCTTCTCAAGTGAGTTTTATCTGCTTGATCATGAGATTTTGAGCATAGTTACGTGTCCTGTGTCAACCCATTAGCGAAGGAGAAATGTGGGTCTGTGTCAGTTCTAATCACTTTTTAATTCAGACTTGTCAATTCAGACCTCAGCTGGGCTGGGCAAAAGATGATCAATGGAAGGCAGAACATTTAGACATGAGGAAAGATGTAGGCTCCCCTCCTTCCATTTCCTCCAAAGAAACATGTGCACACACTCCTATACTCCTACACAAGTACCCACTCCTGGCCCTCATGTTGCACTGGCAACATCTTCCTCACCCTGCAGAAGCACATAGAGGCACAAAACACTGAAGCTACAATACGCCTCCAAGTGATGGCCACTTTCCCCCAACTCCTACTAAAAGAACATTAAGTACTACAGCAGTGGCTGCAATCCTACCTCTTCTTTCTAAAAGAGACGACAAAGGCAGTCAGATTCACCCCTTGGTGTGCAACGAGTGGGCAGCAGTGGTGGATGAGGCCATCTCTTCCTAGGCTACACAAAGCAGTCCTAGATGCAAGTTTCAAGTGCCAACAATGCTCCACTTGGGCTGTGATGGGGCTCCAGTCCCTCCCACACACCTTTCCCTTGGAACCCTCCACAGGTTTGGCAGATCAAAGGGAAACACATCCATTACCCTCTTCCATTTCTTCCAGAGAAAGGATGTTGGGTAAAGACCACTCCTATTCCACAGAACTGCATCCACCAGGAATTCAGCAGTCTGGGAACTGTAGATTCCTCCTCCAGAGCCCAGAATGACAATACCGGGGGCTGGAGACTTCATTCTGTTCCCACAGCGGAAGAGATGCCCTCTGCTCGTGGGAGAACCTCACCTACCGCTCAGAACACGGTTCAAAGTGGAAACCGCTCCCAAAGGTCGGCCCGTGCCCACCCTCCGCATGCCGAGAGGAGGCCGCCAGCGCAGGGCCTGGACGCTCCGCTCCGCCCTGGGCCGGGCCGACCAGGCCCACCCGCGTGGCCGAGCCCCGAGCCCCTCTCCCCAGCCGCGGCGGAAGGCCCCGTGCTGGGCGCCGGGACCCCGCCCCCGCGGCTCCGGTACGGCCGCTCACGCCTATGGCCGCGGGGAGGCCCGGCCCGGCGCAGCGCCGGGGAGAGCCGCGGGCCGCGAGCCCCGCTCCTGGCGGGGCGGCGGGGAGCACCCGGGGCGGGTGGTGACGGCCCGGCGCGGCGGGAGGCCGGGTCTGTCAGGAAGCGGCGGCCGGGCTCGGCCGCGGAGGGCTCACCTCGGACACCTCATCCTCGTCGCTGCCGGAGCCGCCGCCGCCGCCCCCGCTCCGCAGCACGGCGGCCGCCAGCTTGAAGTCGAGGGCGGCCTCACCGGCCGCGGGCGCGCCGGGGCCTCCGGGACCGCCGGGCCCAGCCTCCCCGAAGAGGCGCACGGCCCGCAGTCCCAGCGGGGAGGGCCCGGCCGCAGCGGGCGGCTCGGCGGCGGGCGGCGCGCGGGGAGCGACCGAGTCGATCTCCTCGTCACCGAGGGGGGCGGCGGTGCCGTCCGTGAGCATCGCGCTGATCCGGGGCCGCCACCGCTCGCAGAGCCCAGCCGTCGCCGTCCCTCACGGCACCGCAGCAGCGCCACTAACTTCTCACACCCTACCCGGCCGCGCCGCCGCGCCACCCACCCGCCGCGCTTCCCGCGCCCATTGGCCGGCGGCGTCCTATGGCCGGGCGCTATTGGGCCGCGCTGCTGCCACTCCGAGTGACGTCACGCGTTCCCAGCATGCTGCCTTGAGAGCACACGCCGAGGCGGTTTGAGCCCCCTGCCCCGCCCCGCTTCCCTGGCTTCGCTTCCTGAATTTTCCAGGAGCCGATTGGCTACTCGGAACGTCAGTCACGCATCCCGCCGGACTTTCGGACGTCAATTGGGCCACCGGGCTGTCGAGCAACGGTAATACAAGAACCTGGGATTCTGGTTGCCTAGAAGGCCCGTCGCTCACAACACGCGTTGTCTGACGCCGCCCGATTGGCTTCTGCCGCGGCATAGGCCCTCCCCTCCCCTTCACCGCCCTCTGAAGGTCTCCGTCAGCGCAAAGCCGACACCGCCCGCCCGCCTCGAGCGCCCACTGGCGCGCGGCGCTGCCCGTCAATGCGCGTAACCCGGCCGTGAGCGGCCCGCTCCGCCGCCCCTAGCGAGGGCGCGATTGGCTCCGCACGCTGTCACTCACGTCACCTGCGGCCCCACCGGTGACGACACCCGCGCGGCCACGTGGCCTCTGCTAGTGCTGCGTGCGTGCCCGGCTTGCGAGCTTAGTCTGGGCCGGAGGACGGTTTTTCCTCCAGAAGGAAGAGCGGGAAGAATGGCACAGGGTCAAAGCGCCGTTTATTCAAATACCGATTATCTGTCATTATCCGAGCGAGTTTTGCAGTGCACCGGCGTGCCACGGGGCCACGGCACCTGCAGGCTGAGAGCCGGGCCAGGCCTGGAGCGAGGCCGCCTGCAGCCAGAGCCCAGGACCCGGCCCTACTGCAACGTGGAGGTGATAAGCACCCGCCAGTGGGCCTTGTGTCAGCGCTGAGCAGGAGGCGAGCAGCAGGCCTGGTCCAGGCTGCTCTGCTTGTGCCTTGTCCAGCCGCAGCCCTAATTCACAGAGATGTTGATCTCTCGTCCCTGGCGATGCATCAGCTCAGACTGGAGGAGAAGCAAGGGGGTGATGCAGTTGGCAGTGCTCCCAGTCGCCCTCCAGCAGCCGTGCTCACAGGATCCAGCCCCTGTAGCTGCTCGGCCTACCGCTGGGCATCACTACAGCACAGAGTGTACTGAGCCCATGGCCCGGCTCTGCCAGCTCTGCTGCTGTCCCTGCTCCCACAGCTGCTCCTCAGATGCAAGCACCACAGCTCTGGTGCTGTTCCATCTGGATTCGGCACCTTGTGCTGGGGCTGTTGGCTGTTCCTGCCCGAGCTGCATGCCCCAGCGAGGTGCAGCCCCTGCACCGCGGAGTCCTTGGGGATGGCTGCAAAAGCGCACAGCTCCCAGCATATCACCCACCTCTTCATCAGCATTGCTTTCCTGCTCTTCCTGCTTCCTGTGCAGTTTCCCCTCTGCTTCCTTCCTTGCTGCTGCAGGCAAATTGTTGTCCAGCCAGCTCAGGTCATGCAAGGAGAAGATGCACTCAAGCGCCTTCCGGATCCCCACCAGAGCCAGCAGCTGGGGCCAGGGCAGAGCATAAATCAGCACTGTGCACAGGGCTTAGGCCAGGGGACTAGCAGTGTGATGCTTCCCGTGTGGGTTCAGGTCAGTGGGTTTTAACCAGTCTGGTTACAAGAGACATCCTACCATCACTGGGAAAACAATGGCAGCCGCGGTAGACTTGATGACCCAGAGCATGGCCAGGCACAGCAGCTGGATGAAGGTGAAGAGGTGCACCCGGCACAGTGGCACATGGCGGAGATAGAGGTGATCTGGCTGGTGTTTTGCAGGCATCAGAAGCAGCCGCACTCGATCTGTGAGCTGCAGGGAGAGGACAGCAAGCTTCTCAAACACAGCACAGGGAAGGGACGCTTACACACTTCCAGTCAGCTGTCACCCACCTCCCTGCTGTGACCACCCCATCACTTAGTACAGAGGGGTGCCAGTGACTGCCCCCAAAGCAGTACAAGCTCTCTGCCCTGCCACTCCATGCTGTTGCCAGGGCTGCTTATGAGATCTCTTGCAGGGGAGTTGATCTGAACAGTGCTACAGAACCTGGGGCTATGGTCACACCACTGCCCCAGTCCAGAGGAGCTCTTTCCAGGCAGATGTTTAGGAAAAAAATAGAAAAAAAAAAAAAAAAAGGTAGATATTTCTGGAGCATGGATTCTCCCTGCCCAGGGTTTAGCAGGAGTAGGGCAGAGGTGTCAAATCAGAGCTGCTGTAAGGGAGCTGCTCTGAGCCATCCACTGGTGCCTCTGCTTCACTCAAACCACCTGATCCACCAGTGCAGGAGTCACTCATGCTCCCCAGCAACCCAGACACCATTCCTTCCCTCTGCCCGATCATAGGTCCACATTCCAGCCATTGAGCCATGCTGCACAGTGTGAGCTGGTATTTAGCAAAGCCCTTCCTCTCTAAAACCCACCAAGTATCCCAATGCAATCCAGAGACATGCTTTGTGCAGCCCCACTCACCTGGATGCTGTTCAGAGCTGCCACTCCCATATGCAGAAAGACCCCATACAGCACTGGCATCGGGATATACTGCAAAACACCAGGGTGAGGCTTCAGCACTCTCTAGGCTATGTCTCCTGTAAGACCAGTCTGTGTATACAGCTGCAGCGTTTGTTTTCTTCACTTTGAACAGCACAATTTCATTTCATGTATTTTTGCTTATCTTTTGGCTCCAATGGCATTACAACTGGAGGTGTTCCTGTCTATGATGGGAACTGATGCAAGGATATCACCACCTTCAGAGAGGGGATACAAGCTTGCCCCACTTTCTAGCACATGCCGGGAGTAACCCACACTGGAGATAAGGCACCAAGGCACTTGGAAATGTGTCTTACAGCATTGGAATTATAAATAGTGGGGTGTCTGACAAAGCAAATGCAGGCTTTGCCCTGGGATGGGTGACCAAAGGGCCGCGGCCTAGCTGCAGACAGAAGGTAGCTCTGTGAAACAGCACACCAAGCTGTCCCCTGGCTGGCACTGTGTGGAGCTGCAGGCCAGATGGAGAGTCACAGAATCGCAGCATCACCAAGGTTGGAAAAGATCACCAAGATCATCCAGTCCAACCATCCACCTATCACCAATATTTCCCACTAAACCATGTCCCTCAGTACAACATCTAAACACTTCTTGAACACCTCAAGATGGTGACCCCTCCCCCTCCCCGCACAGCTCATTCCAGTGACTGACCACTCTCTTGGAGAAATATTTCCTAACATCCAACCTGAACCTCCCCTGGCACAATTTGAGGCCATTCCCTCTCACCCTATTGCTAGTTACATGGGAGAAGAGTCCAATCCCCACCTCACCACAACCTCCCTTCAGGTAGCTGTAGAGAGCAATAAGGTCATCCCTGAGCCTCCTCTTCTCCAGGCTGAACAAGCCCTCTCCTCATAAGACCTGTGAGGAGGTCTCATAAGACCTCATAAAGCTCCAGACCCCTCACCAGCTTTGTTGCCTTTCTCTGGACGCACTCCAGGGCCTCGATGTCTTTCTTGTAGCGAGGGACCCAAAACTGAACACAGTACTTGAGGTACAACCTCATCAGAGCTGAGTACAGAGAGATGATCACCTCCCTGCTCCTGCTGGCAGCACTATTTCTGACACAAGCCAGGATGCCACTGGCCACCTGGGCACACTGCTGGCTCACGTTCAGCTTAACACCAACCAACACTCCCTGGTCCATTTCTTCCACACAGTCTTCCAGCCACTCTGCTCCAAGCCTGTAGTGTTGCCTGGGATTGTCATGGCCAAAGCACAGGACCCAGCCCTTGGTCTTGTTGGACTTCATCCCGTTGGCCTGAGCCCAGTGATCAGCCTGTCCAGGTCCCTCTATAGGGCCTTCTTACTCCCAGGCAGAATGACACTTCCTGCCAACTTGGTGTCATCTGCAAACTTACTGAAGGTGCACTCCATGCCCTCATCCAGGTCATCAGTAAGGATACTGAACAGGACAGGCTCCAGTACCAACCCCTGGAGAACACCAGTGAGACTGGTTGCCAGCTGGATGGAACTCCATTCACCATCACTTTCTGGGCCTGGCCATCCAGCCAGTTCTTTACCCAGACAAGAGTGTATCTGTCCAAGCCATGGGCTGCCAGCTTACAGGAGAGTACTGTGGGAGACAGGGTTGAAGTTTTCTTGAAGCTTTCTTGCAGTCTAGGTAGACAATGTCAACAGTTCAGCCGATCTTCTGCCTAGGCAGTGAGATCAGCTGAATCAACACTGGTGATCAATGGGGTGACAGATGTCACAGCCAGATTGCCCTTGCATCCAGATCCTGCCACCTCTGGGCTGCTCTCTGTTCTACCTCCTCTCTCATAAGCACATTTCCCCAGTATGCAGCCAGGCTCCTGCCATCATGTTGCTCAGTATGTTCTGATTTTTCTCCCAGGCCTGGTCAGGCAAGGGGGGTCACCTTCTGCACCCCATCAACTTCCACTGGGTTTGTGGGAAATGCCTAGGATTTGGCCAGCTTCTCTGGCATGAAGACAGCCACTTGAGATGCATCACCTGCCCAAGCTTCAAGTCCTGGGGCTACCACAGAATATTTGCACAGCCCCATTAGCAAAGCTCCAAGCAGAAGTCCCACAGGCAGTCTCCACTCTGCATCTCCCCACCCACTGTAAAGGGAGGAGCAGGAAGTTTTCATCTCTATTATCTCTGCCATCCTCACAACTGGGAACAGAGATGATGCTAGAGGAGAAGGAACCCAACTTGGAAGTGACCCAGATATAGCAGGAAGCACAACCAGGACCTCTGCCACTCTCACTGTGGTGCCAGGTGAGTGCTGGCACTGGTCTGGTGATGGGACAGGAGGTGGCAGGGGACAGGACTGGCTCCTTGGGGGGAACCGTGAGCTGGCTACTGGGGCCACCTTGCAGCAATTGGGCCAAACCTTCTGGCCTTTGCCAGGTCCCTTCCCACACAGTGCAGTACTCCTTGTTGGGTGGGTCTCCGTGTGCTGAAGCTGGAGGAGCAACAGGGTTGGGAACCACCCTTAGGTTGCAGTGCACACTGCCAACTTCAGAAAGGAGGCAAAGACACCCTGAGTCCAACACCAGGAGCCAATTTCCGTACCTTGAGAATGGGTGCCAGGAAGACAGAGACTCCAGTCAGGATGAAGACCACCAGGCCGGTCAGCCTCTGCTCCCTGCAGGCAGCAGTGCAGGCATCACAGGAGTGTCCAGGCTCTCCCAGGCACCCACAGCCCCCATCAGCCTGCGTGAGCAGCAGCCTGTTCCCCTGGTGCCACTGCTGTGGGAAGGAGAGGTGCAGGAGTCCCCCAGAGTAGGGGCTCCAGCCCGGATGGGGAGCAACTCACTGTACAGCTGAGCTCAGGCCGTACCTGATGCCCAGGAACTCGGGCTGCTCGCCTGGAGCTGAGGCGGTGCTCTCCTTCCTGAGGCTCTCCATGTGTGCCAGGGAGATGACAGTGGCTGACACGTACCAGGGGAGGCCCATCACAGAGGTGAAGATCATCAGGAGTGAGACGCAGAGGAAGTCCAGGTGAAAGCCTGCCCCTTTCTGCAACAAGGGAAACATCGATGTTGGGAGTGAGCCATGGGCCACGGCAGCACTGGGAGGCCCTCCCAGTGTGATGGGGACAGGATACTGTCACAGAGGACAGCAGCCCCTGAGCTACTGCTGACCATCAGAGAAGGTGGCAGATGTGGTAGAAAGCCAAGAATGAGCCACATGGCAAGGCTAGGGAGAGGCATCTTGCCTGACTATGCCGTGAGCATTGTCCCTCAGCCCTGCGGAGCCACATCTATGTCCCAGAGCTCACAGTGACAGGATGAGCCATATGCTGTGGGCAGGCATGTGGTGGGAGCCCTGCCAGGTCCTGCATGTATCTGAGAGCATTTGTAAATATCATAAACCTTCAGATGGAGTCAAAAAAGCCCAAGGCCCAGCCTACAACCTGATATTTGCACTCTCTTGGTGATCAGCCATGATGCTGCCCAGCCCTGAGGATGTCTGCAGCCTGCAGCTGACTTGTCCCAGCGATGTCCTATGCCCGCTGTCCCCCACCAAGTCCTATCCACAGCCCCTCCTGCAGTGGGTGATGGAGGCATGGGGGGATGCCCACAGAGGGAGAGGCTCAGGGGCACCCCCAGAGCTGGTGGGAGGGCTGACACCCCCAACACAGCAAGTCCCACTGCCTCCTGCCTGGCAAGGGCTGTGCCTCTACAGGAGCCAACACACCAAGATGTTGGCACTGCCAATGCCAGCTCTTCCCTGCCTGCTCATCCTGACTCAGGCCAGAGCTCACACACAGGGTAGAGCAGTGTTCCCTATGTGCAGCCAGCACCCTGCCAGCACCCCTCCACCCCTGAGCCCTGCTCACCTGCAGCTTGTACTCCTTGCGGTTAAGAATGACAGCTGTGATCTGCTGGTCCATGAAAATGAGGATGGTAACGAGGATGGCAGGCACCACAGACGCCAGGCAGATCCACCAGGGGTTGGCTCCAAAGGGGAAGACAATCCAGCCCCTCATGGGATTTGTGGGCTGCAGAAGGCAGAAAGGTCATGCCAGCCACCATGTGCCTACAGGGCCTGCAGCACAGCAGAGTGAAGGGACCAGCTCGTGGGCACAAAAGCTGGATCAACATGGATGCCCTTGGATGCTCCTTCCTTGGGAGTGTAATTCACCCAGCAGTTTGCAAGGACACCCACTGCAGCAGGGCTTACTCCTGGGCACCATGAGCTGGTGCTGGGCACATCTAGAACAGCATGTGCCCACCTGAGTAAGCTGCAGGGGCAGCATTTGAGCTGTGGGTGGAAGAGGGGATATTGCAGAGCCCAAGCAGGTAGCAGCACACATGGACTACAGCCCAGTTCATGGAAGAAGCAGAGCCTGATCCTTTGCTCTGCCAATCCCTCTCCACACCCAGGGTGGGGAGCCCAAGTCCAGGCTTGAGCTCACAACTCCTGCTCCAGCATGAGCTGCAGTGTAAGTTTGTCCTGCATCAGCAGGACCTTGCCAGGCCATTTACAGACCACAGGATTGTTTGTGGCCCAACTCCTTGTATGCAATGGGGCAGCAGCATAGGGCTGCAGGGTAGTCATGCGAACAAGTCCATTGTGCCTTTCCACCCAGACCACATCGATGGCAAAGACAGCAGAAGTGTAGGACAGGTTCTGCAGAGGATGCAAGCCTGCTCACCAGCAAAGCTTGCAATGTCCAGCCAGGGTACACTAGCCTGGCAGCACAGTAGGATTTGGGGGAGGCCAGCTTTTGGGGATCCAGGCACAGCCAGGCTGTCTGTGGGGAGAAGTGAGGAGGCGAGCTCCTGGAGGCACTGCACAGCAAATCCTACAGTGCTGAGCATCACCAGGCTTGCCATCTAGCCTGAGTGAGCTCGGTGTGTCAGTGCTTGGAGCACTGGCCAGCACTCCTCACACTGTACTGGGTCTGGCTAGGTTGGGGGCATGTAGGGAAGACACCAGCCCTGCCAGGAAGCCTGCTTTCTCCTCTCTTCTCCAAGACTTCCACGATGGCTGAGACAATGCTGGAGACAGTTCACAAGCTGGGAAGATGAACTGGCAGCCTCCTGCCAGCAAGGGCGAGTCCTCACACACCCATAGCGTGTGTGGGATGCGCCCAGGCTGGCCAAGAGCAGGCAAGTTCAAGCAAAGGCTCTGTGCTCCTACAAATCCTCCTTCCTCCAGGCTGTGCTGGAGGCCTCATATAAGCCACAGCATCCCCTGCCCTGATGGCTCAGCCCAGCCACGCAACCAGCATGAGGCTTGCTGCTGAGCCAGCTGCTCTTTGGTAGTGCCCCCATCTGTCGGTCACCTTCAGCTCGCTGGGAACCAGGAGCTTGGGGGTCTCCAGGCCAAGGGCCGCATCGATGGCACAGAAGATGAGGATGGCCAGGATGATGGAGAAGTCACTCACCAGCTTCCGAAGCTGCAATGCCACAGACAAGGAAGTTTTCACCCACACTGGCCAGGGACCATTCCCGGGCAGCTGTGGCAGAGGAACCATTCACACAGCCCCAGAAACACCCCAGGGTCAGCCCCAGCTGGGCAGCTGGGGGGCACTCACCCCCATGGGGAAGTAGCAGCTGCTCTTGAAATGCTTGAGTGTGGTGCAGCAGAGGAAGGTGCCTCCAAAGAGGAGGAAGGACAGAAGAGCAATGTCAGGCACATACTGGCAGCTGGTCCCCAGGAGGTGGCCTCCTCGGCCCAGGCACTGGGCCCGGCTCAGTGCGACCAAGGCTGCAGGAGGCTGTGAGGATGTGGGAATGGTGAAGGGGGGGAAATGAGCCACGGATGTGGCACTAGAGCCAAAGGGCCAGTGTGGGCAGCCTGGTACTGTGTGTCCCCTCCCAGGAGAAGGGTCTGTACCTGCTGCAGGGCTGTAGGTGGAGGAGACAGCGTGTTGTTGCCTGCTGAGACATGGCCTGCAAGGCAATGGAGGGAGTCAGTGCCCCAGGAGCCATGGGGCTGCAGAGCTGGGCACCAAGCAGCCAGTACTCTCTCCCCAAAATATTCCCAGGACTCCTGAGCTGGCTTGGCTACCCAGATGGGGCCATGTGGGACTCCTGAGGCATGGGAATGACACTGGGCAGTGGGAGAGCCTGGCCTGCAGCTGGATGCTCTGGGTAGCACCAGGCCAGGGCCGATGCCTGGGAGCACCAAAGTCAAGGTTTCCAGGATGCATCCCTGGCCCAGCCCCTCGCAGACCTTACAAGGCATCCTCACATCCTTCACAGTTCTTCACTGCTGTCTCCTTGCTGCCATGCTAAAATAGTCCTTCAGCAATTCCTACAGCCCATTTCCAGCGGTCCTGAAGTTGACCAAACTTCAGTCCTTCAGGGTGATATTTTCCAGCCCAAAGCTGTGCTTCTGGGGTTGTAAAGGCTTGGAAAGGGCTTGGCTGAAGCATCAGCACACTAACAGTCAACAGCAGCACCAAGCTCTGCCTAGCACTGGTGCTTCAGGTGCACAGTGCCATGGCTCCACTGCCACAGTGGTCCTGCAGACATAGTAATCACCATGGAAGCAGAGACACATCTTGTTCAGACCCCATGAAACACCCTCTGAATTATAGACCAGATTATAGACTACAGAGAAAGTCTGTTGAGGTGCTGCATGGTCTGCTGAACTCCCCAGTGCCCCACATCCTCTGGCCCCAAGCTGCAGGAGCTGAGCTGCAGCTCACCCCACTCCCAGCACTGCCAAGGCTCCAGGAGCACAGCCCCAGGCTTCTTCAGGTCTCTGTCCCTGCATGAGCCAGGAGGCAGAGGGAGGGGAGCAGAGGGGGACAGGCAGTGCCACTCCAAAAGAAGGGATAAGCCTTTGGGAGCAGTCTGACCTGGGGTTACAGGCAGGGGACAGGGTACATCTGGGGACACGAGTGACAGACTGGATGCCTGCTCCTGGCACTGGGAGCTGGACTGTGCTTGTCAGGGTGCTCCATCCCAGGTGACCAGGGATATAGATGGCAACCCTGTCCTGACACGAGCCCTGCAGCATAAAGAGGCTCATCAGGAGTCCCTGGTGCATGGCAGGTTGTGGCAGGAAGGTAGTTCCTGTATCCCACTGGAAAAGGTCTGGCTCCAACCAGTACAGGGGCAGGACGAGGTGATGTTTCCATGCAGCTGACTGCTCACTCTTATGCCTGCACCTAAGCAAGGTGTGGGGATGCCCAGGGCCATGGGGGAGAACCAGGTGCCAATATGGCTGGGCAGGCAAGGCTAGGATTGAGCAGCCTCCTTTGTCTTTGGCTGTGAGGCATCCTTAAGCTAGACATCTCTCATCCTTCTTGGGAACTGTGGTGCTCCTTGGGGCCACAGTTAGCTCCTGTGGTGCCTGGGACCACCACCTCCTGCCATGCCCGTATCCTTCATCTCCCCTGTGCAACTCTGAGTGAGGTGTGGAGGCCAATGCACAGCAGATATTACTGAGGCTGCCATGCTGGGACTCTGTCCCTGTGAAGGCATAACCATGTGAGCACAGCCCAGCACTCTGCCCACCAGCATTGTGCAGGGACTCGGCCCAGGGACACACTGAGTGTGTGGGCAGGAGCTGTGGCAGACAGCTTGCACTCACCTGGGCCAGACAAGTTGCAAGTGCAGCTGTACAAGGTCACATCATCAGCCCGGTAGTGCCAGTTGATGGGGAAGGCTTCTGCTAGGCTCAGCATCTTCTTTAGAGAGTCATAGATGAAGATCAGGCTGATGAGGGCACAGAAGCCTTCCTCAGTGAAGCGGGTGAAGTACTGCACCAGGTGACTCGCTTCAGTGGCCACCAAAACCAAGCCAAAAAAGGCCACCCAGAGCCCAATCCAAAGACGAAACTCCAGGTAGTCCAGACCGTAGTCCCTAGTAGGGAGAGTGGCCCAGACCCTCACTATGGCACTCAGCCATGTGAAAGTAGCCTGTGCTCAGTCCAGGGATGGTGCAGCTGGGGGCTGCCACATGGGGAGATGCCCTCACACAGTTCTTACTCGCTGAAGGAGAAGAGGAGACGCTCAAAGACCAGAACTGGGCCAGTGCTGCTCAAGATGGTCAGGGGCTGGCCAGAGAAGAGGCAGAAGATGAAGCCAGTGAAGGCAGTGCCCAGGAAGCTCTCCAGTACACCCTGCAGTGCAGAGAGATGGGATGCCAGGACCAGGTGTGTAGTGGGGCCAGGGGGACAGCACTCGGGTGCTGTCAGCCTGATGATGCCAGCAGAAGGACAGGTGCTGGGGTGACAGCCTCACAGGCAGGAGGGAGGGGACAAAAGGCATGTGGACCTGGCAATGGCTACAGTTGTGAGGTAATTCTGCTTGGGGAGAACCTGTGGGTCCCTGCTCTGCTCCAAGCACTCAGAGTGGTAGCCACACAAGGTGAAACAGGCACCCTGACTATGGGTGACATCACCCCAACCACAAGTGATGTCAGTATGTCGAACTGAAGGAGGGAGGAAGGAATCTGAGAGGTGCCTGAGAGGCCAGCCACTGCTCCAGGAGTCACCCCAGCTCCACACTTGAGCAGTCACCAAAGCCAGCCCAACGGTGGACCCAGGTCCTGACGTGGCCCAAGCATAGAGTTGCAGAAGCGGGGCTACACCAGGGGCCACAGCTCCCCTAAGCCTGCTGAGGGGAGTGCTTGGCACCCCAGCACACAGCCAGCCATGCCTGTGCCTGCATACCATGCTCAGGGCAGCCACCTTCCTTGCAGGACAGAGTGAGGGGTCCTGGCTGGGTACCAGGACTCTGGGTAGCCGGGAAGGGTTTGAGCACTACAGTTGCTCAGGCCCAGCCAGTGCTCTGGGACTGCCAATGGAGGCCCTGCAGCCTGGGCAAGCAGTGCATGAGCAGGGAGCTCCATGTGGCACTCCCCGGGCAGCCCTGCCCTGAGGAGTGCTGGCAAACCCCACATACCCCACTGTTCTGCAGCACAGTCCATACCCAACTTGGCACCCCAAGGCACACTGACCTGCATGTTGGCTGTTGCATCCCCCAGCATGCCCCCAAAGGTGATGGCATTGGTAACCGTTGCCAGGTAGATGTAGAGAACTGCTGAGAGGCACTGAATGTGCATGGCATCAGAGAAATCACTGCGATACCAGTGTGCCTTCCTTCGGATGTCTCGGATCAGCCCCCCAAAGAGCCTGCAGCAGCCCAGAGAGGAGAAGAGGCAGCAGGGCTCTGAGCACCCTCCAACTGGCCATGGCCACCATTGGAGAGCAGAGTCCCCGCTTGGAATCATTGGCCAGTGCTGGTTGGAGGCAGTGGCCCTGGCAGCAGCAATCTGTCCAGCGGAGCCAGGACTGATGTAGCAGGCGAGGCCTCACCCCAGTCCATCACCCATCTGCATGCACTGACCTTCCTGTCCTCTCTAGCTCCTCACTGGTATGCAGGTGGGCCAGGCTAGGCCAGTCCTTGACAGCAGTTGTGTTCCCATTGCAGTGAGATTTCCACTCCCGCAGGCGCATGGAGATCCTGAGGCAGAGACAGGGGAGCCCAAACATCTGGGCTGCAGACCAGAGCCCTCTGGACACTGATGCATCAAGAAGATGCTATCAGGGGACAGAGAGGATGGAAAGGGGACAGGGCTGGAGGGACATTCTGTATTCCCTGGCAGCGAGGTGGGGTGGAATGAGGACAAGATATCCCCACCAGTCAGCAGGCCAGATCCTGAACCAACCCCATACAGACCAGTAATGGAAGAGGAGCTAGGCAGAGCAGGAGGTGTCCTGCTGGAAGGTGCTGAGGCCCCACGTTTCCAGCAGCTGTTGCTTGAGCACTGAATGGGATGGTTTTGCCACTCTCTCACTGGCAAGAGCCAAGTGGGACTGCAGAACTAACAGCACCAGGACCATAGCTGTGGTCTGCATCAGCTGGAGCTGTGAAGGGGCTTGGCCAGGAATATTTCATTGACTGGCTGGCTCCTAGGTACCTTCATCCCCATTGAGACCCAGATTTCCTAAAGGTGCCTTCCAACCCAAACCATTCTATGATTCTATGATTTCAGCATCACAGGCTTGCAGTAGAGGTCTCCAGCTGGGACCCTCCACAAGAGCCAGCAAAGGCTGTGGGTGCCCTCCCCCCAGGATACCTCTTGTTTGGGGACGACAGGCAGCGTGGTGGAGGAATTCGGTCACTGGGGTCCCATTTTCCAGGAGGAAGCACAGTCAGTTCATCCAGAAACTCATCAATCCCTGCAATGAGGTCTTCTTGGTGCTTAGCCTGACGGGCAATCCCTTGGA
The DNA here is from genome assembly GCF_016699485.2 of Gallus gallus. Taxonomy (NCBI): domain Eukaryota; kingdom Metazoa; phylum Chordata; class Aves; order Galliformes; family Phasianidae; genus Gallus; species Gallus gallus. The sequence continues at coordinate 267,736 of NC_052544.1, forward strand.
AGAGCTGTGGTGAGATTAGCCACAAACCCCTGCATTCGGCTAATCAGAGCCTTTCTCCCAGTATGTAGACATCACTGAGGAAGGCACCCATCCAGCCCATTGTAGTGTCTGTGCTTAGACCTTATAACCACCCAGATTCTTTGTTTTCTTATCCTGGGCCAGGAAGGCTGCCAGCCCACCCTGTCCTTGGCCACCTCTGCTGCAGCCTGAAGAGAAGAGGAACCTTGGTGTCCTCAGCTCAGGCCCCATTCTGCTGCTGTGTGCTCAAGACATTTGCTGTGTTAAGCTCACCTCATCTGTCAGCAACGTGGCCATAGCCCTTCCAATCTCATGGTAGGCTTTCGCTTTGGCTTGGGGGCCCAGTAGAATGAAAAGAAACCTGCAGACAAGACAGCAACCCATGAACACTGCAGTACCAGCAGCTTCTCTCAGAGAGCTCCTTTTGAGAGCAGGCAGTGTGCTGCCAGGTGCTCTGCAGGCAGTCTGCTAAGCATATGGGGAGTGGGTGGGTTCATCTGCACAAATTGGCTAATGGTGGTGACTGTATCAGAAAATAGTGTTCTGTAGCTGAGAATCTGCACTATCAAGCTGTGTTATTGTGCTCTTTGTATCTGCTGCAGTTTCCATGAAAATAAATAGGAGGCATCACTTTTGTAATGACCTACGTACATGCATCAGGACTAGGGGAAAACTAGAGAGTTAATATCCAAGAGATGGATCTGAGTGGGAGATAGACCCAAAATGCTGACTGTACCTCGGAGTGGCAGGCAAAGGGGAATGGCACTCAGGGCATAGAGATGGGCAGGGACAAGCTCTCCTTCTATACCATTTCAGCCCAGAGAGGAAAAAGGGCCATTCGGAAAGCACATGAAAAGCAGTTGCTGTCAGCCAAATAAAGACACTCAGCAAGACCCCACATGGATCTGCCTCGACCCCAAAGCCATACATTTCCCATTAAGGAGAGCGCAGGAAGTGAATCTTCTGCTCCATGCATGCTTATCACGGGTGCTCTGGCCTGAGTGACCAGGAGGTGGCAATGTCCATCCTGATCCCTACCCCTCCTCAGGGTGCTTCCTAAGGAAGTCCCCACTTCAGAGAGACACACTGACATTTTCTTGTTACAGCTTCAAATGATACCATGGAAAAACATCTCCTGTCCCTGTTCCTCACCCTCTCTGCTGACATTGCTCCGGACAAGAGCTCTAGAAAGCACCCCCACGGTGCAGCTTGGCAAGAGAGAGAGAAGGTCCTAGAAATCTGCATCCCTTTCCAGCCTTGATCACTGATGATCCCAGAAAGTAAGTGGAATGCATCCAGAGGCCCCTAGGGAGGAGGGTGAATGCAGAGCCCATGTAGGGGCAGCACTGGTCTGTGTCCCGAGGCTGCCTGACAGTGGTGACACTGCTCTCAGCTCATCCCCACTGCAATGCTCTGAGTGCTCCTGAGGTGCTGCAGGATGCAGGAGGGGAGGCAATGAGTAGAGGTTTCGGTACTGCGTGCAGGTTCTGTATGTGACTTTTGGTGTCTTCTCCTTTGCTTTTACCAGGGAAGGTCTTTCTACTGGTGCTGGGCCCTCATGGCTGTTCTGTGCTCCAAGGCACAGAGCTTAAGGGATGCAGGAGGCAGCAGGGACACTGACAGCAGAGTGGGCTACAAGGCCACTGGCTGTGCTCCAGTTACCTGCTGGGGAGGGCAACTTCAGTCAGTGAGCCAAGGGTCACAGCCTCTCTTAAGCGAATGAAGACGGGAAATGGCTTCTTCAGGAAGTCGACTTCCCCGACCATAATGCTGGCTACTTCAGCCCCTGGCAGGAGCTTCTTCTTAAATTGGTTTCTCAGCTGAAAGGCCATGAGAAGTCAGGTCCATGTGGAATGGCCAATTGAGACCAATCTCCAGCTTCCAGCCTCACCACCTACACCATGACCCCCCCTCCCCCCCACCTCCTCTGGGCCCTGTGGCCTGGGGACTCTCTGCTTCCCCCACTGAGAACACGTCAGGGAGGCTGTGTCCTGCAGTGACAGACACAGGTCCTGACCTGTAAAACCTCTCTGTGCCATCTGTGGACAGAACTTTTCAGCTCATCTGGAGTCTGAGACCAAGAAACTGATGCATTTCTTGGAAAAACTGTTTCTCCCACAGAGACCTGATCCATCTGCCCAGCCCCTCCCATTCTACCTGCTCCTTGAGAGGTGTTTCTGAGAACTGGGTTCTGGGCTCAGGGCAAGATTTGGCCTTCCCTGCAAAGAAACAGAACAAGCAGCAAAATACACACACAAGCAAAAGGTCAGCATGGTACATATCCCAGGGACAGCAGCAGCATGCCAGCCCCTGCTGTGGTGCCAGGTGTACCTCTGCAGGGAGCAAGGCTGAGCTCTGTGAGCACACGCAGCGGGGCCATGGTAGTTCGGTGCAGTGGCTGACGGAGCAGCAAAGCTGACAGGCAGTCTCGCAGCTCGGGCTCCCATACCTCAGGCTCCGCAGAGAGTGCTTTTCCTGCAACACAGGGCAGTGCTGAGCCCCAGCTCTGCCCAGCCACGGGGCTCTGCTGGGGAAAGCCCTCTTTGCTGGTGGATCCAGGTACCCTCTGGTCACTGCTTTGTCTAGGGATCTCCTGGTGGGATGGCTCCTGTCCTGGGAGCATCCCATCCCATTTCTCTGCATTACCCACTTACCGATTATTTCCTTGAAACTGTGGGCACTCAGATCCAGCAGCACTGTCCCCTTCTGCAGGCATGTCCTCAGCTCAAAGAGGCTGTGCAGGCGGAGTGCTGGGATGTGGGGTTTGCTCCAGCGCTCCCCTCCATCTTCCACCTTCTCTTCAAATTTAATCCACCTGCCCAGGGAGAAGTGCAGTCAGGAGCAGGGAATGTCTGCTCTGGTGTCATGTGCTCAGCAGCAGGAGCACAGATCTCTAAGCTTGGCTTGGGCATGGGGCCCTGCTGCCCCACACCTTGCTCTGCTCCCCCGGCTGGTGGGATTTCACCCAGCCCCATGGCCAACAGTGCTTGCTGGCAGTCAGAAGAGAAGTGTTTGGAGCAGTTTGCCATAGTCAGACTGTGCCAAATCCTTGCAGAGTGTCGCACACAGAGCTTCCCTTTGTCCACCAGCACGCAGCACAAGGCAAGTGTGCCCAGCAGACCCACAGGGCAGTGCTGACCACCCCTCAGGGCAGTGCCCAGGGCAGCCCGCTGCCAGGCCTCAGAGCATTGCCTGGCGCACAGCTGCACTGGGAGAGGAGGGTCGAGAGCTGGGAGAGCCCCAGAGGCACATGGCTCCAGACCTGTAGGACTCTGTGGCAGGCCTATTGCTGCGTGGGGACCACTAGCACGTATCTTCATGTCTCCTTCAGGCATTGCTGTCAAGCTGCACAGGGGCAACATGATGAGATGGCATTTCCCAGCCACGCTCCTGCCCCATGCCAGAACTGGGATGGGCCTGGCTCTGCTGTGCCCCTGCCCAGGATCCCATCGCCCTCCCCATGATCTACCTGCCCTCCTGGCACTCAGCTCTGCCCCCAGGCTGCTTCTGATTCCTGCTGCCCTGAACATCTGAGTCACTTTCAGGTTCTGCTTCTGCATTCCCACTGCAGCCCAGCTCCACACTGGGAGTGTTGCCCCGGCCAAGCCCTTTTTATAGGCCACTCTTGCTTGCTCTGGAAAAGAAACCAAATAATCTCCCAGGGCTTCAAGGCACATGTACTGGCATCATGGCCACAGACCTCTCACACCTGCAGTGCCCCAGCTCTCTGAGGTGAGCGGTGCACCTCCTTTCCCACCAGTGGTTTGTGGGAAGGATACATCCCCTGCCCTGAGGAAGAGCTGCCCGGCACCGCTGACTGCTCACACTGCACCCAGGCTTCACCTCTGATGCAAATGTCCTGCAGAGCACATCCTTCTGACCAGCTTTCCCATGATGTCCTCTTTGCCCATTTCCCACAGCACAGTGCTTTCAGTTCTGCCCAGCCAGACAGTGAAGCACTCCCACCACTGGCTTGCTGCCGAGGACTTGGAGAGTCAGTGAATGCAGAAGCAGAACTAAGAGAATACGTGAATGCTGTGAGAAGACAGCACGACCATTTGCATCCAGCCTGACACCATGCCCTCACAGGGGGCAGAAGCTTTCCCATGAAATGAGTCACTCAAAATCAGGAAGAAGAGTTTCCTGGAAGGCACAGTGCGGACACTGGAGATGGCAAAGCAAACTCAGCACTCCCACAGAGTAGGGTGCTTCTGGGGCACTCCCCAAGGCAGAACACTTACAGGCTTCCCCCCGCACTCCCAGTGTGCTGCCAGGCCCTGCCCGCTGCCCACTGCCTACCTAGCTGTCTCTCTCCATGCCAGACCTGCTGCAGTGCTGAGCAGCTCATTGAGCTGGACGAACAGCAGTGGGCACTTTCGGTCCCCCATCTCTTCCTGCGGCAGGATGGCACTGATGCGCTCAGCTGCAGAGGAGATGCTCGATGAGAAGATGCTATGGCTGATCGCTGTGTGGAGGACCTCAGAGCTGCCAGTTGCAGAGTCCCCCTGCCCAGTCTGCACAGCTGGAGCTGTGCCGGCTGGCCCAGGAGCTTCGGATCTCATTGTGCAGAGCAGCCAGGAGCCACATGCACCACTAGGCACTTGCTTTCTGCAGCTGCCAGTAGTCGCAGCACCTCACTCATCATGCCCTTATAAAAGTTGTGAGCAAGTTCAAACTGGCCACAGACCAACAGCCAGAAACCAAACCCCAAACAGTGTTATCAAAACACAGTGGCCAGCCCTGAAGGCCTTGGTGTCAGTGGATCCTGCTGCCCCAGCTGCCCACCTGGGCAAGAGACTGGGGAATCCCAGCTCTGCCAACAGCTGCATCAAACCTAGGCTGGTGGGCAGCACAGCCCATCGCTACTCACCTGGATCACTGCAGGGGACACGAGCATAATGCAGACAGCTGCTGCCATCATTCTGTAACTACAGCAGAGAGGATGAGGTCTGACTCTTTCAGCTAAATGTCACACCCCAGCACATGCACCTGCCCCTGAGGCCAAACACAACTTCTCTTATGTTCTGGGAAGAAGCAGTGTGGCTCCAAGCCCTCTCAAACCTCACAGGGCTTTGGAGAGCACATGGCAAGGCCAAGAGTGATCTCTGATGGCAGCGTCAGTGCATGGGATGGGAAGTGCATGGCCCTGTGGCAGCAATGCTGAGGCAGAGGGATCTGGCACGGTGTCCTTCCTTGCTGTCACTGGGTCGTGGGGATGCATGACTGGGAGGGACGTGTCACCACTGAGGGAATCACCACTGAGTGGGATAGAAGGGGCTGGCAGGAGACAGCCTGCATCCCTAGGGCAGCAAGGAGCCCCTCTGACTGCCACCCTCAGCCCCACCAGCAGCCTACAGCTGGCAGCCAGGGTGGCCCCAGCCAGAGAAGGTATGAGAGCACCAAGTGATGCCCACACCGCCAGACCAAACGGGATGGAGATGAGTGTGCTGTGTTGCCACAACACATGGCCCTGCTTGCACAGAATGTGTTGCCACCAGGCTTTGCTACCTTCACTCTTTGCAAACAAACAGCCTCATTGTATAGAGTGCAAATACCACAACATGCAGCACAAACACCCCAGCAAACACAGGCTGCTTGTACTGGAACCAGCTGGCCAGTCTATGCAGCAGCCACCGATGGGAGCAGTGTGGCCTGAAGCCAGGCACCAGTGTGGCAGACATCACGTTTCAGGGCAGCATGGGTGGCCATAAACTTTGGCCCCTGTGCCAAAGGGGAACACACTGGGTTGAAGTGTGCTGAGATCTGCTTTGCAGAAACTGCAGCTCAGGCTCAATGGGCTTGGAGCTGAGGGTGAGGCTGGGATGTGGCTCTGGTGACCTGGATACACCAGGCCCCCCCTCTGCCAAGCAGGGACAGGAGCTCCTCTCACATGTGGAGCACAAATCCTGTGGGCAGTGACTGAGGGAGCCAGGGTTGTTCAATCTGGAGGAAGCTCAGGGAAGACCTCATTGCTCCTTGCAGCTCCCTGATAGGAGGTTGTAGCGAGGTGGGGACCAGCCTCTGCTCCCAGGTAACAGCGACAGGATGAGAGGTGATGGCCTCATGTTGTGCCACGGGAGGGTCAGGTTGGGTGTTAGGAAATATTTCTTCTGTGAAAGAGTGGTAATGCACTGGCATAGGCTGCCCAGGGAGGTGGTGAAATAACTCACCCTGGAGGTGTTCCAGAAACATGTAGATGTGGCACTGGGAATGTGGTTAGTGGGCATGGTGGGGTTGAGCTGACGGTTGGACTTTGTGACCCCAGAGGCCTTTTCCAAGTCTAATGCTTCTATGATTCTATGTGCTGCTCAGCCTTCTCTCTGCCCTCCCCAAGCTGCGGTGAAAAGTCAGCCCACTTCTCCATGAGGCACCCAGTCCCACACTGACAAGATGGGATCCCTCCCCATCAAACCCGTTATCCAAGGCTACAGCCAGAACTGCCCCATGCCCCTGCCCTACTCAGTGCCTGCATCCCACCGCTCCTCCCAGCCCCCAGCAACCAGTAGGTCCTGAGCGGGGTCACCCCACCAGAACCCTGCTTGCCACAGGCACAGAGAAGGAAGCAACACACGGCACTGCGGGGCACAGCTAGCACGGGCGTCTCGGTACCCTCGGCTCTCAGGCCGTGCCCTGCAGCTGCCGGGAGGCGTCGGAGCTGAAGGCTGCGATGGCTACGGGAGACCGCAGGAGGGAGCCCGGGGGAATCCGGCTGCCAGCGGGCTCAGCGGCGCGCTCCTGGGCTCGGCAGCGCTGGGCACGGGTGGCCCGCGAGCAGCCGTCCCCGCTCAGAGCGCCGCAGCGCTCCCCGCTCCGCCAGGATCCCCGCGCAGCCGTCCTACTCGCCTGCTGTGTGCCGCGGCCCCGTCTGTCCACCCCTACTTTGCCCTTGGTTTAGTGCTGGCCCTTTTCTCCCATTTCTCCGTCTGCCACGGATCAGCTGCCATGTTTCAGGGAGCTGAACGCTGCCCTCGGGGCTGGACTCAGTCACCCGAGTCATCTAGAAGTCTTTGCCACCCCAGCTGCACTCTGCGTACAGCCGTTCTGTTTGCTCTGCGATAACGGCGCTTTCCTAAGGAGTGTGCCGGGGTGCACAGCCGGGCGGTGTGCAGCTGACAGCAGGGCTGTGGGGCTGCCTGGCTGGGGGGCTGCTGGCAGCAGAGTGGGAGCACATTGGCACCAGGGCACAAGCACAGCAGGGACCATGGAGCTGCTCCCAGTGCGGTGCCTGCCTTGTCCGGACCTTCCCAGAGCAGCCCCAGGGAAGTGGAAGCATGGGAATGCAGGAGAAGTGGTTTTGCCTCTGGAGTTGCTGGTGTTCAATACAGAGCTGCAAGGAACCAAAAGGGAACTGTAAACTTCTTTATCTCTCCCAGAGTGTTTACTCAATGTATTTGATGTATCTTTGAGCTTGTCCGCTGCTGTGGTTCCTCTGGAACAGCCAGTTTTTTCCACCATTTCCCTCTGTCTGCAAAAGGTCTTTTCACACAACGGATAGAGAAAAGAGTGACTGAAGAACAGGGCAGGGGGGGAAGTGTTTGCAAAGGCACTGGAACTAGCCCAGGGCCAGGAATAGCACCTGGGAGCACCCTGGTCCTGCCAGGCCCAGCATGTGCCCCATTCGGCTGCGTGGGCTGTGTGGAGCAAAAGCCACTTCCAGGGCACAGTGGCACCTCTGCTGACCTCGGTGCTGTCTTTGCACTCTGCCAGGTAATGCAAATGCACCTCTTCCTGTGTGCCTCAGCTGCACAAGGTTGTCCTAGAGGATTTTGGTGGCAGGGAATTGGCAGGGGTGAAAATCCCTTCTTGAGGCAGGGACATGAGTGGGGAGGGATGTGCGGGGGTGCTGGAGGTGCTGGCACTCAGCAGGTCAGCAAGGCAGGAGCTGCCACGCAGTGACACACTCACCTCGCCTATGCTGCCTCTGTGCCAAATTCTTAAAGGCTGATGATGCCTGGAGGAGCCGGAAGGAAAACCATCCAGCAAACAATTGCAAAAGTCAGGTCTGAGCAAAGCAGAGGGTGTGAGCCAGGGGGTTACCAAATCCGGCAGTATTCCTTGGAGACAACAACAACAATCAAAGGAATATTTAATCACACTGTGCTGCGCTGTGTGGAACTGAAACTGGCATCAGGGTTTTGGGCCTGGGAATCTGAGCTACCAGGAACAATGCAGGGCAGGCGGCCATGCCAAACGTGACCTGGAACAATGCCTAACTACTGCACATGCCCAGTGTTTGGCATCACCAGTGTTTTCTGGCCTGTCACCTGGGATGAAAATAAGGCAAATCACAACACAGCCGAAAGTGGTTCCCAGGGTGGTAGAGGACACAGACTGCTGGAGCAATGGGGCCAGTAGCCAGGGCAACCCACTGATGTGCCACATTCTTTGAGGAAGCCACAAGTCCACCTGGTTAATGGCCTCACCATCCAGACACAGAGGTGGCTCCAGGACTTATCATGGAGTCGCAGGGGGCTGAGGCTGGTGGGCACCTCTGGGACCATCTGGCTCAGTGGTGCCACAGCAGAGCCATCCAGAGCAGGGTGCCCAGCACTGCATCCATTCAGCTTCAGAGATCTCCCAGGAGGAGACCCCGCAGTGTCTCCAATCACTGTGCCAGCACTCTGCTACCTGCACAGCAGAGCAGTGCTGCCAGACAGTCAGAGGCAACCGCCTGTGTTGCAGTGTGTGCTCTTCACCTCCTGTTCAGGCACTGGGCACATTGAGAAGAGCCTGGCTCTGTGCTCTACATGTTCTCCCTTGAAGTATTTATGGGCACTGACAAGGTCACCCCTGGGCCTCCTCTGAGCTGAACACCACAGCTCCCTCAGCCTGTCCCATAGGAGAGGTGCTCCAGCCCCTTCAGACTCTCCGTGGCCCTTTGCATACTCTGCAGTTATTTCCTCTGACAAAAAGGACCTCCACTACCTTTGCAGGCTGCCGTACTGAGCTGTATCCCATCAACACTGGATGGTAACAGGGAAAGAGTCACACAGCTGAATCATAGAATCATGAAGGTTGGAAAAGACCACTAAGACCACTGAGTTCAGCCATTGACCAGTCTCCACCATGCCCACTGACCATGCCCTTCAGTGACACATCTCCACATTTCTGAAATTTCTCCAGGGACAGTGACTGCACCATCTCCCTGGGTAGCCTGTACCAGTGCATCACCACGGTTTCTGCAAAGAAATGTTTCCTAATATCCAACCTGAATGTTCCCTGGTGCAACATGAGGCCTTCACCTCTCGTCCTATCACTAGTCTTCTAATGGTTCCCAGCCCCAGTACCAGTACCAAGGAGGAGGTTTCAGCTCCGAGCCGTTGTATTCTGCTTCCAACACCTCGCGGGTGGTGCTTAGGGGAGCCCCGCTCCTCTCCAGACCACTTTCCACGGTAGTATTAGGCTCCAGAGCGCATCTTGCACTCCTCGCAACGCAACGAACGCACCCCGACGGAGGCGGCCCCGCGGTGGCCTGGGGAAGCCCTTCCCGGAGGAGGGGCGGCCCCCAGCCCCGCCTTGCCCCGCCCCACCGCCTTCTACCCGTGGCGGGGCCGCGCGGACGAAGAGTCGCTGCGGAGTGGGGCTGAGTTGAGCGGCTGCAGGGACGCTGTGCCCGGCTATGGACGGGCGGGTGGTGCTGATCCATGCGCTGCTGACGGCAGGTGCGGAGCTGGGGGTCCCGGGAGCGGGCGAGGGATGCGGTGCGTTCGGTCCCATCTCACCGCGCCTCTCTCCCCGTAGTGTGCTCGGCGGCAGTAGGCAAGTTCGGCCGCGACGGTCCGCATGGCGAGGCGCTACACAACGAGGTGCTACTGCACGAGGGTGGCGGCGTGGCGTCGGTCTCGGCCACGGCCCCGCTGCTGGGGGGCATCGTGGAGAAGGAGGGCGGTGGAGCGGCCTCGGGGGACGCGCTGAGCGAACTTCCGAGAGGTACGTGTGGGCGGCGGAAGAGGGGGTCTTCCCCCCCGAACTTCGGTCTTGGGGGGAACCCAGGGGGACCCAGTGGAGCTGCCGGTGGGGCTGGGGCGCGGCGGCGGGGCCTCGGCCGGAGCGGGGAGCAGCTCCAGCGACGGCTGCGGAGCGCCTTGGGGGGCACTCGGGGCCGTGCGTTGGGCTCCGGCGCCCCTTCGCTCCGCGCCGGAGGTCTCGAGCGCTCCCGGGTGAGGCGAGCGGCAGCTCGAGCTCGGACCGGGAGGGGAGAGCCGTGTCGGAGCAGCCCCGGATCGGTGGCGGGCGGGAGTCACTTTCCCGAGCGCGACCCCGGCGGCGGGGGGACCGCCGTGACTCACCGCCGCCCACGCGCGGCTGCTTTTTATGCCTCGGGTTCGTCAGCGGAGAGTCTCGGCCGGGGTGCCGGGGGCGCCGCCCGGCCGCAGAGCGCTCCGCGCTGGAGGCGCTCGGCTCCTCTCCCCTGGGTTGGGGGCGGGGAGCGTCCCGGGGGCTGAGTGGGGATGGGTCTGCCTAGACCTGCTCTCGGTAGCCCGGCACCTGGTAGAGTGCGCTCGGCCCCGCGTGGGTCACCCTCGCTTCCATCTGCCCTGTTCCCTCCTTGTCGACTCTGCCCTCTGCCGAGTTGAGCCCCTCACGAAGGAGAACCGGCCCTGGGCGGCGCTGCGGGACCCCTCCCGGGGGCGGTGTGGAGGTGAGGGGGGGACAAGGTGATCTCTTACATGCATCCCAGCAGGCTCGAGCTGGGGGCTCAGGGGGCAGCAGTAGTCTGCAGCCTCGTGGAGTGCTCCCTCAGTGCTTCAAATTGAACTACGGATGAATAAGTCTGCTTGATGTTGAAGTCCACTTCCTCTCCCCTGCTGCAGCCCCCCGGGAGCCAAAGCACCAAGGATGCTGTTGATATCCCCTTACCAGCCAGGGCAGTTTTCCTACCTCTGACTTACAACACGGGGCAGTGCCCTGGGATGGGGTGATGATAGCAGAGGCCCTCAGTAGGGTGCCTGGGGGTGAGAGGACAACCCTTGCCCTAGAAGAGCTGCCTGCGGCCTGGTACCTCACCTGTGCTTGGGAGTTTCTCCAAGCCCCGGTTTCCTGGTGTATCAGTTTCCTTCTTCGTCCTTGAAGGATGTTGAAGTTGCACAACAACTTCCTAGACGTCCAGATGGAGTTCTGCAGTACTAGAGGCTCACGCGTGAGGAGGAGGAGCTTGTTGAGGGCTCGAAGTATGAGAGAGCTGCTGGGCAGGATCCAGGTTTGGTGTACTGCCTGCTACCCTGTGTCCCCCCCCACGCTAGTGCAGCACTCAGCTCCTGTTCTCAGTGTTGCTGTGGTTACTGAGCACTGTGCTCAGGGCAAGCTGAGCGGTCCCTGTCCAAGCAGTGAGTGCCCTCTGCTATCAGCACCCTGTGAGGCTGAGTGAGGGGCTTACGTCTGGCACCTGCTCATCTTAAGTTATCCCAGTATGTTGCTGGTTTTGCCTTGTGTCTGGAGGGAGTGTGCAAGGAAATTGGTGCTCTGGTTCCCAGCAGGGAGCTGGCCTCCGACCAAACCCCACCAGCTTCTGCCCTGCAATTAAAGAATACCTCTGCAATTCATGGGAATGCTTCCTTTGCCATCTGCTTGGTTTTGCAAAACCAAAAATTGACCTGGGTTTGCCCTTTTAATCCTGCTCTGGTCCTGTGTGCAAGCATCCTTGTAACCACAGGAAGGAGCATCCCTCGGGGTCATGAATGGACTCTTACAAAAGACCGGGGAAATAAAAGCCAGATAATGGCACGATTAACTTTTTTTTTTTTTTTTTTTTTTGTGCGTGTGTTCAGTGGAAACTGGTGGGCATAATGGCAACATTTGAGATGTATAAAGCTCTGTTTTTACCCTGGTTTTTTTGATTATTCACTCTTTTATTTCCTTTAGAATTATTTGTATGAATCAGAAAGGCCATGGTATTTGTGAAAATCTGGAAAGATGGAAAAACCTCTGCTTGGGGGCAGACAGAATAAAAGGCTGCGCAAATGCCGGGGTTGAGTTGGCTGCAGCCACTGGGGCTGTGCTCCTTTGCCTTGTCTTCAAATGACAAATTGAGGTGATCGATGTTTTCTCCTTTTGAAATTGTTTTTCAGTTGCCTTCTTGTCAAAGCCTCAAGGCCCAGTTACTCCCAAGAAGAAGGGGAATGGGAATAAAAGAAGAAAAGGAAAAGGCCTGGGGAAGAAGAGAGACCCGTGCCTGCGGAAGTACAAGGATTTCTGCATTCATGGTGAATGCAAATATATCAGAGAGCTGGGTGCTCCATCCTGCATGTGAGTGAGTGCTGCATGCCGTGGAAGCCTTGTCATTGTTCCTTGAATTCTCCAGGCAGTGCAAAGGAAGAGCGTAGGGGATATTTTTAGTGCTTGTTCCCCATTCGTGCAGGGACTGCTCTGACTCCATGTCCTCTCTGCACACTGTGCAGCTGGAAGAGCACTGAGAAACTTCAGCCTGGATTTACTCCTGCAAGCAAACTTGGCTCTTGCCAAAATCCATCTGTCCTTAAGGCAGTGGCTCCAGCACCCCCTGCCTGCAGGGTTCCAGTCCATGAGCTCTGGCTGAGCTCAACAGAGGCTGTGGAGTTTGGAGGAGGCAAAATTGCTGTGGGGCCGAGGAGCTGGCAGGTGCCTGGAGGTTGACTTCCCTTCAGCAGTAGTTGGGCCCATAGAGGTCACTGAGCACCTGAACAGGCAGGATGGACGCAGCTTCTTGAGGGACACTCTGACAAAGCGATGTGCTGATGGCCCTCTGGCCCTGAGGGTGGGACTGTGTCTGCACAAGGATCTGTGTGTTTCCTCTTGCACCCTGTGGTGGTGCAGGTGGTGAGCAGGAATTGGAGGAGGCAAGCAGAGAGGATAAATAGTTTGCTTGCTGCCTGGGCACCTGGACCCAGCACTGCTGCCTCAGGAAGTAGCCAAGGGTGTGCGCCTGATCCCTGCTGACGTGGGCAGAGGTTGAGCTGGTGGATATAAGAGGCTTTGTTCTTTGCTATCAATCCCCTGAGCCACCCAGCCCGGAGCCCAAGGAAGATAATAGCTCCCTGGCTTACAGTGCCCACCAGCTCTCACACCTGGCAGTTTCTGGGGATCGGGGCCTGCACAGCTCTGTGAACCACTTAGATTTCTGTGCCCAGAGACCATCATGAAGTTGTTGCTGGGCCCTTCAACAGCGCTCTGGGAACTGCTCCAGGATCAGCTGGGACTCCTGTCCCACTGTGAGGCAGGTGGTAGCACCAGTGCACATAGGGCTGGGACAGCCACGTCCCCTTCCTAGCAGGTGCTCCCTTGGTTCCAGAGGCCAAAGGGGGACATCTGGGGATATGCAGATGTTAGGGGTATTCCATCCTTGGTGATGGCATCAGCCCGTGTCTGGGCAGTCCTTAGGGAAAACAGCCCCATCCATTCTGTAATGAGGCCTCATGTCTGTGACTGGTGTCAGATTGTGGCTGCTTGCCTTGGCCACTGCTCTTGGTGGTCAGAGCACACAGTTCACAGCTGGCTCCAGTTGTGCCAACTCTGTCTCAGGGTCTTCTCAACATCTGTTCCCTCTGGCAGATCCTGGGGTTGTGGCTGGGTGCTGCTGGGTGGGGTGCTGGGGCACGGTGCCCAGCTCTACTGCATGGGTGCGAGTGTTGGCATGTGGTGGTGTTAGAGTGGCCCTGGTACTGTGCCCCAGGCAGCAGAGCTGGATGTAAGGAGGAGCTGACGCTGCTTGGCTCTGCACAGCATTGGTGGTGCTGAGTGCATCCAGCTGGTCATGCTGGCATGCCTTGGCTCAGAAGGAGGGCTTGGGTGGCTGCCCCACATCTCTGACGAGGATCATTATTTCTGGTATGTGAGCAACCTCCCACCTGCCTGTTGGCTAAGAGCAGGGGAAACCCTGCTCCAAGCAAAGCACTGAGCCCTAGGCCTTCCTCTCCCACAAGCTGGAGCCTGCCTCACACAGCCCACTGCTGCATGCCTCAGGAACCCACTCATGGCAGTCTGCTGAGTTTTCCTGTGTCCCTACTGTCTGTCCCCCTGAGACTTAAACTGGCCTTACCAGGAGTCTTCATGTGATGCTTGGGATATGAATGCAGAAGAAGCAGAACTTTCCAGTATCAGGAGGCAGTGGTGCCACCAGACCTGAAAACTCAGGGTAGGGTCTGTGGGGAATGGACATGGTGCTGGCCAGGGCTGAGCAGAGGCAGCTTGCTTTGTGCTTAGGTGTAAGGGACCCAACATCCCACTGCTTGGCCACCACCATCCTTAAAATCTGTTCTTTTCCCCAGATGCCAGCCAGGATATCATGGAGAGAGATGCCATGGCCTCTTGCTGCCTGTAGAGCATCCCCCGAGCACGTATGACCACACCACAGCGCTTGCTGTTGTCGCAGTGGTCCTGTCCTCTCTGTGCCTTGTCATCATCACAGCCTTGCTGATGTTCAGGTGGGTGGAATGGGGCTGTGCTGCTGGAGCAATGTCCCCAGGAAGGCTGCATGTAGGAGTGGTGGGGGCAGCTGTTCCATGCTCTGAGCATCTCTGCTTGGCCTCGCAGGTGTCACAAGAGAGGTGTCTACGATGTAGAAAATGAAGAAAAAATAAAGCTGGGCATCACTGTGAATCACTGAGGATGCCAGGTGCTGGCAAGGTGAGCCCTTGCTGGGCATGGGGCTATGGTGGGGCTGGGGTACTGCTATGTGTTGGGGGCTCTGCTTGTTTTGCTGGCTGGGACCACTGCGTGATCCTGTGCCAGAGCCAGGCATGAGCTGGATGTGCGTGATGACCTGAGAGCCTAGGTTGTTCTGCTTGGGCCCAGCCATCTTTACTTCCCATTCAAATCCTTTGATATTCCTGACCTTTCATTATCTAAAAGGGAGCTACAGTAAATAAGGGATCAGTCTCTTTTGCAGTGTCTGTGGTGACAGAACAAGGGGAAATGGCTTCAAGCTCAGGGAGGGGAGATTTAGGTTAGATATAAGGAAAAAGTCTTTTTACATGTGAGATTGGTGAGTCACTGGAGCAGGCTGCCCAGTGATGTGGTTGATGCCCCGTCCCAGGAGACTTTCAAGGCAGGGCTGGATCAGGCCCTGGGCAACCTGATGGAGCTGTGGATGTCTCTGTTCATTGCAGGGGAGTTGGACTAGCTGGCCTTCAGAGGTTCCTTCCAACTCTAAGGATTCCATGATTCTATTTCCACCTTCTTTATGTCCCTCCTTGGGCCTGTTGCTGCATGGTTTGGTGACATTTGGCAGCAATGAAACTGCTTTCCCTGCCCTCCCCACTGCCCTCCCACAATTTGTTCTGTACCCTCTGTCTGATCCACTGAGTCATTTCCCCTCCTTAGATATTGCCTCTATTTATATACATATATAAAAAGCTTCCTTTTCCCTCCCACTTGTTCTCTGCTCATTACTTGCTCCAATGTAATGCCTTGCAGCTGGGCATGGGAGTGCCTCATGGTGTTTCTCTGTCACTGTGGCTGGGTGTGCTCCTCCCATGTGGCAGTGGTCACAGGGTGCTGGGGTGCCAGCCTGCCTCAGCTCTGCTCTAAATCCTACATGTTAGATGATGCACTAGGTACATAGCCAGGCTGTGACCGTTCCCTTGATGCTGTTTTTCAGGGCTCGGCACTGACGCAGTTCTACCTCCTGGAAGATGCGAGTCACGGAGCCAGCACTGTCCTGGGACCCTGCAGCACAGCAGGACAGGGCCGCTTTGGGGCTTGTCAGGCAGCGGTGATGCTGTAGGGAACTTTGGCAGCCTCCAGGAGGAGGAGGCTGGGAGCAATGCTCTCAAGCAGACTCTGAGCTGAGCCAGCCGCGTGGGGCTCTCCAGCAGCTTGGGGCTGCCTGCTGCAGTGCATGCAGGGGAACAAACTGTGAAAGGCTCGGAGAGCAGGCTCGAGGCTTCCGTAGGTGCAGGAGGGGTGGGAGGGTAACAGCTATTTAACAAGAGAATGTTACTTTTAAATTAAATATTTATTTTAGATAAATTGTACATAGTATTTATATTTATTGGAGGTCTGCCTCTGCACTCTTTGTGTAGGTCAAGATGACCCTTGCGTGGGTCAGGCCTCTTTTATTTTTTAAGGGCAATGTAATATTCTAATAAATAACTTTGTAACAAACACTTGAGTTGTTGATTTAAGAGATGTGGGAAGGAGTCAGGTCTCCCAAGGCTACAGGTAACAACTTGCCTTTCCTGGTGGGGTACTAAAGCCACCCAGAAGCATCTGTAGAAAAGTGGTACAGATGTCAAGCCTGCTGGCCTTGGGATAGAGGAGGGCAGCTCCTGCTGGGGTACCCTCCAGAGGGGGGTGGGTTGTGAGGAGCTGGGGTGTGGTCTGCCTTGTCCCTTGCCCTGGAGCCTGTAGATGTGTCAGTCCCACATGTGTTCTTGTATGTTGGCTGGCTCACAAACGGGTGCGATGCTTGGGTACCTGTAAGTGAAGCAAGGCCCCCTTGAGTTCAGCCATTCCAATCTAAATTCAATGCAGCCAGGAATGGTTAGTAGCTTTTAGCCAGCATTTGGCTGAAGAGCCTGAGTTGGAAGTCATAGCTGCCCAGGAGGAGCTGCTGGGTAAACTGAGGGCTCTAGTCACTTGTAGCATTTTGGATTGTGATTCAGAACCCATTCCTGATTCTGCTGTATAAGTGACCCCCAGATTGCTTGTATATCCTCTTCCTTGGCCTTCTATGGGGGGAGCAGAGAGACATGAAGCAGACAAAAATGGCTATCCCCCTACAGAAAATCTGCTTTCCTCCAGTCCATTTTGCTTCTGTAGATATCAAACTTTAATTTCCAAAAGGGAATGCTAAGTTATATCCTTCTGCTCATGTCCCCACAATGTGTGCTAAAGCAAGGGCAGTAAGTAGTCTGTAAAGTTTTGTGTTTTAGACAAGTTTAGCCCAGACTTAGCTCTGGCAATGCATGGAATAATCTCTATGCACAGCTGCTGCCTGGGGAAAGGATTGTGGGTTGCTTAGGAAGTGACTTTACGAGTTCAAACCTCTCATGCAGCTGGTAAAGCAAAACCTGGGTGTGGGCAGGGGAAATGAAACAATACCTGAGCTCTGCAGAGCTTCCCAGGACAAGGGGATTAAAGAACACAGTTGTGGCAGATGGGAAGTGGGTTGTTAACAGGGGGTATCCTTGTGCATTATCATCTGGAGAGCAAAAGCCCCTGGCAGCTGCATGAGGCCAAATTACTAGTTCTGCCTTTCATGAACCTTAATGCTGGTTTAATGAGATTCCCAACTTTGGACCTTTTTGTAGAGTAAATAAGTATACAAATGTTATACAGTATGTAGAGAAGTTAGGCTGATAAGATTACTGCATTGGAAAAGATCATCAGATATAAATGAAAGATGCTCACCAGTGTTGTAGGTCCACAAAAACTCCACAAGGAGCAATCTCCAGGAAAAGATCCTTCCTCTCTGGCAGTCAGCCCTTAAATGGGGTCTAGGAGAGGCAGAGCGTGGCTCCACCCCTTCCAGTCACACAGATGAATTGCCTTCACCTACACTCCTGTGGCTGACTCGGTGTTTGCCTCAGGTGGTCAATCAGAGGTTCAGGCTTTGATTCAACAGTTCCCATACACTATTCAATGTCTGTTAAAGAACTAACATCTCCAGTTACTGAGCAGGAGGTCCTTTTGTTGTGCATCACCTTGCTGCACCTCAGCCACTCTGCACTGCTCTTGCACTCTGGCTCCAGCTCAGAGCGTTGTCCTTTACTCCTCGTGGGCAGCTCTGCTTGGCCCAGGCTGGCAGCATTGAAAATAGCCTAGTTGGAATGTTTTTCTGCATACAGATGGAATTTTTGTGTTGATTTTTGCTCTGTATGGGAAGGCATGAGCAGGAGGTGCAGGAGTGTGGGTGAAAGCCTTTGCAAACCCCAACTGGGTGAACAACAGAAATTGCTGACTAGGAGTGAGCAGGCTCAGAGTGCTCTGCACAGAGAAGAGGAAAGTACAAGGGACACGTGACTGCTGCTGCGGTCCTGCCTGTGATGGGGCCAAGGCAGTCACTGTCTAGGGGCAGCAAGCTGAGGGACAGTGTCCCAGCCCTGGACCTGCCCCATGTGGATGAGACTGGAAGTAGGGGAGGTGTTCCCTGTGGTGGTAGCTCTGAGAGCCATGGGGCCATGTCATCATTGCTATTCTGCCCAGAGCCCTGCTGCCTTCTACATGTCTGCCACACAGGTGTGCACCCTGGTCTGTGGGGCAAGCAGGGATACCCAGGGATGGTAATCTAAGAGGACAGGAGATGGAAACATATTTGACAGTGTAGACAGTGGGATGATAGCTGTCTCTGCATTCTGGGCTGGGAAAGTATAGGAGTCCTGTGGATGCCCAGAGAGGGCAGGGATGAGGCCCCGTGGAGCAGCTCTGACTGCACTGTGGGACCATGGCAGCAATTGTGTCACCATCTGTGCCATCATTGTGTCACGTGCTGAGCCCCAGTCACAGTGCAGGGAAGGTGAGCCATGCAGCACAGGTCTGTGAGCATTTCTGCAGGAGCCTTGTGATCACCCAGGCCTCTTGCTTCAGTACCTGGCCTTGCCCTGGCCACACACCAGTATTCCCACACAGGGGCTCAGTGGTGAGGTCACATCAAGGCCTCTGGGTGCCTGCCCCTGCCCCCCCAGCCCTGGGTCCGGGAGTACAGGCAGCGCCCTGGAGCAAGGCACTAAGCCCTGTCACCCAGCCTGCCTCCCTCAGGTGCTCTGTCCCACTGTTGGCTCTGTCTCACTGCTGGCACTCCTTGTGCCCCAGCACAGAGACCTGTGACCTGCAGCACACCTCCTCCTCCATGAACACCGGCTGTTCTCTAGAATGAGTCTCACAGGCAGGTAAAATCCCAACTTTGGATTTCAAACCCAAACCAACACAGTGTGTTACCGCAGCCTGTTTGATAACCAAGTGCTGCCATCACTCACCTTTCAGCCATGATCTGCACCGCCACCCTGGCAGCGCCTGTGGGTGGGAGCAGAAGAGCTGCAGTACTGCAGGAGCACAGCTCGGCCTGTGCTTCTGAGGGAGGCAGCCAAGGAGAAACCCCAAAAGCTGTCCTCCCTGCCTCCCTTTGAGAACAGCCACAGCCCCACAAGCGGTTCCATTTCTTCCAAAAGAGGACCATTCGTGGAATGCTCTGAGGGCTGCGCACCTCCCCTATGAAGTTAGGCAGAGGGAGCTGGGCTTGTTCAGCCTGGAAAACAGAAGGCTATGGGGTGACTTCATTGCAGCCTTCCAGTATTTAAAAAGGGATTATAAACAGGAGGGGAATAAACTTTTTACTCGAGTGGGCAGTGATAGGACAAGGGGGAATGGTTTTAAGCTCAAGGAGGGAAGGTTTAGGTTGGATGCCAGGGGAAGTTCTTCACACAGAGTGGTGAGGTGCTGGCACAGGCTGCACAGAGGGCTGTGGATGCTCCATCCCTGGAGGTGTTCGAGGCCAGGTTGGATGGAGCCCTGGACAGCCCGGTCTAGTACCAGACCTGGAGGCTGGTGGCCCTGCCTGTGGCAGGGGGGTTGGAAGTTGATGGTCCTTGGGGTCCCTTCCAACCCAAACCATTCAGTGACTCTATGATCTGGCCGCGTTTCCTCCCGCCCCGCCCCGCCCCGCCCTGCCCTCCCACCGCGCAGGCGCGGAGCGAGAGGAAGATGGCGGCCCCCCTGGACTTGGAGCTGAAGAAGGTAACGGACATTCGGCTCTGACGGGTCTCTCGGGCCCCCTCTCTCCTCTCCGCCCCCTCCCGGCCCCCTCCTCACCCTCTCCCCGCAGTCTGGGCTGGCTCGGCCCGGCTCGGCTCCACCCGGCTCCACCCGCTCCTCGGTACCCGGCCCAGCCCGGCCCGGCCCGGCCCCGCCCCATCCGCTCCTCGGTACCCGGCCCGGCCGCAGCCCCTCGATGTGCCGCTCTGTCCATGCAGGCCTTCACGGAGCTGCAGGCCAAGGTGATCGACACGCAGCAGAAGGTGAAGCTCGCCGACATCCAGATCGAGCAGCTGAGCAAGACCAAGAAGCACGCGCACCTCACTGACACCGAGATCATGACGCTGGTGGACGAGACCCGCATGTACGAGGGCGTGGGCAGGATGTGAGTAGAGGCCCCGCGCACCGTCCCTCGCCGAAGTGGCGTATGTGGGGCTCCCCACGAAGCCTCAACACGCGGCTGGTGCACCCAGGCACAGCGCTCTTGGCAGCATTGCATCAATGTGTGTGGCTGGCTGGCATTGCCCATGTTCCTCAGTGTTTGGA
This sequence comes from Gallus gallus, assembly GCF_016699485.2. Taxonomy (NCBI): domain Eukaryota; kingdom Metazoa; phylum Chordata; class Aves; order Galliformes; family Phasianidae; genus Gallus; species Gallus gallus. The sequence goes on from NC_052544.1 coordinate 287,968, forward strand.
AGTGAGCGTGAGTCTGCCATGTAGAGGCGAGGAGCTGCTTCCCCATGCTGGATGGTTGTCACACACCTTACACCTGAAGTAATGCACTTTGGTTAACTTTGGTAGCGCAGCTCTGACTGCAGCAGCCTCATGAAGAGCAGCGTGCTAACTGATTTCCAGTCTGACGTGTATGCTGACTCACTGTGCAGCACACTAACTTTCTATGTATGCTTTTTCTCTTGTGATTTGGGCAACAGTGATGATTACACTTATTCAGGGATGTGGTTTTGTAAAAGGCTGAATCTGATCTGATTGCTGCCCACAGGGGTGATTGCATCTCCCTGCCCCCTGTTCTCCTTTGTGCTGCAGCAGACCTGTAGGTGGTTCAGCCTGCTGATGCAGTGAGTTCCTGGACCTGATTTGTGTCATCATGTGATCTGTAGGGTGAGTCTTAAAGAGCTGGCAGGCTGGGAAGCCAGGAGTGATATGTGGACTGTACTTCACCGGCAGTTGTCAGGTTGAGACCAATGGGAAAATGAAGCTGTGCCTAGGTTCATCCTGGGCAGCATGATCTAGTAGTTGGCAGCTCTGCCCACAGCAGAGGGTTGGAACTCAGTGGTCTCTAGGTCCTTTCCAACTGAAGCTATTCTGTGAATTATGATGGGGCTGTTCAGCATGACAGTCTTCTTTGGACCAATGTGGTGTGGCTCCTGTTAAGCTTTTCCAAGCAGGTGAACTTGGGTTTGTGTGGTGATGCTGAAAGGAAATAGGTTTTGATCCCTTGCAGGAGATAGCTCATATGACCCAGGCAGGCTGTAGGCTGGTTGTTTTTTTTCCACAGAAAAGACAAACTAAGGGTAGATTCTGGAATCAACAATTTTTCTTTAGAGTTTGTTTGTTTGTTTTTTTAATCTTAAAGCAGGGTATACTTCTCTGGTATGAAATAATTCCTCAAGATTCTGAAAGCATGATTGTATTGGCCTTCATGGTAAAATAATGTTGCTTGTGAATGGGGTTGGGTTTCTGTGCTAGCTGAAAAGTGTTGTCCTGCTTTCAGTACAGCTGGTGGAGTGCAGTCTTTTTGGCATTGTTCTCTTGCTTACCTTCACATGACCAGGCAGGTGGTTCAGACCCTGCCACTTAGCTCACTGCTCCTCAGCGATGGTAGAGCTGCCATCAGAAAAATACTATCTGTATGATATTAGTGTTCAAATTTTTGAAGTCTGAACTCTTTGTGGGTTTTGTTTTGCTAGTCACCATGCAAACTCAGGTTAAGAGTGCTTGTGCTCTCCATATTACTTATTCATTGATTTGTTTTACCTTTTTTCTTTTTTTTTTTTCCTTCTCCTTCTTTAGCTTGATGCAGTGTTTCTGTGAGCTATTGCTGTTCTGGCCGTGGGGCTTAAGTCTGCCTTGCAAATTGGTAGGTGTGTTTGGGTATGCTCAATATCACTCACCAGCATAGTGAATTCACACCAGGGACTCAAGGCTCTTTCCAGAGCCCACTCCAACCCTTTGTAGAAAATTTTTGGCTGAAATCTGGGCATTTGGTAAAGTTGGCTAAAGCTGTGCTTGTTCAGGAATTAAAATCCGAGTGGAGTTTGGCGTCTTATGTTCCCCTGGAGACCAAAGAGAGTAGCCATTACAATTGTTCTGGCTGCGTGATTTTTGTTTGATGGAGTGGAATTTTTAGTTTGTTGGCGTAATTGGCTTGTACAGATAGGAGACTTCAGCCACCAAAGGGATGTTATGATGCGTCCAACACTTATGGTCTCTGTGGTGTAGTTTAGCGTCATCTCATGTGACCAAAAGAGATACAGGTGTTTTCTGTAAATAGTCTTGGAGCTCTAGTAGGTTTCAGCTATCCAGAAAAGATGAGTGTCTGTATCAGTGTTAGCTCTGATGATTGATGATGTTCTGACAGCTTGTTTGAATAGCTGAATTCTTTAAAGTGGGTTTGGTGCTTCTGTTCCTGCACTCAACTTCTGTCTTTTTAGAGAGGTGATTATCCCCCTCTGCTCTGCCCTCATGAGGCCTCATGTGGAGTGCAGTGTCCAGGCTGGGGCCCCCAACTAGGACAGATGTGGAGCTTTTGGAGACAGTCCAGAGAAGAGCCATAAAGATGCTCAAAGGGCTGGAGCATCTCTCTTGTGAAGATAGACTGAGAAATCTAGGCTTGTTCAGCCTGGGGAAGAGAAGGGAGACCTCATTATGACCAGTCCAGTATTTAAAGGGAGATTATAAACAGGAGAGAAATAAAGTTTTTATGCAGTTAGATGGTGACGGGACAAGGGGAGATGGTTTTAAACTAAAGAAGGAGATACTTAGGTTAGATGTGAAGGGAAAGGTTTTCACAGCGAGGATGGTGAGATGGTGGCACAGGCTCTCAGAGAGGCTGTAGATGCTCTGTCCCTGGAGGTGCCGAAGGCCGGATTGGATGAGGACCTGGGTAGCCTGGTCTACTTGATGTAGAGGTCAACAACCCTGCCTGCAATATGGGGGCTAAAATTAGGTGATCTTTGAGGTCTCTTCCAACCCAAACTGTTCTGTGATTCCAATACATGCTGTGTGTGTGGGAGCAATGCACAAACTTCTGTAGAATAAGCTACTCCAGGACTTCGTGAAAATGGAATGTTTGAGGAATGTGACGGTGTGATGCATCCTGGGAAAAAGTCTGCCTAGTTCCATACTTGCTTCTGCACTACTTGAAAAGAATTATGTGGTTCCTGCTCTGAGCCCTGAGCCTGCTTCCTGCCTGAGAGGCTTCCCCTGCACCACTGGCAAGTGTGAGAGTCCTTTTGTTCCTAAACATTTACTGTAGCTAATTTTGGTTTAACGCAAGAGTTGTCGGTGCCACATAGTATGAGATGATGAATTGCTATGTACTGTACATATCTGTTAGGCTAGGATATCATCTGAGTGGTGGCATCATGCCAAATACATTTTTATTTTCTTACTTCATGCTCTTTGAAAGGCTTGTTACGTAGCCTGGGACAACTACCACTGTGGTGGACTCCTGCTTAAGCTGTTTGTGAACTGATATCATCATGCTGCTTTGAGAACTATGCCAAAAGCTTAAGCTTCAGAATTTTGTCTGAATACTTCAGACTTTTTCCTTTACATTCCTTTAACTGATGACCTGGACCAGCTTCTTATTTACTGAAGAAAAACATCAGGGGCTTATGCTAAGCACAGCGAGGAGACCACTGCAGTTTTTCATGCCATGCCGAAATAGATGTTCAATTTTGTTTTGGTGTTGCTTTATCATTAGTGTTCTCTCATTTGTTGTAGGAGTAAAAATCAACCAAATACTGTAGTACACCTTCTTGCTCAAGGTTTTCTGTGAGTATACTATTTCTATGGAGATGGCTGTAATAACAGATTTTTTTATTTTTGAAAAGCAACTTGGATTTTTTGGCAGAACCATATGTGAATGAAAGCTGAGAGAGGATTAAAGGTTTTTGAGCATTCATTGGGTTTAAATTCCAGAATCACACTAAAAAAATGAGTGATTTTGCTTCTAAGTAAGACATCACAAATCATTGTAAACTTTCCTGAAGATTTTCCAGTGGTGTGTCTTTGGATACAGCAGCAAAAGCTGATTTTTGTTTGTTTCGTTTTGCTCTGTGGATGTGTTTGGTTCTCCGAGGACAGATCACTGTAGAACATGGTAGCCATCCTCTGCTTCCCGCTCACGTTTTCAAAACTCAGTAAGAACTGAAGGACAGGCAAGGCTTTGTATTTATGATTTGGTTACTATCTATAGGTCAGCCTGTGAAATACGAGTGGCCCCTATTGCCCATTGCCTTTGGTAAGGCTTACCTTTTGGTAAGGCTTCTGTTCAGTGCTGAACCCCAGCTGCTGAGAAGCTGACAGGTGCTGTGATACTTAAATGGATCCCAGGACAAGCGTGTTGCTGTCCGCCTCTGGCCAGTATGCACATCATAAGTATGACGCTCATTTATCATGCTATTGAAAAACTGAAGGTTTCATTTTCCACATAAAGTCTGGTGTGTCCAGTGAAGTAGAAGAAAACAGAATTTGTGTCCAGCTGCTTGCAGTTGGACCACTGTTTATAGGGTGTGTTGAACAAGACAGGTGTTCATGTGGAACAAAAGGCTACAGGGCAATTTAAGTGCGTGGATGCTGTGTCACTCCCTTCGTTTCAATATACCTTTGTCCTGATTTATTTATTTTCCCCACTTCTTCATGCTGTTGCAGCCTGAACAGTGCTCTTTACCATGTTATGGGTGAGTGTGGATACAGTAGTTCTGGGCTGTCTTTCCAGAGCTGTCCCAGAGAGCAGAAATTAAAATGAGGTGCCAGGTAATCTGGTCAGAGCCTTTACAGGTGTCTGTGGCTCGAGCAGTGCAGTCCATGGCAGCAATTGTTTGCTATCCCCTTGTTCGCTGATGCGTAGCGCGAGAGAAGAGTGTGCTCAGTCGTTCTCATAGTTAACTGCTGGCAATAGTGGGATCCTGGGACTTTGGATTGCTGAATTCTGTTCAGGATCAGAAAGGAAGCATGTTCAGGTGGGCACAGACTCCCATTCTAGCTTGCCATCTCTTGGTGTCTTGACCACTCTCTTCTTCCCCACTCTCCCATTTAGTTCTTGATCTGTGCCTGCTGTCCTGGGCTGCTCACATGCAGTCTCCTGGATATCTTGTTCCAGTTATAGCTCTCCTGCCCTACTGCTCATTTTAATTTCTCCATGAAATATTGAAACTTCAGAGAAGAAAAGATTTCTGTGACTTGCCTGCAAGATGTATATCTGCTTAGTTCTAGGAAGTAGCTCTATTTCTTCAAATAAATAAATCAGCTTTAAACAGAAAATGTGTGTGAAATGGACATGTCAGATAAGTCAGCATTTGTCAAATACTCAAATACATAATCAACAGGAAAAGCAAGTCTTAAAAATAGTATCTATCTTAAGGAGTATGCTTTACTCAGCCCTGCTTGGAAATGAACGTGTTTGTTGCACTCTCCCACCTACCCTGTGAGCAGTGCAAAAGAAAGTTGGTGAGCCAATTGATGCAGTTTTTATGTGGTTTGTCTCCTTTGTCTGGAAATTTGTAACTCTCTTAAGGCACATATTTGCTTTGGGTCCTGGATATAGCTTTCAAACAAATTAGTTCAATTTGTTTCTTCTCTATCCCTAGCATTTTCACTTTCTTCTACCTGGGCAGTACAGAGCAAGAGGCTACCTTAAAGGGGATGAAATCTAAACTTAGAAGAAAAGAGTTGGAACTGATTCAAACTGCTTGTGCAGAGTGCCGTCGCAACTGAGAACAGACAGTTCAATCTGCTGTAGTCCAGAGGCAACATTCTGTAATACAAGTGCCAGAGCTTTCATGCATTTCTGCATTTACAGGTCAACAATTTGGATGTCAGACTGCTGCAGGGAGCAAGGGCTGTAGAAGAGCACCTCCAAAAAGGTGAAATCCTGGGTCTTTTGGAAGATGCCATCAGTCTGTTGCTTCAGTGCTACAGAACTATCTTTGAATACATACTACAGAAGTATGAAATGTTTTGGGGAATAGAATGGTTTACTTTGGTTGGAAGGGGCCTACAGAGCTCATCAAGTCCAACTGCCTGACCACTGAGGGGCTACTAAAAGTTAGGGCCTGTTATTGAGGGCATTATCCAAATGGAAGCTTTTATGTTATGCTGTGCCAGATGGCTTCAAAAGTCATGGAGCTCAACTGTTTTACTTTTGCACATAAAATGTCAGTTTGGTATTTTGATGTACCAAGGAACATTAACATCTAGTGGATTTCAAGTACTGCACTTTGAGCCTTTTCGCCCATTCGCTGTGGGAAACATTGAAATCAAAGGCTAGATGCCCAGGGAAAATACTCAGCATTATAGCCTTTGTTTTAGACAGTAGCACTGTTTCTCTGTTTTAGTGCACGGGCTTGAATTTGGCTTTCCTCTGGCAGGTGAGAATGGCCAAAGTAATGGACCAAAGAGTCCTTGTCATATCCCTGTGTACCTGGGAATGCCATTCTGGATGTGTTATCTCTGACTGTGATGAAGTAGTCCAACATCTTGGGCCTGCAGCTGGTGGGTGGAGATGCCCAGAGCCAGTTCCCAGTCTGATATGCATATAAAATTTGTTTGCAGTTGTCTTAATATGCACAGGGAATTGAGGTCTGAATGTGCTCTGACCTATACGTCTTAGTCTTGCTTGAGAGGAGGAGGCTTAAATTCACATCCTCTACGTTAAAACAGTGAAGTAAACTAGTAGGAAGGCACTACTGTGCAATGAGATTGTATTTTATGTAAGTTTAGTATAGAGACATGACAAGAACTGTTAGTGGGAGAAGAACTTGAGAGCAGCCCTGCAGAGAGGGACTTGGAGGTGCTGGTGGGTGAGAAGCTGGATGTGAGGTTGAGGCAGCAGTGAGTGCTTGCAGCTGTGCTGCCCCATGCCTGGAGGTGCCCCAGGCCATGGATGGGCCCTGAGCTGGGGGACTGTAAGGGTCCTCCCCACCCCACTGTTCTGCAGTGCTATGAAGCAAAGTCCTTAACTCAGAAATTCTGTAAATACCATCTTGAATTTTTATTTTTGTTTTCTGCAGAACTATTTGCTGAATTGACAAAATGTGTTAGCCAGTTGGAGCCGGAGCGGGGGGGGAGGGAAGGGGCTTTCTGGGAAGGAATGATTTTTCCAAAACAGCATTTCTGGACCAAAAAAAAGACTGAATGTTAATTCAAAAAAGTTTGTTCTAATGATTAGGAGAAAACAGTGAGTGGGGTTGATTTAGTGCTAACTAATTTAAATCTAGCACCAGAAATATCTCTGTGTGAATGTAGTACTTGAGCTCTTCTGACTGAAACAGTTATCTTACACCCACTTCTGTGATGCTTGCTGCACTGGTTTCTTTGACGTTCTGTTGTTTTTATAGTGGGATTGGTGGCATGCAGGAGTGAAGGGTGTGTTATTTAAGAACCGTGAACGGATAGCTTGGTCTTCCTTCTCACTCCAGCATTTCAGTGGTTTATTCTATTTCTGCCCATGTTTTCACTTCTGGCTCACGTAGGCTGGGAGGAGAGAGAGAGATTTCTCCTCTGCATCTGGGGATGGATTTGCTTTTCAAGAGAGATGTATCTTGACTTTCTTGTTGACCTGTGAAGGCTCTTTGTGAAGAGCTACTGAGCAGAATAAATATAAGTTTGCATGTCAGAATATAACGGTATGTCCATGTCACTTATTTATTTACTAATACAAACCTCACCTTTCAGATCACTGAAGTTTTACCAGTGGAAGAACTTTTTTTTTTTTTTTAATAGAAATGTATATAGGATTGGTTGACCAGGGTGCTTGTGTTCAAACCAGCTTTTTGCTTGCTTCTGTTTTCCTAGGTGCCCGTTCACTTAGTGGTTCTGGCTGTTGTATTTTGTTGCCTTGTGCTTTGTTGGTTTGCTCTGTGAACCTAAGAATTTGTGAGATGTTCTTGAAAATACCGTATGTGTCAGAAGTGGATCTGGACCTCCCATCATTGGAAGGAATTGCTTCTATTTTCCGCAGTTTTCAAGTTCGAAGATTAGTGGAAAATACACTACAGAAAAATCTGTCTGAAGTGCTGCTGTACTCGTTTGCGCTTCTTTTGCTTCAGCAAGCTACAGGGCATTATTGCTGCATAGCAAAACAAACAAAAACTGACTATAAAACAAACCTAGAGGATAAAGTCACTAAACCAGGGCTGTAATGACTCAAAGCTATTGGTGGAGCTTTCACCTCCACAAACTACAGTCTGTCATGCTCGTGCTGTTTTCCACACATGGTTTGAGTGTCAGATGTTCCCCATTCCTGTATAATGAGAAGGAGGTGGTTGCTTTCTTTCTTTTTTTTTTTTTTTTTTCCCCTTAATTCCACTTATCTCTCTTGAGCCTTTGAAAAGAATGGATGAAGTCCTTTAAAAGCTGACCACAGTACTGGTTTGTTATTTTGGGTTGTGCTATATTTAATACACACTCAGAGATATATTCCCAATTTCGTTTTTTTAAAAGAACCAAGTATGAACAACAGTATAATTCTACCATCTTGTTAAGTGTCTGGCAATGCAGAAACTGCTGCTTGCAAGCTGTGTTACTATCTTCATTTGAGGTAATGTAATATGCTGTAGCTATTGACAGATCCTCCCCCCCCCCCCCCCAAAAAAAAAAAAAAAAAAAAGCAATCTGGATGTGAATACAGCCCAGGGACTGGGGCAGAAGCATCACCCTGCAGCAGGGTGGCTGTGAGTGCTGGGCAGGCTGCAGCAGCTCAGAGGTAGCCACAGCTTGGCATTGCTCTTCTTTTCCTTTAGCTCCTTAAGGTAAATAGGTTTATGGCTTACCACTGTTCATCTGAGTAAAAGTTCCCCTTGTTGTGGCCTACATAAGACCGCTTTTGGCATGCTGCCCATGCTGCTAATCCCCCTCCCCACGCCACCAGGCTTGCACGGGTGCACCACTCTGGGTGCAGTGGTAAAATGACACGTGAACTATAAACGGCTGCTTCTAGAATGTGTTCGTATATAACCCACCCAATATAATCTGCAGGATTTGTTTTGCTGTAAGATATGTGCTGCTCTGGCAGGGGGAAGGAGGGCAGTTACGCTGAGCTATATTGGGTGACCCAGTGAGATGAGGGGCTGCTGAAATAACGGCAAATGGAGGAAAAGCCTCAACCACTTCGACCCACATTAGCTGCTGTGGAAGCCCTGCTTAAAGGTTATGATCTGGTGAATGAGAAATTCAAAATCAGACTGAAAAATGCAAAACCCTTGAATGTGAAGGGAGGCAGCACAGACTATAATTAGTCATAGTTTTCCCTTTTTTTATATTGCTTGCTTTTCTTGTTTGGAACTGGCTAACTCATCTGGGGCGGCTAAACTGGAATTTGCTGGGGCCTATCAGTGCCTGTTATGAGCTGCATGTCCTTCTAGAATAAAGAATCATTTGCAGAAACAGAAGCAGACCCTGCAAGAGCAAAAGGGGACTTCTGGGTGCTTGCAATTGTGAACAGCCAGCTCCTGTTCAATCAAACTAGATTGCTTGGGATCAGCTCATTGGAAGCCTCTATTCCATTGGCTTTGAACAGTACTTAAAATGCATTAATCCCTTACTGAGTATGCTCAGAGCTTGAACAGCAGTGCAAGTTCAGAATTAAAAAGCGTCTTTAAATAGATAAGGGCATGACTGGGCTTAGTCCAACTTTTCTCATGGAGTAGTCTAATGAAAATGCTTGGCTTCAAGGAGAAGGGTATTATGTACAAACAACTGCGCTGTGTTACGACAAGACATGGTTAGGTTCCTCTAGAAATACAGCAAGTATGGTAAAATAATACTATGACTTTGTACGAAGTTGACAGTTTTCTGCATTAAATTTACATTAAGATACAAAGAGTTTCCCAAATCCAAAGGGGACTTTAAAGCTGATGTTATAATCACCCTGTCTGAGAGCTGGAAGCCGGAACGAGTGGATTTCTGGATCTGCCATTAATTAAAATAGTTTTGGAGCTTTTCTACCTCTAAAAATGCCTCTCCAAAAACCTGCACCTGTGGACTGCCAGCTTCTGTCCTCCCTCAGAAACACCTGAAGTGTTACCTAAGCAGAGCAGAAGGGGGAAAGTGCTTGCCATTGGGCCAGATGCCCACCGGCAGGAGTTCCAGACATGAAAATTGAAGTTGACTGAGGTTGCAAGTAATTGGAAATGTTGCTAATGGAAAACCTTTTCCATGAACATCACTGTTACTCCACCTTTAATAACTTTAATACGTTCTATGTCATAGCGAAGGCTGGCGTGTGCTGAACAAACATCCCCATAACCTCATTAATTAACAGTTGAATATTTCAATATCTAATACTGTGTTTTGAAGTCAAGTAAACAGTACATTTTGGTGCAAACAAACTGAGTTATGGAATTACTTACATAGTATGAACATCACTTGGTGGGTGTGTACATGTGGCAGATGAAGTTAACAGCATCACTGAACAGTGTAACTGGACCCTGAAGACCATTTTGGCCAGGGTGTGAGCGAGTGCTATGTAAATACTGACCAAGTAGGACATGAGATTTTGAAATTCAAAATTGGAGGAAAAGATCTCTTCAGAAAGAAGCAAACAGCTCATCCTGTAGTATTATAAATCACTTGTTCTGCCTTAGAGAAACAAAAAACCTGATGTGGAGCTAGCAGAGGACTGTAGGGAAAAGAATAGAAGCAACTGGGAATATTTAAAGTTAGGTTTCTCTTTCATTTCCCTTATGCTCTATTTTTGTTCCTCACATTGCTCTTTAAGAACCAGCAGTCACTGGGATGCCAGGCCACGTAGATGGTGCCAGTTCAAAAATACTTGGCTGCGTTCTAGAGCTGTTCTTGTTGGCAGCCCAGAGCTGGCTGAGCATTGCTGTCCTCAGGGACCCCAGTCCTCTCTCACTTTCTTTTGTAATTTTGTGTATGTATGTACTGGGTAAACTGAGAAGCATCTGGAATAGGGCATATTCTGCCCTGGTGTTACTTGCTGTTCCCTTTTAAATGAGTGAGCAACTGAGATGAGCGAATCTGTCCATTTTGAGCCAGAACATAGAATGACTTGGGTTGGAAGGGCCTTAAAGATCAATGGTTTCCAACTCCTCTTCCACAGGCAGGGTTGCCAACCACCAGAGCAGGCTACCCAGGGCCCTATCCAGCGATAGGACATTTCTGGTATTTTCTAACAGCAGCAAAAAAGCTCATGTGAGTTGTTTATTTGTTAAGCTTTGTAATTAAAACATTCAGTGACACCGTGTCATTCTGAATCAGCATTTCATGTTCAATAGTGTAGGTATCATGTTTGACAGGCCTGCTGGTGTGTGCTGCAAAGTGTCCATAGGTAAGCAGGAGGAGCTTCATTTCTGCAGGGCACGGCTGGCTGCAGCTATCTGCAAGAGTTGTGCTAGTTGCCTTATGTGGAATGCCTGTTCTTAAAAGTCATCTGTGTCCAAGGTTCGAGTGTGGAGCCTCTTCGGATGGACCTGGCAGAGTGGTTTATGCAAGAAGCCTTTCAGTGATGTAGCTCACATTATTACAAGTGCCCTTTGGTACTTCTTACCTAATGAACAGAAATTCCATGCTATTCCAGTTACTTCTTAAGCCGTGATACTTCCTAAGGTGAAAACTTTTGGCTGAGGTGTTTGTAAGGTGTGTATCCCAAGCTTAAAGCTAAAACGCTGGTGTTTTTTCAGTCTTTACTATGTTGAAAGGTGAAGCCATAGACTTTAATGGTGGATATGGCTTGGCAGCTTCAGCTTTGAGAATATGGGACAGTACCTGTGAATGTTATTTTGAGTGGCAGGAAATTCTGAGGGCATCTTGCAACTTTGCTTTTTTCACTAATGACAGCTTCTACAGGAGCGAAGCACAATGTTGTCTTCACCCCAAAAGCCATGGGGGATGTGAAATTTCATATTTCTTTCCAGTATATTTCTTTCCACGTTTTTTTTATCCAGTATGCAGATACAGTGTAGGAGCATTGATGTAATATCGCAGGTGATTATTCTAAAAAGCAGCTCTCATCTGCCTGGCTGTGGGGTTTGCACCTGATGGAAGGGTGGTTGTGGATGGGACTTTCACAGGGCTGAACAAGATCCTCGTGTTCTGTGTGCTGGGAGCTGGAAATGTGACCACTGCCTGAAACAGGGAGCTGAGGGGAGAGAGAGCATGAGTGTGCTGTTTTGTAAAGAATAGGAACGAGTATGACAGCCAAGATGATACTAGTAGAGAGACTGGAAAAGAATGAGGAAAGATTTGAGAAAACTCCAAAGTAGAATACCTAGCAGAAATTCTTGTAGAAATGACAAGGTGGAGCGGAAAAAGGGAGAGGAAGGAGGGGAGGAGGAGGAAGAGGAAATGATTGCTAAGCACAGCTAATAGCAGCACTGAAGAGTTTTTATTTACAGTCTGCTGTAATTAACCACGGTTCCATTCCAGTGCATTTCGGGAATGGATGTGGCACATAGTTTTCCTTTCAGCCACTGTGTTACTGGTTCAGAGTAGGCTGAATTTCAAGCCAAGAAGAGTGAATTCCATTTATTCTCAAAGAACATCTTGCAGGCCCTGAGCAAACCTGTTAATAATATCATTTGTCATTGGAGATGGCACTACACATTGATTGCGGGCTTTGTTGTAGTAGACGAGGAATGCATTCTGATTCTGCACCTTCTGAAGCTGTTAACACTAACTGTCCAAGCACAAGCTCCTGTCACCTGGCAGCATGGTGTTGTCCCAGACGCTCTGTAGTGCTGGGGTAGAACTTGACCTCATTGGTATGACCCACAGAGGCTCCTTCTAAATCCCCTGGGGGACTTTCTAAGTAGGGAAGGGGCTGATGTGTGTCTTGTGCGTTCCTTATGTCTGGAAGGATGAGAGGAAGCTATGGAGGGCTCCTAAAATTTGTCTGAGCTTAGTTGTCCTTTACTTCTTTGTGGGATGCCAATGCCATGTGCTTGAGAGCTGCTTTGGATGCTGTTGATTTTTCTGAGCAGGTTGGGTGGCTTTTACATGCTGGCTTACTGAACACTGAGATTTTATAGAGGCATTGTTCAAAGCCCTTGTGCATTTAAAAACAAACAAACAACAAAAAACAGAAAAATAGAAACTGATGGCCACAATTTCAGTTAAACAACAATTTCCTATCCTGTTTAAAATAAATAAATAAATAAAACCTATGAATTTAGAAAACAAGGGAATTTGGAATTCAGTGAAGGTACACGTTAAAGCCAAGCCCTGAGCAGCAGGAGCTGTGAAAGCTCAGAGGCAGGTGGACATGGCTCTCTGTGTCCTCTGAAAACACTTGGCCTTGTAGTGTGTAGTGTGCACTTGGCCTCTGTTTCTGTGGTACAGGTTTGTTTAGCTTACAATGATGCATGGCTTTTAACCATTGGAAGAATCCTCCTTGACTGTATTTCCATACTATTATACTGTCATTGCTGAAGATCTCTTTGAATGTTATTTGGTAAGAAGGACTTCCCTTTCTAGGTGTATTCCAGAACTGCTTTTAAAATATCCAGGACAGTGAATTGTCGAGGGCAACCTGTGAGCATTCATTTTCTTCCTGCAGAATAATGGGTAAAATCAGCATGCAAACCTGGGAGGCCAGCCTGGCGACATGGCGGTTCTGCTGTTGTGTTGTTTGCCATCCAGCTTAGTATTTCATTGGCCTTCTGTATGTATTTTTTGAATGTTAAGATAGATCTAAAGATGGAAGATTGGTAAACATTACTATACCAACATAAACAGAGCTGATGAACAGAAAGAACAATTTCTACTGTTAAAGACTCCATGTTTTGTTTGGAGGCATTAAATAACAATGAATTTTTAGTAGCAGGCAGCAAGTGTTTTCCAGCTGATTTTTCTGAGCCTCTTTGCAGTCCATCATGGTTTGTTCTTTTGTCTCTGTCTAGAACATGAATGAGAATGAATACCTCTCAGGAGTCATTGCAGTTTAACTGGGTATACAGCTAAGTGTACAATGGTTAGATTTTTTTTTTAAAGCAAAATCCAACTGTTTTTTGTCTATTTTTTGCTTGTAGGTTTATTCTTCAGTCTAAAGGAGTCATTCATAATCAGCTTTTAGAAAAGCAGAGAATAGCAGAAGAGAAAATTAAGGAATTAGAGGTAAGTTTTCAGCCAGTAAAGATGATGAAAACAGAACATTGAAGGTCAACAAGGTACTGTTGGTTACATCGCTTATTTTTATGTGATACTGTTCATTCTCGTGGTTTGTAACTGGAGAGGAACACCAGGGCTGTTGCAAGTAACCTACAAGTAATTTGTTTGCCTCAGTTTCTTTGCTAGGTCTACAAACTTCCTGAATGTTAAGAAAGCAGATAGGGACTGATTGTTCTCTCTGTGTCCTGTTATGAAAACTGGATGTGTGGGGTTCAAGTGAAATTAGTAGGAGCTAGCTTTAAAAGTATTTAGAGGATGCTTAGAGGTTACTTGCAGCAAATAAGTGATGGGAAGCTCTTTGCTCTGAGTATTAAAAGTTTATGTTGGGTCAGGATAATTGCACAAATTCAAGGAAGAGAAATCCTTTGAGCATTTCCAAATATGTAGAAATTGCATCCTATTCAGGAAGTCCGTGAGCTAAAAATGTCTGGATGCTGGGAAAGTATTAGGAGGAAGTACCATATATGCTTACCCTGTTCTTAAACTCTGCCTTCAGCATCTACTTACGGTTGCTGTTGAAGACTGGATCCTAGGGAGGATGGACTGTTAAGATGTAATCAGAGTATTCCTGTGTTCTTACGGAGGGAGTGCTTATTGAGGCAGAGGAGAATACCTGAGACATACAAAGTAGTGTCTACACAAGTTCCAGCTGTTTGAACAAGCTATTGTCTGAATCTTGAGTATCTTCTAGTGGCCCCATGTACAGTTTACAGTTCTTTGGAGAAGGTGTTTAGAGTGTACTTCTTCCAAGGCCATTAGTGGTTTTTTTTGCTTAATGCTCCTAGAATAGGAATACGGTTATGTATTAATTCTTAGCTTTTGGGGAATGACAACAAGGAACAGCTGAGTCGAGTCAAGCTGCTTGCCTAATCTGTTAATGTTTTGGTGAGTGTGCAGACCAGGAAAGTAGGGACAAGCAGCAATAGGAAGAAGGTGCTCAGACAGGACTTTGCGGTCTCTATTGTTTCCTACTTACACTACAGCAAAAGTGAAGTTTTCTTTTAATTTCTTCTTAAAACACATTTTGCCATGGGATCTTGGAGGTTGTCGTACCTGCCATGTTTTCTGTGTCAGATAATAAGGGGTTTTGTGTATCTGGCCACCAGAGCATTTCTACGCAAGGAAAGTAAGTACTCCATGGATAGGCTGTATATGTCAGCTAGTATTCATGCAGACAGGACACAGTCCTTTTTATGCTTACATGATTAAATGTGATTGTATCCTGGCTACTCTGGGTCCATCCACAAAAATAGTGGCTTTGAACAAAACTAGCGCTGTCACTGAAGTTATAGAACTTCATCGCAGCGTGTCTGCATTTGGAACTGGTTGGAGTGTGTTTGGCAGTTTTGGCTACTGTACCCTTCAGCTGTGCATCTCAGTTTCTTCCTGTTCCTGATGGAGAATAATCTTACCTCCTGAACTTTCAGATCGCTGAGTTCAGCAGAATGGATGGAATTCACCTCCCCAGATTATAACCTTTGCCATTCTTGCACTCAGCCTTGGAGGTGGTTGCTTCACAGATGTGTTTTTACTGTTTTTTAGCTCCCTGTTGCTGCAGGTCTATGGTTATGGCTACTGAATTGCAGTTCCCAGCAATAGTGATTGTCTTAAAAGGTGGTAGGAGTAGGGAAGTGGTTGCCACGTAGATTGTTTTTTCTATTTAAATATAGAAAGTAAGGCTTGGATTGCCAAAACTTCTGACGGTTTGTTTTAGATGAACATTCAAGTCCATCTTTTAACTAGTTTCCCTAAGGAAAGATTTCCCTAAGGAAGAGGATTATATTGACAGTTGCTGGAAAGTAAGATTTCAAGGGAAATACCTGAGTCCACTTACCAAAGGAGTGGAGGATTTTGCTGTCTTGAAAACAAGTTGTGACAGAAGGCAGAAAGAATGTGAAACTTGGGAACACAAGGTCACAACTACATCGTTGTAAAATAAATGTAAGACCAAGATAACCAGGTTAAAATATCCCTTCATCAGTTGTTAAAACTGGAAAAAAAAATTAAAGCTATTTTTCACATTAACAACCTTATTACTCATCGTAAGTCATACCTTACTACACTTTGCATAGTTGAATTAAGCTGGCCAAAGTAACCCTCCAGTATCCATGCAGTGCAACTCACCTGGTTGCTCTCATAGCATGAGCTGGAGGCAATTGAATGCAGCAGTTACAGAGCCATTGCCAAGGTACTGTGAAATGTGTATTTTTTTTATACAAACCTGAATTTCAGAAATGCTGTCACTGCTTGCTCTGTCCTATTCTGGAAGGATGCAGCATAAAGTTTAGGTTCACAGCTGAACTCTTCAGCTCAAGGAGAATTCCTGAGTGCTGGCAGTTTGTGAAAATGTGGGCTTTCATATGCTTTGGAGGTTTGAGCTGGGTTTCCTGACGTTCACAGTTGTCAAAATGAACTTTGTCAGCACACGAATAAGTTTTATCCTTCTTTTGAAGGAAGTATGAATGTGTACATGCACATATTTAGCAAACTTAACTTCATACTTTGTGTATAATCCTTTGGAATCCAAAGATACTGTCTAGGCTTGCTTACAAAATGCACATGCTTGCCTACAGGCTGTGCCAGTGAAGCTTACCAAAACCTTCTTGGCTCTTACAGAGGCTGAGTGTGAGTCCATGCCATCACATGGGAGGCTTCCTGCCTAAGCGTAGCTATTGGATTTTTCCAGTCCTGATAATATCAAATTCTTGTTGTGTTTCACAGTGCGAAGGGTATGTGTACATCTATTTTGAAAGCATTCTAAAGGGATGAGCACTGACTCATTTTAGCTCAGCAATGTTTGTGCAGTATTAAGAGAAAAACCAAGTAATGTTTTTCTTCCCTTGTTTTTAAGGAAACATGATATGTGAGGGGTGGAACAATGCTTTGTTTCAGGAAACGTTATCCGTTTCCATTGTAGGGCTAGATGGATTCTGTTTTTAAATGTGGCATTTTAAAAAGAACAAACTGATATTACAAAGACATGGAAAATTGATTCTTCATTAGGGGTGGAGAAAGTGATTATTGCTGTGTGTTTTCTCTGATAATATCTGATAATCACTCTCTCTCCTGCTATATTCAGCATGTTTAGTCGTCAGGCGTTGTCAGACTAAATTTCTAAAAATAACAAATAAGGGGGAGGCTGTGCTGGGCCGCGTTGTTTACTGTGCCACTGAATTTAGCTCCTTCATGCAAAGGGTAAAAGTAACCTGCAGCTTTCTTGGGGAACTGGATTTGGTTTTAAGGTTCTGCCCACAGCACTGCTGTGTGCCTATCTCCCATGCAATTCTTTATGCACTTGTATGGAGTCTGAATGTTTAATGCTGTAGGGCTAAAGGGTTGGTTGGTTTCTTCTTCGTCTGTCTGAAGTTGAAAATAAGATGAGGGAAGGCATGCCGAAGTGCTAGGGACCCCAAAAAGAATTTCTGAATCAAAGTGCAGTGTCCAGTTGTCCCATCCCATGCAGAAAGCTTCTTAACTCTTGTTCACGATTGGAAAAAAACTGCTGCTTGTTTAAAGACTAGTCAGGTTTGGCGGGGCTGCTTTGTGCTGAAGTTAAGATGCCACTGAATCGCGGTGCCTTGAGGTGCTTGGATGTCAGATGTAGCAGTGGGTCTTCCCTGGTTTGCCTGGACACAAACCTGCTCGCACTCCAGCTGTCCATTCTGTGATGCTTTCTGGGGGCTTTCAAATGGCCTCACTGCAGCTCTGTGGTGTGATGGCTGCACCGCTGTTCTTGCTGAGGAAGCAGGGTGTCTGCTGGCTGCCATAGTGCAGCTTTCCTTCCCTGGGGCAACTAAGACTGAAGCAGGTGAGGTGTGTCTGGGAAGCAGTGCCGGAGTCTAAGAGCTGGTGCTTTGTACTCTCAGTGTAGGCATGGCCTGCTCTGCGGCAGTTCTCTGGACAATCCTTTGGTTTTTATGCTGAAATTGTCCATGTAGAGGCCAATTCAGAGGGTAGCCTTAACGATGTGCAAACAAGTCTCTTGAGATGTGTGGGACATCCTGCAGAGCGCTGGGCAACCACCAGAAGGTAACAGTTGTTAGGCCAATTTCTTCCTGAGATTTGCAGCACAGGAGCTCTCATCCCGTAGTTGGAATGGATAGGCCCAGGAATGTGTGTTGTGCTTCTTAAATAAACGGGAAAATAAGGAATGCTTGTGTTTGGCTTGCAGGGGGAAAGCTTCAAGAATAGCCCTCTATGATTTAGCCTAGAGCAGATTTTACTTTGGAAGAGTGTGTTTTTTCTCGTTTGCATTGCTGGTATATATCAATATGCTAATGACATGATTTAAATGTGTTGTCACAGCAGCAGCCCCTTGCTTCTAAGAACAGCCCTACATGTGCATATAGAAGATGTCAGACCCTGGCTTGGTCTCAGTCCTTTTGGCATTATGGCCTCATCTCCTCCAAGGAGGGCTGTCCCCGTTGCTCATTTGGCAGCCTGAATGGGAGCCATTCATGGGAATTTGGCAGCCTTATGCTCGGGAGCTTCATTAGCCCTCCCTGTTCACGAGGAGGCCTTGGGTCCAGGATGGGAGCTTCCAGGGGTAGCTTGCTGTCAGCACAGGAGCATCCACAGCTGCTCCCATAAGAGGGCAGAACATGGGCAGAACTGTTGGCATGCATCTGTTCTCCACCTGCAGGCTTGTTGTGAAGAAGGCAGTACTGAAGCTCATTTGGTTTTTTCCTGTAGGTCTGGTTGTCTTGTTGCACAGGAGAATTTTTCTTCTCCTTTGAAAAGGGAAATACCCTGAACAGTGAGCAAAACAAGCCTTAAATGTAATGTAATGATGAAAAGGTTGAGAGTGTCGGAGTTAACGCCCTTGGAACAGAACCTTCTTAATGGAGAAGTCCTCTGATGCTGGACTGGTGCCATACAAATTTAAGGTAAATATTGGGCATAGGTAATGCTGCTCTAGTTCTTTCTGTCCCCTGGATTGACTCTGCTGGCGGGAGCCTGAACAGCATGCTTACCCCTTGCTCCCAAGGCTCTGCATGGATCTGATGACTTCTTTATTTAAAGCCTCACAGTCTGTCTTAAAGGTTGCTTGTGAAAAGTGAAGAAGGCAGTAAGAGGGTTGCTTTCTTACAGCCTACCTTACACGTATTTTGTGCTGTTTTCCTTCTATCCAGATCACATAATTTTACTCTCATCTCTGGTAAATGAAAGTTGGTTGTGTGCAGTTCGTGTCCTGTAGCTTTACAAGGGAACAAATGTTCTTCAGTAATTGCAAGGAAGAAGGTGTGCTTTTTTTTATATGGGTCCACATCCCTGTGCTAGATTTGTTAGATAAAGATCAAATGGGTATGTGCTCTGCTCTGAAAATTGCTTAACAAGTTGGTGATATGTTAAGTAGTGCAAAAGTCACCAGTTGCAAAATGCCAAGTTGTAACCTCACAGATGGAGGAGAAGGAAAATAATCACATTTAGGAGGGAATTCCCAGCTCTCAGAAAGGATCTCCCACCAGTTCAGGCGCAGAATGGCTTATGAAAACTCCTCATCCCATTTTTGTGAAGCATGACTGTAGGTGGTGCCCATTTGGGTAGAATGACCTGGATTTATAGTGTCACGTGTATGATGCTCACAGGGCTGGAATTTTCATTTGTAGCAGTCGTTCACAGCATAAAGTTTTCAACCTTCCCAAATTTTGCAAGAAATGAGTTAATTAGTAATTGTGTTACCCTTCATTGCGCGACAGACTGCAAAGTAAGCACACAAACTAGATGAAAGGGCAAAGGGCTCATGAAGGGGGAACTGGAGTTTGGCAGCTTTTTTCCTCCCTGCTATTCCTGCCTTTATTTTTTGTTGAATAATTGTAGATTATAAAGGCAGGATAATAATTAATACATATGTTGATTGCTTCTTTTAAATCCTTCAGAACTTTGTTATAGAGACATTTTAAAAATAAGTTTATCCCAGAGCTTGCTTTGGGATTTTTGGTTTTGTTCTGACACACAAATCTAGTGGAAAGAGCTTTTCAAAGCAAACTGTGCCAGTGCTTTGGCATTCCTTTGTCAGTCAGGGGAAAGTGAAGTACATTATGCGCTAATAAAAAAAAAAACCCACTTCTTCCACTGTCTAAATGGTTTTGTCCATCCAGGAGCATGTATTTGTCATCACGGTCTGATAATGTTGCTTGTTCCCTCTGCTTAGCATTGAGCTGCTCTTACGAATACATTGAAGTCATTTGAACACCAAATTGATAGATAAGTCTTTCTTTGTCATTTTAAACCAAGATCTGATTCATTGTCAAAGCTCTTCTTTGTATTTAGGGCCGTGGAAATAACCAAAGCAATGAGCAGGGCTGGCTGTGGGTCCCTCTCCAAATTCCTCCTTGCATGAGTAATAGTTAGTCACAAACCCAGTGCTGCTGTGCCTGCCTGAGTCACCCGGCCCCAAGCGGTTGCTCCTCGCTGCCCTTTGTGCCTGGCGATTCCAGGGCTCTGGGCAGGGGGATTACATGTACCTGCCGCCCCCGTCTCCTCTGTCTTGCCCGGGGAGAACAGGAAATGATTATTTGGAAAGCATGCTTCTGCGTGTGGGAGGCCTGACCCAGCCCTGAGTCAGCTTTGTGAAGCCACACCTTGCTCACCAGGTATGCAGGAGGCTGTCATGACTTCCTGCTGGCCCCGTGCTTTTGTCAGATTGCTGCACTGCTGCGCCTGAAAGCATATGCTCCTGGCAGGACATAGCCATGTCCTCCCTTCTGCCCATGAGCCCATGGGCATTGGCTGGAGGTGTGCTGGCGGATCAGGCATTCATTTCTTCTGGCTGCTGACTTTCTGAGTCTTTTACATTTACAGAAGTAATTTTTCTTCAAAAATAGCCTCCTCTGGCTCAAACTGTAAGAGCTAGATGGAGATGTGATTTGGTTTTTACAGCAGCCATGGTGTTAGCAGGTGCTCTGATCTGCCACGTTGGATGTGCAGAAATGTAGAAACTGAAGCACTGAGCGAAGGAACTTACCATGTTTTGCAAGAGGCACGTTTCCTCCCAGTCAGAACAGGGGGATTTCAGCACTGGGGTGAGTTTCCTTCCCAGTTCTCTGTATATGACATGACTGCTGTCTTGAGGCTGTCAGGAGTGTGGTATCAAGCCCAGAGCAATGCGCCTCTGAGAGCTCTCCTCTAGAAGGGTGATTTTTCCAAGAAGGAGTGTCCCAATAGGAGTCTGCACAGCAAATATATTTCTGCTGCCACCTACTGAAATGTTCCCCATCAGCTTTCCCTGGTAGCCACCACTGGGATAGGGTACACAAGTTCACTGGAGCAATCTGTTATTTCCCAGTCATGTAAAGCACCTGCCTCCACCTCTAATTAACGTGCTGCCATGTGGCTGACATGACAGTTATGTGTAGCGTGCCTGGGCTCTGTTGCAGAAGGCTCCTTGGCAGATTTGTTTCCGTTACCTTCCCCCTTCTCTTGGAGTGCTGCCTCCCTTGGTATCACACTGGGAAACATGAATGCTTTCCCAGAGCATGTGCACCTCAAAGCACTGCAGAGATGATGTTGGAAGTCATACTGGCAGTGCAGTAGGTAGGACCAGCACAAGATGGGGGCAGGTTTGCACCAGCATTTCTTAAGCTGAGCAGTGGGCCCAGGTGAACCTCACAAAGTTCAACAAAGCTGAGTGCACAGTCTGCACCTTGGTGCCAGCAGCCCCTGCTATCAGTACAAGTTGGGGGACAAGGGGATGGAGCACAGCCCTGCTAAGAAGGACTGGGGGTACTGCTGGATGGCAGCTGGACATGAGCCACCACTGTGCCCTTGCAACCCAGAGAGCAAACCATACCCTGGGTACACCCAAAGCAGCACAGCCAGCAGGATGAGGGAGAGGATCTGCTCCTCTGCTCTGTGCTGTGAGGCCTTACCTGGAGTGCAACATCCAGACAGGGAGTGCTCAACACAGGAGAGACATTGAGCTGCTGGAGCACATCCAGAGGAGGGCCCAAAAATGATCCCAGGGATGGAACACCTCCCTGTGAGGACAGGCTGAGAGAGCTGGGGCTGTGCAGATGGAGAAGGGAAGGTAAAAGTGTTCCAGGGGAGGTAAAAGTGGACTTCTGGTATCTGGAAGGGCTGTTAGAAGGAAGGGGACAGACTCCTTAGCAGGGACTGCTGTGTTAGGACAAGGGAAATGGTTTCAAACTAAAAGAGGGGAGATTTAGATTAGATATAAGGAAGCAGTTTTTTTACAATAAGGGCATTGAGGCACTGGCATGGGGTTGCGCAGAGAGGTGGCAGTGCCCCATCCCTGCAGACAGCCAAGGTCCAGCTGGATGGACTCTGAGCACTGATGGAGCTGTGGGTGTCCCTGTGCACTGCAGAGGGTTGGTGTGGGTGGCCTTTGGGGTACCTTCCAACTCAAATGGTTCTGTGATTCTAGATCTCCTTCCTAACTGGGGTAGCCTGTGCTGCCCCTGTCTAGTTCAGATGGTTTGAAAGTGATTAAGTGTCCCCATTGCCTTGTGGAAAGAGTAAGTGAGGGAAAACCCAAGAACCTGAATCATTGCTTCTCCTCCTTGGTGAGTGTTGTCATCATGCTGCTGTCAGTGACTGTCATCAGGAACCAGCTGTGATCCCTTCCTATTGCAGTTCACTTTTAAGCAAACTGCAGGCAACTTCCTGAGAGCAATAACCTGCTGCTTGGAAAGTCTGAAGTGCATCTAAATATTTGGTGATTGCTGTGTCATTCCTGGTGTCAGTGTGCCACACTATGCTGCAGGGTGAGGCTGAGGGGGCGTGTGGCTGCCCCCTGTGCTGCCTGTGGGCTGTTTGTGTCTCCTGCTGCAGAATGCTGAGTGCTGTTCAGGAGATCCTCCTTTCCACGGAGGAGTTTCAAGTGGAAATCACATTGAGCACAGTGCATCTCTTGGGCACAGTGAGACCCTGGGCAGGAGAGCTGTGTGCTGTGGCCTGACCCCGTGGCACAGCCCACGTTCCTCCGGAGAAAGGCTCTCTGCTGCTGAGGGTGCATTCCCTACTCTATCATGGGATCTGCTTATCACTTTCCCAAAGAGTGTGCACACAGAGCCTGTAAGGAATGCCAAAAATGACCTGATTTAACTTTGGGGAATAGAGAAACTAAGCTAGCAAGTTTATTGAGACTGTCACAAGATGAGTTATGTCAGGGCACCTATTTGAAGTGCTGCATCATGCCTGAAGACTCCAGGGTATTCTTCCACAGCAGTCTTCTGTGTGTGGAACGGGTGTGCCAGGGAATGCTCTGGTAGGGACCTGACGGTGTATCATTTTCACATGTTGGGGGTTTTAGGAAAGAAGTGTAAAAAAATAAAACAACGTGAGGATGTACATACACAGAGCCATATGCGTTGGAAAAGGCTTCTGGAGCTCATCTTCGACCAACCCCCCACCCCCTAAATCAGACTCCTGACAGTGGGTTATACAGGAAAGCATCCAGTGGGTTCTGAGTGTCTCCAGAGAAGGAGACTCCACCACCGCTCTGGGCAGCCCATCTCAGTGCTCTGTCACTCTCAAAGAAGTCCTTTCTCCTGTTCAGATGGAACTTCTGCCTTTCAGTTTGAGCCCATTGCTCCTTGTCCTGTTGCTGGGCACCACCGAAGAGAGCCTGGCCCCACTCTTTAGATATTTATAAGCTCTGATAAGATCCCCCCTCAGCCTCCTCTTCTTGCTGAGGTCCCGATCATTGTTGTGGCCCTCTGCTGGGCTTTCTCCAGCAGCTCCCCATCTCTTTTCAACTGGAGAGCCCAGAACTGGACATGGTGCTCCAGATGTGGCTTCCCCAAGGCAGAGTAGAGGGGGAGGATCACCTCCCTTGTCCTGCTGGCCACGCTCTTTTTAACATACCCCAGGATACCATTGGCCTTCTTGGTCACAGGGGCACACTGCTGGCTCATGGCCACTTGTTGGCCACCAGAACACCAGGTCCTTCTCTGCAGAGCTCCTCTGCAACAGCTCAGCCCCTAACCTGTACTGATGCACGCAGTTCTTCCCCCTGAGGTTTAGGGCCATACTTGCTCTTGCTGAACCTCATAATTTTCCTCCCCACTCTCATCCTGTCCAGATCTCACTGCATGGCAGCACAGCCTTCTGGTGTGTCAGCCACTCCTCCCAGCTTTGGATTGTCTAATATCATTTCATTGCTAGATCCTTCAGTTTGTTGGAAGATGTTTTTATTTGAGTTTAGGCACCTCATACTTCTGCTTGCAGGCCACAAATTTACAAGCTGAGGTAAGGAGACAGAAGTAAAATGTAAAGAGCAAAAAAAGCAGGAATTGAATGATAAGCCACTGTCTGAAAAAGGGCAGCACCTGTGAGTGCTAGGCATAATGCAGCTCGAATGACTATTAGCTGCTGTCCTTCTTCTGAGCACAGCAGTGCTGTGCTGGCTGTTGGAGTTGTCCCAGCCCCAATCCCCTGCATGGAGCTTGCTAGCCCTGGGCAGCACTCTGAAGGCAGAGGTGCCCCAGTCATGATGCTGTGTGAATATGGTGCTTTGATCATCTGAATCTGATCCACAAGGAGCTGATAAATGTTTTCTTTCTTGCTGTGGAATCTGTAAATGCTGACTCCTTAATCTGACAGGAATGCACAGTCTGGATGTGTCATCATGGACAAAGGCTGGCTGCTACTCGCAGCATGATGCAATAGCAACAGAGGTGGGAGATTAGCAGTGTCAGGAGGTCACTGCCTACATCTGCTAACCATGGTGGCTGTTCCTCAGGGCTGTGACCTGCAGGTGTATTTGCACTAAATCCAGAATTTCCGCACCAGCTGCTGAGAGCACATAGCGTGGAGCTGATCAGGGAGCAGACTGTGGGAGGTTACCTGCAACAGGGAGCAAAGTTCAAGCTGTAACACAGGGTAGTGACAACTGGAAGTACTTAGGTCATTGCTTTCATTGTGTGCCCAAGCACCTGGGCACAGACCTGCCCCTGTGGTGCAGTGAGTGGAACCTTGGAAGTGCCATCTCCTCTAGCCCCCAACTGAGGCTGGGCATTCTGATGTTCCGGGCACTGGGTGCATTGTGCTAGGTTGGTACATGCCATTCCAGCCCCTTGCCCCACACACAGGGTCTAGGAGGGCTGCAGGAGAGCCTGGAGGTGGGGAAGGCTCCCAAGAACTGGAGGATTGGGGTGAGCAGAGCCAGGCCTGGGGGCAGCCCAGGAGAGCCCTGGCATGGCTGCTGGGGCACTGAGAGGGGCAGGGAAGACTGACCCTGTGTACAGCTTCCTGAGCAGGAGGGATTTGCTCTGCTGCCTGGAGAGCAGGTCTTGGCTGTGGGTCCTGACCCTCTTTCTTGGTGCCAGGCAGCTGTTAGTGGTTCCAGAAAGCAGATTTAAGTGAAAACATTTTTTCAGGGCGAGCTTTTGGAGACATCAGCAAGTCTGTGGTTTGCTTTGCTGCCAGTTTCCTGGCTGGGGAAGAGAACTTGCTGGCTACAGGATTAGTGTAAAGAAATTATGAAACTGCACACTCGGAAGCATTAACTGCGCTGGCTTTTTGGGAGCACTTTTTCTAACTCTGTTCTTTATCAGCTG
This sequence comes from Gallus gallus, assembly GCF_016699485.2. Taxonomy (NCBI): domain Eukaryota; kingdom Metazoa; phylum Chordata; class Aves; order Galliformes; family Phasianidae; genus Gallus; species Gallus gallus. The sequence goes on from NC_052544.1 coordinate 313,167, forward strand.
CTCTCTACGTAGCCTGAGCCTTGCTAGCTGCAGTGGCAGCAGTGGCTGTCTCACATGTTCCAGCGTGGATGGCAGTGCCCTTCCTGTGCAGGGGAGTAGCTGAGTAGGAGGGGTTGGAGCTGTTGTCTCTGCAAGGAGTGGCCAAGTTGGGATCTGATGGGTGACAGCCTGTGACGGTGCGGGTGCAGGAGTTTGTCCTGTTCTAGAGTGGGGCAGCTGGTTGGATTTCAGTGTGCGTATTGAGCATGCTGCCATCTTGGAAATTTGTTGCTGCAGATCCTGGTATGTCCCTGCTTGCATTCAGCTGCCTTCTGGGTTGCCTCCTACTCCTCCTGCAGCAAAGGCTTCTTGTGCACCACTGGGGCTGCAGCCTCAGGTCATTCCTCCCTGTGTGGGAGATGCTAGAAATGGTGATCAGAGAAGCTAGGCAGTGTTCTGAACCTTTGGGAGCAGAGAGCAGCTGACAGAGAGCAGAGCTGGAGAAAGTGCTCCCAAAAACCAGTGCATTTAATGTCTCCAAGTGTACAGTTTCATAATTCCTTTAATGCCAGGCAGCATCAGGTGCAGGAATTGCAGAGGTGGAGTCTGGGAGGCCGCAGAGGGTGTTCCTTGCACAGCTAGCAGCTACCGGCAGCCCAGCAGGGCCAGCAAGGCTGGAACAGGCTCAAGGATGACTTCAGAGCCATGCTGCCAGCCCCACACGGTGGCCTGGATGGGTGGGGATATGTCAGCCCCACTGGCTCACAGCACTGCACCCCAGGAAAGAGCATCAGAGACGCTGAGTTTCCTGTCTAGACCCCAGTAATTGTGGTGAGAAGGGGATCAGTGCAAGTTCCTGCTCCCTCTGGTGATTACCTCAGCAGAAGCCATGCTACAGCTCCGCAGGAAGGAACATTTTGCTTCTGCCACAGATCTTGGAAATACAAATCCCTCCAATTCTGGCCTGCTCAGGGCTGCCAGTGTCCCCAGCAGCATAACCCTGCGTAGGGATCCACATGGGCACCGTCCCCACGGCAGCAGTGTGCCAAGCCTGGTCCCTGCCCGAGCCCCTTGTGCTTGGGGAGGATGAGCTGGAGTTCCTGGTCCCAGACGTGAAGTCCCTCAGCATCATGCAGAGCAGCATGAGAACAGTGGTGGCCGGGGATGTCCTGCCCTGCTCATGCATCAGCACCGGCAAGGCATCTGAGCAGGGACCCACGCCGGGCCGCCTCCCAGCAGCTTCCTGAAAAGCAGCTCTTGTAGCAAAAGGCATCCCACGTGTCTGGGACCACGTCATGGAGACAAGGAGCCCTTTACTGTACCCCCAGCCCTAGCTGTTGTTAACAACCTTTACTGTTTAAATGAAAGTTCTTCAGTGTTTAGAAATGGGAGCGGAAGGGATGTCATCATGGCATGGGAATTTCAGGCGGGTGTATGGAAGAGTTGCAATAGGTCAGCTATGGGAGTGTGGATGGCAGCAGTGCACCGTGTGTGAATGAGTTTGCTTCTGTGTCACACACCCCAGCACCCTGCGTTCTCACAGCATTTAGCTGAGGCTATCAGCAGAGCACCCACTTGGCGTTTTTTGCCATCCTGCTGCTGACAGTCCCTGTCCCGTGCTGCACACACTCAACCCGCCTGGCCTTCCACCAGCAACTAGGTGCCATGAGCAGAGGCCAGCACCAGCTTCTGGTGGCCTCATCACCCAGTTCCCACACCATACCTGAGCCCTGCTGCTGCTTTGCTCCAGTGAGGTGAGGCTGGGGGTGAGCACCCCTAACAGTACCCTCCTGAGCCGGGGCCATGCTGGGAGCAGCGCAGCTCTTAGTGGCAGTGAGATTTGGAGGTCATTCACATCGTACTGGGTTCCCTCTGCCTGTGGCTGGAAGGCGATTTGATGGAGATGTGGCCTCACAGTCCAGGGAGCAAGCCATGCCCTGGGTGCATCCAAACCAGTGTGGCCAGCAGGGTGAGGGAGGGGATCTGTCCCTCTACTCTGTGCTATGAGACCTCACCTGGAGTGCTGCATCCAGTCAGGGAGTCCTCAGCACAGGAGAGACACAGAGCTGTTGGAGCACATCCAGAGGAGGGCCCAAAAATTATCCCAGGGATGGAACACCTCCCTGTGGGGACAGGCTGAGAGAGCTGGGGCTGTGCAGATGGAGAAGAAAAGGCTCTGGGAGAGCTGAGAGCAGCCTTTCAGTATCTGAAGGGACTGTAAGAAGGAAGGGGACAGACTCTTTAGCAGGGAGTGCTGTGTTAGGACAAGGGAAATGGTTTCAAACTAGAAGATTTAGACAGATATTAGGTAAAAGTTCCTTACAGTAAGGGCAGGGAGGCACTGGCACAGGGTGCCCAGAGGGGTGATAGTGCTCTGTCCCTGCAGACAGCCTAGGTCAGACTGGACTGAGCACTGATGGAGCTGTGGGTGTCCCTGTGCGCTGCAGAGGGTTGGACTGGATGGCCTTTGGGGGGTCCCTTCCAACACAAACGGTTCTGTGATGCCCCAGGCTGAGGTCCACCTCCTGTGGTGTTAAAGATCACCCTGCTGGTGCCTTCCAGCATGGGGCTGCATTGCAGTCATGGGGACAGCATGAAGGAGTCTCAGCTTGAGCCATGGGCAGGGCTGCCTTGGGAGCATAGCCCACAGTGGTTCCTGTGGGCTCTGCTGAAGCACCAGGCACTGGCGTGCCCTGCACCAGGGGCAGCTCTGGGACAGCATGGGGACAGGAACGCGTTCTGCAGACCTGACACCCACGAGAGACTGTTGTGTCTGTTGTTTGGGAACCTAGAGAAAATAGTCAGGAGAGCCAAGTGTAGATTTTCCAGTCACCAAGGAGAACCCAGACTAGCAGGAAAAAATGCTGCCCGTTGAATTCCTATCTGAGGATGCACAGCTTCGGTCTGCTTCCCTGCCAAGCCTGGGATAATGAGAGATGATTAAAGAAACACACACGTTCTGTGGTGGCAGCAGGGGATTTCTGAACATGCAGCAGATAGAAAGGAGGGTCTGGTTTCTGAGGATGCCCAGCTGGGAAAGAGCCTTCTTAACCTGAGTGTGAAGGGGTTTCAGCGCCACTGCTGATGGCAGCACAAGCATGTTGTAGTGTATTAATTTATCTCTGGACTCCAAACATGATGGGATCTCATTTCTTTTTCTTCATTGCTGCAGTTAATTTAGCAGACCCCTTATAGCTCTGTTGTTGATACAGCCCAGCAACTCTGAGGAGGTTTCAGAGGGAACAAAATTCAGTCTGTGTGACCACTGCCCAGCCAGAAAGGTAAAACACTGACACTTCCAGTATGCGTCTAGGAATGATCTCCCTCCTGGGGAAGCACTGTGTCCTGCGCCCTTAGCAGTGCTGGGACTCTGCCCTAGGCATGCTCACTGCTGCCAGCGCCAGGCCAGACCTTAACTCTCTTCTGGGTTTCTGCCTTGCAGCAGAAGAAGTCGTACCTGGAACGGAGCGTGAAGGAAGCAGAAGATAACATTAGGGAGATGCTGATGGCCCGGAGGGCACAGTAGATGCGATTTCCTGTTGGGCCATGGATGGACCTGTGCCGCCCTCTGGGTGATGCTGGCAGCTCTGCTGTGATGGCTGTTACCTGGCAGATCTAATAAACCCTGCTGCAAAGCCCATGTCAGCTCACTGTGTCTGCTGGCTGCCTCTGTCATGTGGCATCTGCCTTCCATGCTGAGCTTTGAGGAATAAAGGAGAGTGGGACAGGACTTGAGGTGGGTGCCCTTGGGGACATCCTGCCTTCCTTGCTCCCCCACTGGTGGATACTGTGATCATAGCAAGCCTGCACTGGGGCCTTCCACTTCCCCCTACTCCTGGCTGCTGTTAATGGGATTTTTCAGTGGTTTCCTCTCCCACCAGCAGCTTGCTGAGATGTTACAGTGCTGAGCTGCACTGGGCAGGCATGGCCCTGCCTGCCTTAGCACCATGGCTGGGCACTGGCCATCCACCTTGTGAAGTAAGTGTGAGGCAACCCAGTGCTGCTGCTGGCACTTGTGTGGTATGGGCCACTCCTGTTGGTGTCTATGCACACATGCGTGTGTGCATTTGTCTGCTACATCCCACCTCCAGCCCATGTCCAGCACTGCTGCCTGTTGGCACCGGCTGGCTGCTGGAGCTCTGCTTGGCAGCCCCACGTAGATCTGATGGGGTGGATGCATCGTGAGCATCCTGGTTCAGATGCTCATCTGTGTTGGCCCTGGGCACAGAGAAGACCTGGCCTGGGCAGGGGAGCTCTGTGCACAGAGCTGGGGCTGAGCTTCTTCCCAGTGCCCAGGCCTAGCGCTGGCATAGCATGACACAAGGGAAGGCTCTGGCCTGCTTGCTGAAGTCCTGATGAAGCCCTCTTTTCTACAGCACTGTCAGCTTGATTTCTCCCCATCATGTCAGGCAGCTACATCCATTGTTTCTTACCCATTTATTTACCCCTACTGCAGCCAGGGCTCTGCAGCAGTGCCACAATGGAGCACACAGTGGATCAGCACACAGCCAGGAGCTGCTGGTGCACACAGCAGCAGGTGCTGTCTCCCCTCAGCCCTCTTTCTAGGACCTGCCTGAGGATCCTGGGTCCCAGGAGGAGCCCTCCCAAAATCATCTCCACCCTATTAGCATCACATAGCAGGAGTGGCCCTGAGGAAGCAAAGGGCTCGATGGGGAAGCCCCGCTCAGGGCAGTGGTCAGTGCTGTCAGAAGCAGGCACTCCATTCTCCTCCTCCCCACCCTGGCTGCTTTCACTGTGCTGCCACAGCTTATGCAAGAGATTTCTGCAGAAACCCCACAGATGCTGGGAGCAGCAGTGCCAGACACCCTATGCCAGGCCCCAGCAAGGGGCAGAGGCACATATTTCTGCAGCAGAACTGCTCGAAGCTGAGTCCAGCATTGCTGCACTGCTGTGAGAGCATGCAGGAGGCTGAGAAGAGACAGCAATGGGGAAAGCACACCCTCTACGGGACAGATTTATTGAAACAATTGGGACCTAGCGAATAAAATCAACTGTTGGATTTAATTATTGCGTATATCTTCATTTCTAGGACTAGGAAAATTTCAACTGATAAATACACATTTCATCAGAATGCCTTTGGCTGAAATACACCATGAGCACATTCTTCAAAGTTACAACAAAAGTTTTAGAAATCTTAAAAAGGGATTTTCCTTTACTAAAATGAAGGAGTGCACCCCCCACCCCCACCCCAACAAGGCGCTAGGACTGACAGACAGGAACTCTTGGCTGTGCAAAGCAGAGCGTTGATTACAGTAAAAGAAAGGAGTCAGGAAAGGAGTGGGGAGACTGCATAGCACTCGTGAGAGGTACGGCAGCTCCAGCGGCTCAGGTCAGCATGTCCCAGAGGCAGCAGCAGCAGAGCGCAGTCCAGCACGCCGTCAGGCAGGCGCTCTCGCCCGAGTCGTCCCTCCGCCTCTCCTCCACGACGTACACTGCAGGGACAGAAGAGCTGTCAGTCGGTGCCCGTATGGCCCCGGTGCCCAGAGGTGGCCCACATCACTGGGGAGAGTTCTGTGGCAGGGAGCCGAGCCTTGCGAGGAGCCTCCAGCTCAGGAACAGGGATGGGAAAAATTAATTGAACATCGATTAAAATAAATTTGGGTAGTGAGAAAGACAAACATTAACACAACACCTTTCCTAACCCTGCCTCAGCATCACTGACCCCTCTGGCTCCTCCTTCCTGCCCAGAGACACCAATGGCGAAGGGCAGCTGCTGTCAGCACACAGCACTTCCCCTTTCACTTCGCTCTTCAGCCTCCCTGTACCTTCCCCTGCTACTGCCAGGAGGTACAAGCTGTGTAACTGCTCATGCAAATGGGCGCTGGGGGTGCTTCTCTGCCCCTGCAGAGCCACAGGTGGCTGTGGCCAGCAGGGACCTCCAGCTCCATCTGCTCCATCCCTGGCTCAGGCAGGGACACCCTGGTCAGGTGCTCAGGACCACACATAGGCAGCTTCTGCATAGCTCCAAGGAGAACACTACAGCCTCTCTGGGCAACCTGTGCCGGTGCTGGTTTCCTGCACAGTACAGAATTGTTTTATAATTGCCAGAAGGAACCTCCTGTTTCTGCCCACTGCCTCTTGTCCTGGCTCTGTCCTCTCTGCACCTTCATTCAGGTGTTTATAGACACTCATGAGATCCCTCTGAGCCTTCTCTTTTCCAGGATCAACCAACCGTCCCATCTCTCAGCCTTTCCATGTAGGAGAAGTGCTCCAGCCCCTTCATCACCCTCACAGCCCCTTGTTAGCCTCTCTCCAGTAGCCCCATGTCAATCTCTGTTGTCCTGGGGAGCCCAGAACTGGACCCAGCTCTCCAGCTGTGGCCCCACAAGAGCTGAGCAGAGGGGCGGGACCACCTCCCTCTCCTGTTGGCAACACCAGGCCGAAGGCAGCCCAGGACGCTGTTGGCCTTCGCAGCAAGGGCATGCTGTTGACTCATATTCACCTCAGGGTTCTCCTGCACCCCCAGGCCTTTCCTGCCAGGCTGCTTCCAGCAGGGTGCCCCACTGTGTCTTGGGGCCTGGGCTTGTTCCTCCCCAGGGCAGGGCTCTGCCCTCCCCCTGCCTGAGCTGCAGGAGGTTCGTGTCAGCCCATGGCTCCATCCTGCCCAGGGCTCTCTGGATGGAGGCATGATATGTCCCTCAGTCTTCCTTTCATTATTGATGTTCTTGGAGGAGCCCTTCTCAGTATCCCTGTCCAGAGTCATCTCTGTTAGGGCTTTATCTTTCCTAACTTCGTCCCTGAATGCTCAGACAATGTCTCAGTGTTCCTCCCAGGTTCCTCGTCCTTTCTTCCACCCTCTCTATGACTCTCCATTCTCTGTTTAGCCCTCCTGGCACTTCTGCCTGACTTCCTATGCTTTGGGATGGATCACTCCTGAGCTTGGAGGAGGTGGCCCTCAAACATGAACCAGCTTTCTTGGGTCCCTCTTCCTTCTATGTCCTTATCCAGGCAGACTCTTCTAAGCAGATCCTCAAAGAGGCCAAAGTCTGCTATCCAGACATCCAGGGCTGTGAGCTTACTGTGTGCCCCTCTCCCTGACCTAAGGAACATGAACTCCACCATCCCACAGTCACTGCAGCTAAGGCTGCATTTGACCTTTATGTTCCTAACAAAACCCACTCTGCTGACGACTGCCATCCAGCAGAGCACCTCTCCCCATCAGCTCCTCTGTCATCTGGACAGAGATCTTATCATCAGTGCATTTCAGGAACTGGATTGCTCACTTCCTTCTGCGTTTGTCCCTCCAGCAGATATTGGAGTGGTTGAAGTCTCCATGAGGACCAGAGCCGGTGAATGTGAGGCTGCTCCTATCTATCTGTCAATAGAGGGCCTCATCTGCTTGTTTTATGAAGTCAGGTGGCCTGTAATGTCACCTATCTCTATTTTCCCTTTAATCCTACCCATTAAGTCTTGGTTGTCTGTTCATCCATGCTCAGGCAGAGCTCCATGAATTTCAGCTGTTCTCTCAATTAAAGGGAAACTTCCTCTTTTGCAGCCTGTCCTTACGAAAGAGTCCCTGTTCTTCCACGACAACACTCCAGCCACAGCCACGGCAGCCACCCCACTATGCCCCCTGAGCCCATGCACTGCACCCACACAGCACTGTTTAGTAGTGAGGGGCTGCAGAGTGCCAGCAGAGCCCAACACTGCCCCACGTCAGAGCAGAGCCCCTGCTGCTCCCAAAGGGACCTGGCACTGCCACAGCTGTGGCATGAAGGCAGTCTTAAGGAAGGGAAAAATACTGCTGAGCAGTGCATTTGAGGGAGAGGAATGGGAAATGCGAGGGATACAGCCCTGCAGACATCTAGGTCAGTGCAGGAGGAGGGCAGGAGGTGCTGCAGGCATGGAGCAGAGGTTCCCCGCAGCCCCTGGGAGGCCATGGCAGAGCAGGCTGTCCCCCTGCAGCCCACAGGCACTATGCAGAGCAGATGTCCATGTGCAGCAGGGGGAGAAAAATTGGTAGAGACTTAAGTGTTCTGGGCTGCCCACAACCCCCACTCCTGGTTCTCCTGCACTGCTCAGAGGAGGAGGCAGAAGATTGTGGATGGGAGTAAGGTGTTTTAGTTTGCTTTTAGTTCACACTGCTCTAGTTTGTTATCAATAGGCAATAATTACATTAATCTCCTTTATGCTGAGTCTGTTTTTCCTATGACAATAACTGGTGAGTGAACTCCCTGTCCTTATCTCAACCTATGAGCCTTTTTTCCATTGTATTTTCCACCTTCTGAGGAGGGAGAGTCAGAGTGGTATGGTGGTCCTTAGCTGCCCATCAGTGTTAAACTACTGCGTGCCAACAAGATTATAGCCCTGCACCCGCACTCTGAACTTGGCTTGCTCATTCCCCATCCTGTGTGCACTTGAAGCACTCTGTGCGCTGGTCCCATTCATTTCCGTATTGGTTGTTCTGGATGGGGGATGGAGCAGGTGGCTCTGTCAGTGCTCCTAGCAAATAGCGCTGAGAGCAGCAGGAGCTGCCTTAAATGCATTTTCCCAGAGGTGCCACCAGCCTCACTGATGTGTTCAGCTGTGCCCTGCAGTGAATCCATCACAGAACTTTCCCAACCTCCACTCATACAAGGAGGCAAAAGCCCCAGGAGTGAAGTAAGAGGATTTGGAAAAAAAATTCAGGTGGGTTCCTTGCCACTGGGTCACTTTTATAAGCAGAAAATGCGATTTCAGTACAAGCTGATAAGGACCCACCAGCTGCCAAGCTGCATATAGGACAGGCCAGAGGCAGTTTTCCAGGGGACACCAACTTGCATATCTATAGTGCACCTGCGTTTGTCTTTATTGGCAGTACTAAGTGAGGTTGTTTCCTTTCGGTTCCTCCTCACTGAGCTTGGAGATCACACCTGAAACCGCAGCACAATTTGAACGCAGGCACATAACATTTCTTGGGTCTGTTTGTTATGCTCTGCATGAGACACACAGGCAGCCAGCGCTCCGGGAGACTAAGCGCGTGGGGCTGACAATTCAGAGGTGTGGGCAGGAAAAGGTACACTTTGTCAGCCTAGTGTTACTCCATCCTGCTATCACTGCACTTCACAGGTGAGGCACAGAGCAGCGGAGCCCAATAAAACCCATCAGATATGTACCCTCAGACTACAGCCTGCATCCCCAGCCTCAGGCAGCCCCCCTCTCAACCAGATGCAATAACAGAGGAAGCATCTCCTGCCATACAGGCACAGCACAGCCCAGCTCCAGCAGGGCCCCTGCACCTCTCAGCCAAAGCACTACAGTCCATTCTGCTCCTCTCTCTGTGACTTTACAGCTGCATATGACTATCCAGTTCCAATGAAAGGTGCTCTTGGCCCAGCAATGGCAGGGTGAAAGCAGATCTCCCGGCAGCCCTGAAAGCAAGAAGTCATGCTGCGCTCCCACAGGAGCAGTGCCTGCCTGTGATCCTGCCCACCCCTGCAGAGCTCACACGCACACATTCTGTCCCTCAGTGTGAGGTGCCCAGGCAGCAGATCAGTGTGCAGCCGTGAGGCTAGCAAGGGGAGGCTTGCACATGGGGCTGGGGCTGTGCTGCCCAGGGGTGCCCACTGCAGCACAGAGCAGAACCAGGGCAATAATGCCTGAGCCCAGCATCCCAGCCTTCTCCAGGGACCCTCTTCCACTCCTTTGAAAGGATGGACCACACACACATCCCATCTAGAAGCGTGATCTTAGAGCTGTGATGGGTGGTGAACCCTGCCCCACACAGTGCCTTTGTACTGACACTGCCGCAAAACCAAGCCATTCAGTAAGGAGAGCAGCTGAACAAGTTCAGCTTGGAAGGACTGAAGGGAGGAGCTGAGTTTCAGGCTGGGAAAAGCCTCCAAGCCTTTTTTTTTTTCTTCCCCCCCCCCCCCCCCGTGGCAGATCCACAAGGTCTGAACCTTTTGGTGCCTTTGTTTCCTCTGAGAAGGGTTCCGATACAATGTGCAAAGACAAAACACTTACCAAGCAAGCCAGTACAAAAAGATGACATGCAGTTTTTGAGCAGCACACACTGCCCACTGAAGGGCACACAGGAAGGGCAAGAGCTCCTTGCCAGAATGGAAAACCCCTATGGAAAAGGACAGTCCCCAGCTCCTGCTGTCCCTTGGAGCCTGCAGCCACGTTTCCCACAGCTGCTTAGGAAGCTCCCAAAGCAGCTCCCTCATTGCTGTGAGCTGAGGCAGTCTGGAGGCAGGCTGGCTGCACGGCGCAGCTCAAGCTCTTCTGCTTCAGAGCAGGATGGTTGACATGCCCAGAGCTGAGGGCCATGCTGCCCCGAGACATCCAGATCGGCACTGCACACAGGGCAGGAGGATGTGCTGGCAACCCTCGGGTTCTGGCAACTTGAAGTCAGCAGACAGACCATCCTCTGGAGAACACCAGCAAGCACAGGCCACCGTCCTGTGCCCCAGAAAAAGCTCTGCAGCATATGACACTCCCAAGTCCAATCAGTGTAAGCTTACACTGCTTTGAAAGCACTGCCTTGCATCCCCGTTCAGCTTGGTGCCAGAGCAGCTGGGATGGATGGGGCTCTCAGGCTGGGAGCACGCAACTGTGCCTCCTTCCTGCACCCCGCAGGGCTGGCACTTCACCCTGAGCAAGGGCAGACCCTGCACAGCACCTGCAGGCAGGAGGCCAGGGCCCCACACTGCCACGCCAGGCAAGACATCTGCCAGGGCTGTTCTGAGCACACCAGGCTGCCTGCAGTGGGAGGATGCAAAAGAGTTGTCATTGTCAGTGTATCATTTCACAACTCCTCTGTTGCACCACTCGAACCAATGATGGGTTTATTGGTTTGTTTATAACTCACAAAGTATTCACTGAATGCAGTTTCACTGCAGGATCTGCTGGAGGATAGTTCTGCACAACCATCCCCACCTCAAAGCAGAGCTGAAACAGCTGCCCAGGTGGTTTATGTATAGGGAGCTGCCTGAGACTGCAGGCATAGAAGGAGAGTTTCTGTGAAGTATTTATGTTTAATCCATCAGAAATTGTAAACTACAGCCAAGCATTGAGGACACAGTGACAAAGCAAGTTCAAAGCACGTTTAAAGTGCTGTTATGAAATGCTTGCTGAAATATTAAACAAAATGGCTTCTGCAGATCTGGGCCCGCACAATGGCAGCTCCCCACTCCCACCGTACGGCCGTGCAGGTGGTTTGAGCTGGATCATAGATGGATGCTGCTGCTCAGCACAAGTAGGTCAGCACAGCTCCGCTCCCATCCCTGCAAGTCAGTGCTGGCAGCTGCTGGCAGCTTCTGGAACGGTGGGCATACAGCTGGCAGCAGGCAGGCTGCTGGAGAGGGTTCAATCATGCCATATGCACTGATGTTAAGGAGCTTTTCCTCAGCAGCCAGCTGGGAGCAGGGCTCGCTCTTAAGGTGAAGGCTGGCTGGTTATTCACTTGCAGCTATCAACGTGCATGCAGCAAAAAACAGTTTGACAGAAGTGTAGATAAACCATTCCCAACACTGAGCTAGAAATAACAGTTCCCTGATTTTGGGCACTGAGCAACTGAACATCAGCTTCAAAGCACTAAAACACAGCGAATGAAGAACCCAAGGAAGGCAGGAGCACGCCTCGTAGCACCTCACTCACTCCTCCAGGACTGTTCATTGGTGCCGCTTTCAACGCAGAGGATCCCCTATAAGCAGGGCACTCACAAGGCAGCATAACAAACCCATTCCCAAACGACCACATTAGTGACACAAACCACTCAACACCCTCCCGGATGACGTCTGCCAGCAGCTTCCCAGCACTCCTACTGCTCAGCAGCCTTCTATTAGCAAAGAGCAGGTCTGCTGCTGCAAGAACTGCCGACAAAAACCCAACCCCAAAAACGTCAGCTAGGGACCAGCTGTTTCTATATGCTTTGTGTCAGAAAGCAGAATACCTCCCAGCTGCAGCCAGCTGACTGTGGCACGCCTTACAGGGACTTCATGAGTTCCTTTGTGCCCAAGGTCAGACACCCGAGGATCTCCCGCACAGCACCAGAGTCCTTCCCACTATAAGCAGAAGCCCACGAGCGCTCTGGGACAGGAGGTCCTACTGAGAGCACAGACAGAAGTGACTGTTTTCAGAGGCTGTGTTGTGTTTTTTTCTGTTATTGTCTGTTGGGGGGTTGTCTGATTTTTAAAGGCTCAATTTTTTCCACTCCCACTGCTCTCTGTAGAATGGGATGGAACGCGTTAAGAACTGAGCAGACCCTCCCATCTTCTAATCAACCTCAGCAACTGCAGATCAGGATGAATCACACTTGCTCCAAAGCAGCAGCGCTCCCTGTAATCACGCAGTACCAGTCTGCACAGCCCAATGCAAATACCTCCCACTTTGTTTTTAGAACAAATACTACAATACCTTGTTATTTCATGTACAGTCTCCTTTATCTTAAGCACACACATTTTCTTTATGCTCATACCTCATTGATATGTTAATCATTAGCTCCAGGAGGGAAAGGCACTCGCAGTGTTTTTCACCCAGTTTGGCACAAACCAAAACCGTGACCTTAAGCTCTGGTGCTCCTTATCCCAGTGCTTCAGGGGACCTACACGGACTGAGGTGTGGTGACACGGGCTCTGCTAACACACCCAGACTGCGCTGCCACAGACACTGCCGCTCTGCTAAGGTGCCAACTCACCAGCATGGAGAAGCCCTTGGAGAGCAGGGAGGACCACGAGTCCCTCCGGACACTGCCGCGTGCCCCTGAGGCTTCGGCCCTTGTTGAAGTATTTCAGGTAAGGCACTCAGGCACTCTGCAAATCCCACTTCAGGCAACCAGGAGCACGGCTGACAAGAAGTGAGGTGCTGCTTCTTCAGCTCCAGCCACAGTCCCAGCACAGACCCGCTCAGCACTGCGCTGCTGCACACATCAGGAGACGCCAGGAGTGCTCTGAGAGGAAGCAGTGATGAGCAGTTACCGACCACTGCTGCTGCAGACTGCAAATCTCCAACGCTATCTGCACGGCTGCTTGCCATAGCAACAGCTGCTCAGAGAAGAAGCGTTCATTAATGCCACTGTTTTCTCCTCTGGGAGGAAGCACTCAGTAGAAAACAGACCAATAAGATTTTTTGCAGTTGTGATTAAAGTGGTTTTGTCACAAGCTGTTTCTGCACCAAGAGCTTTATTTTTGCTTGTTCAGACAGCCAGTGAAAATCAACACTATTTTAATAGTGATTTCTGATGGTTAATCACTGCCTGCTGCACATGGTTACTGTCTGTGCATCCGCATAAGCCTTCAGCACATTGGTACTGAAGTCTTCTCAAAGTCCTTCCATTCCAGATGGAGACAGAACAGAGGAAGGTAGCACAAGGGCATTAGCAGCAGCCAAGGGATGCAGAGTGACCAGAGCGTGCACCCCACAGGAAGGAAGATCCAACCAGAGCTCCCCACACTGCAGCATATCCTGCAGTAAATCCCACACTGGCACCAAGCACAGAAGAAAGGGCTGCACTCCTGGCGAACAGGGGGACTAGGCCTCCAGCTGGAACCGGCACATTGGCTCCCACCAGGGCTCCATTCCACCCCACACCTCCTTCCATGCCCACGAGGCACTCCTAGGCAGAGCTGGGGCACATATGAGGTGTTCAGCAGCTCCCTAGGCACAGAGCACCTTTCAGAGACCTGTCACACAGAATAATAAATAAATCAGCTTTGCCCTCCACCCCCAGTTCAAAGGTACAACAAATCTGGGCTTCAGACCCTGCCATTTTCTGCCAGACTCTGATAGATACTGACATAGAGATATTTCCCACACCTACAGAAATTGAGAACTCCCTCTAATGTTTATTTTCATTGAGAAATCCTAATGTAGTCAAAGCCAGGATGAATTTTCCAGCACACCAACCGCGGGGGTAAGAATAGCACGTTCCTGCTTGGGCTAGCACCATCAGAGGAAACCATCCTCGGTCCCAGGTTTAACCAAATTCTGGCTTGGAGCTGCAGTTCGGGTTGGGGCAGCTCAGCCATCAGCCCCAGGACAGCATTGCTTGCCAGCAAGCAGCCTGTGCCAGGGGCATTATGGGCACTAGGAAGAGGCATCGTACAGCAGGGCTGGGGGAGAGAGGACACCAACTTTCAAAGCACACTGCAGTAAGAGAAGCAGAGACCAGAACACCTGCCAACAGATTACAACTGTCCATTTTTTGTCAGGATACCATCTGTCTGGAGACAGGGCTGGAAGGCACAGCAACAGTTAAACTGAGAACCACAGCAGCCTGCTTGGAAAGGATGGACATGCAGAGAGAAAGCCAGCGGAGCTGCTCACGTTGCCTTCTAAGGAAACTTATTCTGGGGATGGTGGAACCGAAAGGCATCCGGAGGATGAGCTGGAAAGCCCACAGCTCCCTCCCTCAGCACTGAGACCTGCAAAGAGGAAGAATGCATACTTTGGCCTGTTTGCTCTTACAGGAGGCAGGCAGCATTGCTGTGCCTACTGCTCTTATTGCCCCAAGCACCACTGCCACTCATCAACTTGGAGAACTCTGATTTCCCTGTGCATGCAATTGGTGAAATGCAGCGCTGAGCTCTGTTTGCCACCAGGAAGGCAGGCTGCTGCCAGAGCCTGGCTCCCACACCCAGCATGGTGTAAGGGATCAATGGGGGAAACAAGTAAAAAGATGAGAGCTGGGCAAATGGCTAACATCAAACAGTGCCTTCACAGCTATGAGCAAAGGATGTCATTCGTACTTTTAAAGCACATCATCAATTACTACACCGCACCTCTGAGAGTGAGAAGGAAGCACCTGCTGGTCATCACCTGTTCCCATGCACCAGCTGACACTGAATTAATGCTGTAATTAAAATACTGATGGGGAAATGGGATAGGAGGGCTGCTCCAAAAGTAATGCACCTCTACAGGTAGAAATCAATTTGTGTAGCTCCCATCCCAAAAGCCAAGCCAGCCATGAGCCCCTGTGAGACACAGATGTTGTTCCACTGGAGACAGAAATGCTGCCTTACCATCCGATTCTGACAGCGTGTATATGTGAGGACCTACAGATAAATACTAGAAGGAAAACATCCAGATCCAAAGTGCCTCGGCAGTTATTATTTCTACCTGTGGATCAACCGAAGCTGGATAATTGACTGCTTCTCCATATCAGCACAGCAGAAGAGCCCACCCTGCGGTTTGCCCATGCAGTACAATACCTTTAAGCATGATCATTGAGCAGAACAGGTTTCCTAGTTCTCAGTGTAAGTAAATAAACCCTAGCGTAAGACTTGGAGTAGCTTAAACCATAACATTAAGAAAACTCAGGCAGGGGAGCAGAATGTGCTCTCAGGTGGCAAAGCGAGCACACAGCAGCCCTCCAGAGACCTGCCTGGGAACACTGCTGGAGCTGAGCAGCCACATCACACAATGCCAGACCAGCCTGCAACCTCTTGATTCAGTTACAGTGAGAGTTTTTGCCATAAGAAGTTCAGCCGCCCAAATAGATTTACAGCATCAGTATAATGGATCTTTAAAATTCAGCTTTTTTAGGGCTATCAGTTTTATATTAAATGCTGCTGGAGGCGGTCATTAAGGGAAGCCCCACCAGGAGCTCTCTCAGAAGACTTCTATGAAGCTGTCACCGAACACAGGTCTGCCCTGTGTTTGATTGGCTGGGTGGGAAGGAGAACAACGGGGGAAGAATGAAGGAAGAGGAGAAGCTTTGGCAGAGAAAAGAAAAATTGAGTTATAATCTTGACTTCATTTTACACATTCATAAATGTTCTTTTAAATAAGTAAATGTATTCCACTAAGAAATTACCCTTCATTTTATTTTTTGCCTGCTCTGTGGAACACACAGAACCATAAAGTGCTGAGAGTTACAACTGGGGCACATGCAATAAAGCCACACCTTGATGAAGGCAGTGCCAGCAAGAAGCAAAGATCAAGCAAAAAATACATCAGTGTCAGTACTGTGATACACAGCATGACTGCTTTGGTCCAGAAACCAAAGTGCACTGCTCCAGCACGTGGGGCTCCTGCATGTTTTAGGGAAACAAAAATATGCTGAAGAGTCCACATGCATCCCACGTGCTAGAAATACTTGGCTCCTAGTTACAAGTAAAAGGCTTATTTTTATTAAAAAAAATCCCCATTGACATGAACTTAGTTTGTGGGGTTTATATTTATTTTTAGAAGTGGTCATAAATAGGCAGAAGGCCCCAGTGAAGCTTCTCTCTCATGTGTGTTCAACCTTAAAGACTTTTTCAGAATCACTTCTTCAGGCATGTTTACTGCTTCTGGAGCAACAAACTCAGGAGCTCCTCTGACCTTCACAAATCTCCTGATAAATTCTGCCATTGAGATGCAGTCTGAACTGTGAGCTCCTCAGCTTAGAAGGTTCTTTAACCCAGCTCTGTGCACATGCTTATCTATGCATGAGGCATAAAAGACCCCTCCTCCCCTTCCCCCAATTACTCTTTTTTGTACAATGTTGTCTGAAAATTTCATCCTCACTCTTGACATCTCTTCTAAAATTTGCTTTTGTTTTTCTTTGGTAACTCAGCAAAATACTCACAGTGACCATAGCAGTTCTGTCACTGTGAAGTCTGCCTGTTTGGCATCTGGATATCACCCCTCAAGTACAAAATGACATGCTCCTTCTTTATAATATGGGAGGTTAGCACAGTACAGGAGACATAGGCAGCATGTGTACAGGTGCTAAGCATTGTATGGGAAACTCTGGATGCAAAACACACCTAGTCCTGTTTTTGTTTAATGTTGGTTATGAGTCAGCAGTAGGAATTTAATGGAGGATAGCAACCTTATACTTTTGCAGCTTGTTGTCATTAAAGCCTTTTAATTGCAACGTCTTTGTGCTTCACCATGGGACACCCTGCTCAAGCAGAACTGCTCTGTATCAGCCAGAAGCAGCTCAGTAGCACATGGCTGCTTGCTCACTGTCCCCAGGTGGGGGAGAGAACTGCAAAGGTACAGGTAAGAACTCCTGGTGTAGGTACAGACAGTTTGCTGGGTAAAGCAATAGCTACATACACAAGCAGAGCACAAATAACTCTCTCACTGCTTTCCACATCAGGCCAATGTTCACCACTGCCAGTGAAGCAGGACTCCTCACGTGCAACCTGTTTCTTAGGAAAAAAGCACCAGCTCTCCAAACAGCCCCCGT
Organism: Gallus gallus; assembly: GCF_016699485.2. Taxonomy (NCBI): domain Eukaryota; kingdom Metazoa; phylum Chordata; class Aves; order Galliformes; family Phasianidae; genus Gallus; species Gallus gallus. Next base: position 330,268 of record NC_052544.1, read on the forward strand.
CTCCTTTCCCCTCCCCAGCTTTTTTTACTGGTGACGATGCCATAAGGTGTGGAACATCCCTTTAGCCAGTTTAGGTCAGCGCTGCCTCCCAGCACCACACTGGCAGGGTGGCTCAAGGAGCAGAACTGCCCTTGACTCAGTGCGAGCACTGCTCTGCACCAACTACATTACTGTGCTGTCACCACTACTTTTCTCACATACCAAAAGCACAGCACTGTGAGTTTCCACAAAGGCTAATAACTCTGTCTCAGCCAAACCTACGACAGGGGGGAGTGAATCGATGACCTTCAGAGGTCTCAGCCATTATGTTTAATTACATTTAATTCAGCAAAAGGAACACAAGACACCAACTCCCAAGTTTAGTCCAGAGACCATGTGGCTACAGGAAGCCAATTCCGAAACAAGATCTACTAGATGATTGGTTTGTGGGTTAACATGCAGAACAGCAGTTGTGTTTGCTGAGGTTTAACACAAAACTGTGCCTTCTGCAGCATAAGCCTTGGCTCTCACTGGACAAATATTTCACTGCTGGTCCTCTGCAGCTCCCCAGCCAGTTCTTTGTGCTGGTTGAAAGGTGCCTGAGTAGGGGAGAGACCTGAACAAAAGGGCTTTCAGTGCAGTTTCCTGACTGAGTCTGATATGGGATCCTTTCAGCATTCAAAGCAGCAGATCTGCCCAAAGCAACAGGACACCTTTCCCTTCAGCTTCTGCCAGAGCATCCCTCTGTGACTATAGCAGCAAAGTGCTACTTGCAGTAAGCAAAGCAAGTTTTCTGCTTGGGAGACTAGGAAGTTTTTCCCTGAGAACACACCCAGACACGCCTGTTAGCCATTGCAAACAGGGTGCATTTCCCAGGGAAAATCCTGGTTACACTTCAAGTACAAGTGGCAGCAGCAGTAGGAAGCATCCCCATGCTGCTACCTCCTCTGTCTGAGGAAGACCCTTGAAGAAGGAAACTCTTTTGTAGGGGAAGCTGAGCACATGCCTTGCATTTACTCATGCTGTCATCACGGAGATCAATAATCAAGAACACTGAAAAAACAGGTTCTTGAAAATATCCCTTCACAGTTCAGTCTTTCTACCCACGTGTCAACTCTGGATTCACCACAGTGGAAAAACTACTCAGAACTATCTCAAGTTCCAGTTTCCCATAAAACCAAGGGCTTTGAACATACCTTTGTTGCACTGCACTGTTCAGTCAGAGTATCACACAGTAGTAAAGCAGAGGGGCAGAGAAGGCAGTTATCTCAAAAAAAAAACAGCAGAAGCATATCGACTCCAATCCTGAGAAGGCTTCTAGTAGCATACGGAGCCCCAGTGGTGTAGGACAAAATATGGAGAATGACCTCAACAACTAACAGCCAAGGACGGCCTCACATAGCAGCAAAGACCTCAGAGGAATTTTCTGAGCACTGATAATTTACCAGGTGACATCAGCTCCACTACCCACTCTATTAGTCAATCTTTACAACAACAGCAGTACCTGAAGCACTTAGCAGTGAAGCACTGACTTAGGTTTGACATAAGCGTTAGTCTTCTTTCCACTCCTAGGTTAGACCTCCTGTGACCACAGCAGACACCTCCAGCACATACAGACCTCACGTCTATTCTTCCTGAGGGCAGTTCCCACCTCAACTGTATCTGGACAGCACTTCTGTGATGCCCACATCCATTCCCACAGAGCAGCCCTGTCGGCAGCTCTGGCCACATCCTCCAGCACCCCAAGGGAGCCGTAGGTACTTAAGGCTCTTCTCAACAGCTCAGGCCTGTCCGTGATACTGACTGCAGCAGAGGTATGGATGGTGCCTGGATTAGTACCATTACCACTGAGGAAACCTGAAATAAGAACTGGAGTTGGTATGACAGAGTCTAGATGCCTTCTCTCAGCACCGCCCTTCAGAAATATACAGGCATTGAGGAGATCTCCCTGAGCCTTCTCTTCCCCAGGCTGAAGGGTCCCAGTTCCTCCAGCCTCTCCTCATACAAAAGATGATACAGTCCCCTCCTTGTCTACTCTGTGACCCTACTCTGACAATTCAAGCCTGCACTAGACACTGCAATGAGCCCCGAGAGAGCTATGAGCTCTCTATGAGCATTAAATCAGCATGCTATACTGAGAGGAAGTGGCACACAGAAGGACCGGCTACCTACCAAGGTAAGTTACATTGTCTTCCTTCCCTTCCCCAGAACCTGCTGGTTTTGTTCTGCACATCCCCTCCTCCCCTCAAAAAAGGAAAAACAACCACAACAAAAAAATTATAGCTTCAGCAAAACACACAGAAATCCAGGAATTATTCCAATGGCATACAAGATCACCTGGACAGCTACATCCAGCCTCATGAAAATGGACACACATTAAGTACTGAACGTTTGAATATCAACAGCTCTAGCTTCACAGCCTTCAGCTAAACTTCTATGAACCTGAAGACAGGCAGGAGAGTTGTGGGAAACCTAGAGCCAGCAATATGTGTGTACGACAACATCACTGCAACGATTCCCTGGAGGGATCAGCATAAAGGACCTTCATCAGTATCTTCAAGAGTCAGAGAACTATCAGAGGCCCGGCAGCAAAAGATAGCAGTAAAACAAGCTATAATCAGAACACCTCCCTCAAACAGGTTTCCACCTCCACCAGCCAGAAGTGGGTAACCACACTACTTCAAGGTCAAGCATCTCTAAGACAGAAAAAGTCACAATCACTCTGCACCACTGCTGCTGGGCATACCTGTGTTTTTAGGCCCATCTGCGTACACCGGTCCTGGAGGCGGAGGTGCATTTTGCCATCCATACTGCGGATAACCTTGATAGCCTGGCTGGCCTGGTGGGTACGGTCCCGTGGGTCCGGGTGGATAGCCAGGGTAGGGGCCAGGAGGGCCACCTGGCTGTGGTGCATAGGGTGGGTAAGGGGCCGTCGGGCCTGGGCCAGGGTAAGGTGGAGGATTTTCGTAGTTCATTTGGGATGCAGAATCTGTCCTGTAGAAAAAGGAAAACAAACAGAAGAGTTGGTTTGCTTTCTCCCCAGCATATATACTCCATTTCAGACTGCTCTCCAGAGGACCAGAGTTTGACATGACAGACCTTGGAGTACCTGCTCAAGCAGCAAACTGATTTTCAACCCGATCATAGGGACAGAGCCTGAGTTGAAGTGGTTTCTTTTAAGTAACAGCAGTTCACAGCAGCAAGGAGAGTGGTTTGCTCATTTCCAGTCACACATTAGCCAGTCACACAAAGAAATCTGCTACTGCAAAGAAAATGCCTTCTGCTTCCCCTCATGACTAAATTGCTTTCAGCACATATTTAAAAGCGATTACTTCATGTTTCTGTCAACATTACAACAGAAAAAAATACAGAAAAGCAGCCCATCCAAGACACACAACAGGTAGCCTCATCTGCAGCAGAAGAGTGCTTCGTTCAGGAACAGAACGTTACATGTCTGCTAACCGTTACTAGACTCCAGACTCACTCTGGAGCAAGGCTGTGTCTGAAGAATTTCCTGATGACTGTGTAACCCAGAACATCACCTGCTCCTTCCAGCACTATGCAACCAATCCATTAAGCGGTCACAAGCAATCAGGACCGTGGGCTCACTCTCATTCAAAAAGCAACATTAAAAACACTTCAGGGACTTGAAGTTCACAAAACCTATCTAATTGCATTACTCAAGTCACAGCCATCAGAAGACAAGGCTGCCATCACAATGATGCAATTCAGTTAGCCTCCAAATAGCATGACTGAGCAAGACATCCCTTACGCAAAATTCCTGATACTTCTCTCTGCTTGAGAAACCTAAGTGTCCCCAGTGCTCAGGAGCCTTCCTGGTTTCAGTAGCTCCCCCAAGCACGCAGCAAGGAAGTTCTCCCTTCACAGACCTGGCCAAATGCAGGCAGCACATCCCACAGCTTACTCAGGTGCAACAAGCTAGAGAACTGGGTCACCAAAGACCGCTAACGTTCATCTAAATTAGAAACAGCCCAAATGAGTGGCCAAACAAAAGTTTCAGTGGAAGAACAAGGCTGGAGCGAGTATGTGTGAGCAGGCAGATACCAATATGGCACCACTTGGTGCCCCATGCCCAAGCCAGCCATGGGAACACACAGCTGCCCCTGTGCTCAGAGCAGGGGCCTGCAGCTCTGTGGCTGCACGAAGCAGGATGACAGCTGCCCTCATGGCTTTGCGTGTTTGCAGCAGCAGCAGAGGCTCAGGGGAAGCCCGCCATGGCCCATAGCCCTACAGCTCGCTCCCACATGCAGCCTGGCACCCAGGAAACACACAGCACACCATGGTGGCACTCATTGCACGATGCGCCCAGGGCCAGGGGGCCATCACTACCAAGCTCTGGTAGTCACGTTCCTGCAAGGGAATTTGTCCCAAGGTACATTTTATAGAATACATTTTCCTTGTTCCCACTTGCATTACTGGTTACTCTTCTCTATTTGCCCATTTCAAACCACACAACAATATTTACTTTTCCTCCATTCTCATGAACCCACACACAAATTTACATGCCTAATAGCCCTATTCACTCACCTAGGTACGTGTTAGCAAGGCAGGGCCTTAAATCATTAAGCAGATACCTTTCAGAGACATACTTGAGCTCCTACTCAAGCATATTGTCAAGCATTGCTGTGGGCTCTCACCCTAAATTCCATGGAAGCTGTAACCAGGACTAAGCGCTGTGAACTTGCATCAGGAGTCATAGTTGTAGGTTTCCCAATAAGCACTTGGAAGACAAAGCTCTAAAGAAAGAGGCCAGCATGTCAAGTGAAGCCATCTGTTTTTCACAGCACACCAGGAAGTCCCAGCAGGAAGAGCCAGGGCTGTGCTGCAGCCTTGACTGATCTGAAACTTGAGTTTAGCACTAAATCCAGCAAACTCAGACCTCTCGGACGCCACTGAGTACATGCCCTGCCTGCTGCTGTTGTACCAAGACATCAGGGGTTTTACCATTTTCTTCAGATGCACACACCCCTATTCTTTCTCCCCTCCCCACTACTTTTTAAGAGATAAGCTTGCTAATATACCATTACGTTTCTCTAAGCTCTCCTTGAACTTTTGTTCCATGCTGCCAACCAAACACTGCTTCCCCTATCCTAACAGAAGGACAGGATTTGTAAACAGGCAGCTCACCGTGCCACAGGAGGCCACATTCTGGCTCCCATAAGGGCTGGGGAGGAGGGAGAAAAAATAAATAAAGTTTAACACCAAAATAGGAGTACGTAACCAATACAGGGTATATATGCACACATACAGGCCCTGGGCAGCCTGATCCAGTGACTGCCAATCCTGCCCACAGTAAGGGGCTGGAGCTCAGTCATCTTTAAGGTCCCTTCCAACCTAAGTCATTCTACAATTCCATGATATAGAGAGCCACACACAAATACAGACACAGGGTGGGAGGGAAAGTTTGTACATAAGTACCATCTTTCTTAAAATCTTAAGTCTTTCTGCATCTGCAGTCTTTGACTAACACAGGCAAATGGTGCAGACAGAAGCATAATGCTTTGTGTACTTGCAAATATATATATTTTTAACCTGTCCATTTTGGCAACCGCTACACTTTGGAGAAACAATTTTCATCATTATGCTTTTGAAAATATTCATTTCTTTCTGGTGGGTTTAAACTTACTGCCTCCTATGAGATCAGCATCCCTGCAAAGCTGCTACAGAACTCGTCTGTTACTAACCTCTGGTTTCTCCATCTCCCTGAGTGAGCAAGCAGCCGGGGCAGGCCCTGCAGCTCCCCCAGAAGTCCCCTTAGCAGGCTGGCCCTCACAGGTACCTCTTTTGGAGTCGACACAGTTCTAGCCCTGTAAAGGAGACCAGCATGGACGTGTATCTAATTGCTGGTGCTGAGGACATTTTGACATCTCCGCCAAACTGAAACCAGTATGCACAGAATCTGCATTTATGCGATACGTGTGAGCAGCATGGTACATCAAAGGCACTAACCGACCTGCAAAGAAGTACCAATCCTCATGGGCAGCTAGAGGTCTGAGTCTTCAAATACAATCTCCTATGAAAACAGATCAAGTAGGTAAAAAGCAGTATATATACACAGCAATCTGACCTGCGTACTGAAGGAGGACCAAAAGCCTTCCACTGTATAGGAAAAAAAAAGACTTATTACCAGCTTTTGGAAAGCTGAGAAGCAAAAGCTGGCTTTCATGACAGCAGAACAAGCACCACGCTCCATCTGCTGTTTGGGTCAGGAAGAATCACACTGTGCTCAGTGGGTATCGACCCAGCTGGGCTTCGTGTGGAGCGAGACCGAGGGTGCAGTGAGTGACACAGCCCCAGCGGGGCAGCGGAGCGCCCTGGCATGACCCACCCTGCCGACGCCTGCAGCACTAGGAAGCAGTTTGCCAATACAGAGCTCTAATGGAAAGTACATCGAACATCAACAACGCAGCTCTTGGCAACGAGCCTAGAATTTAAATGATGTGAACAATATCAAAATGAAAAAAAAAAGTACAAGTGGCTTTTAAATGGCACTGGTTCTGTGTTTCCCTCTTGCCAGTTTCTATCCAAGCTCCACAGTGACCGCATCAAAGGTACATTAAGGATAAATGGTAAGATTCCTCCTTGCCTGGCCCCTCCCGAGGCTCCTGCCCACTCCAGCAGCAGTAACAGGACAGCAGCACTGCACAGCCCTGCTCAGAACCATGCTGCTTCCCCAAACACAGGTACAGGCAGAACTGAAAAGCCCACCTTTGTGCTGTCAAAAGAAGAGATTCAAAACACTGTTTTGTTCAAATCAGTTTCCTCAGAAGGTCTCTGAGTGTAGGGGATACTCTGTGGGCAACAGGAAGAGGTGGATTTCCTCATCTTTATCCAAGCCAGAACTCCCCTAAACAACAACTCTGCGGCCAATCTGAAGGGCAGAAGCCAACAGACCAGGCACCTCTGCTGGCTGACCCACATCAGGCTTGGAAGAACAGCATCAATCCTCACAAGCGCCCCAGCTGGGTGCTGCCTTCTGCAGGGCCCTCAGAGCCCACCGAGGAGCCCAGTCTGCCCAGGGATAGGCGAGGCTGTCCCTGTGCCCCACCGAACAGAGGGTTTCAACCCCTCCCACCTTTCTGGTCCTATTACCCATCACGCTTTCTTAACAAAACCACATCAGCACACAGGCTTCCACAGAACTCTGTGTTTATGCGAATGAGCTTCACTGCCTTGCTAACTGTTATGAACAACAGTAATTGTTTTGAAGCCCTTCAGAAATGCTATTCATCCCTTACTCCCCAATTTTCATTCTTCCGAAATGCTGCCCACTGTATACCTCCACGTGCTGCACAGCAAAAGTATCAGTATGAGGCTGAAGAGCTGCTTGTGTAATTTTGACAGTAAAACTGCTAGAGGAAAAGAAGACCAAATCCAACGTTCTGTTTCTGGTATCATGTGAACTGTGCCCTTGCAAGGAAAAAGTTTCACATTTTTCAGATGCGATGAAAGGCTTTGAGAACACGTGATGTAACAGCACAGACCAGCAGCTGTGACGATGAGAAGTAGTGCAGCACAGATCCTCCAGCGTTACAAGCCAAGGCACTCAGTGCTCACGCACCAGCTGAGCTCTGCCCTGTGGTGTGTCAAGATGCGTGAAAAAGAAAAGCCCTTTTTATGGAACACAGAGCAGATACAAGTGTTGGCACTTTGGTTTCAGGCTCTGAAAACTTTCTTGTGCAATGCGTTTGTTCAGGTCCTTGTGCAATGTGCTACACCAGAGACACCTCCAGAAATATGTAAGTATGTATGTTGCTCTGAAAGGATGCATTAAGACTTTTTTAAGGCATGACAAACACCAAACCCAAAAATCACTGAGAACATCTGATTGTCAAGTTAAACCAGATTGCAAAGTAGCCAAAAAAAAAACTTTGTTGTTCCAACCAAAAAGAGAACAAGAAGCACACACACTGATTGGCAAGTAGATTAATAAGCACCTAAGATAGATAACACAATCCCATGTGTTATTCAGATGGTGCCCTGCAGCAGCCCGGTGATGAAGCAGCAGCCCCTGACACCAACATGCTGGTGGATTTAATGGAGGATGCTCCCCTGGCTGCCTAACGACGTCCTATTTTCTGAAGAAGTAACCACACTGAAAGGCAGCACACGGCTTCTTAAACACAGTAGGGTCACACACACATTTCCTACATCTCTGATCTCCCTCCTCAAAAAATGGCTTTTAATGACAGGCTGGAAAATTGGATAGCATAGGCTTTCTTGCTTGTACTTTTCCTGTTTTTCCACATCACACATGCAGCTGTAACACGATGCTTTACTTAGCCTACAGGGGACATACAAGAATCTTCTTTAATGGCTGCTGGTCACAGGGGACAAGCAAGCACTTCTGAAGCAACGCTTTCACAAGAAAGCCTTTGCCTTACAGCTTCTTCTCAGTATATGATGGAGTGAGAGTCCAGGGCCACCAACAGCTCATGAGACCAAACAGTGCCTTTACAATGCATTATAATGCTGATATAGAATACGTCTTTCTGACAGGCAACAAAAAGAAACTGGAATAGTAATGACTGATGTAAGGGCTGCAGCCAGACAGATCTACAGCAAAGCTGAAGCCTTCCCAGCACACCTCGCCGGCACCCAGCCCAGTGCAGCTCCCAGCATCCTCCCAGGATAGCGCAGTGGTGAAGCAGGAGTGTGCCCACAGCTGGGAAAGGCACCCTGCCGTACCAGGCACCTCATCCGGAAGGCTGGAGGCAGGCAACAGCCCACGTGCTGGCTGCAGACTGCACGATGCCAGAGCTGCAGTAATGAGCCTGTCTGAATGACTCAGGCTTCTCACTATCTTCCCCTCTTCCCAAAAATGACAGTGCTACTCTCTGCTCACTGAGCCACAGGGTTTCAGCTGAGAAACAGGAAGTTAAGAGGCACAGCACACAACTGATTGAGTAGAAAATATCAACATCAGAGGGGCATACGTGAACTGTGCTTGCTCAACCACTGCCGCTACAAGTGATCCTGGCTCCCTATGGCCTGCGCACAGACAACCCGTAACTGAAGGAAGGCAAATTTGTTTGCTGAAAACCTGCAGTTACACAAGCTTGCTCTGCCCTGCTACAAAACATGACATTAATCTGAACATGCACAGAATTACTCTGGAAAACAAGTAGTTCCTCTGCTAATTGCACACAAAGCCCTCCAGGCAGTCCCCCATCATCACTCCAGGGCAATGCTAGGAGCAGAGATGCTGAAGCTCACGTTTGCAGACACACCCGGGCTGTGAGCAGCAAAGCTGCAGCCAAGCCTCGGTGCAATACGGCCCGGTGCTGGGCAGCACCAGCACAGCCCAGGGGGGTGCCGGGTGCCGCGGGCAGGCTGCATACAGAGCTCAGTCGCTCCGAGGGCATTACTCCATGGCAAGAGCAGCCAGCAGCACCTGCACACTGTCGGTCACTGCTCACAAACCCTTCGGAGAATGAGAAACCCGTACGTTTACAAAGACAGCCCTTATCCAGCACGGAGGAGGCAGTCCCTAACAGTGCTGCACAAGTTTCAGTACTTGGGGGAAAAAAACAAAACAAAACAAAAAAAACTTAAGAACACCGCTGCGTGCACTGCAGATTAGTACGGAACGCACCGACTCCCAACCACCCCCAAAAAGCACTGAAATCTGATCGCCGCAACTTCGCGAGGTTCGGTCCGTGCCACGCAGCAGCACCACTCCGACCATCTCCGCACTCAGTAACCGACGCGGCTGAGAGAAGCCGCTTCCCAGCAAAGGAGCACCTCCACACGGCGCTGTCCTGCACGCTGCGGGGCACGGAGCCCGTCCGGCCGCCCGCCCTAAGCCCCTGCCTTCCCCCGCCCGGGTCGGGCCGAGCCCCACTCAGGCGGTCCCTCCCGGCGCCGTTCCCGTCACGGTCGCCGAGGGGCCGCGGGGGGGGGAGGGGTGGCGGGGGGGGAACTGAGCGCCTCCCGCCCCCATCTCCCGTTTCACGGCGACGTTCCGTTACCCGGAGAAGCTACGGAAAGGGGAAGCGCGGATCCGGCGCAGCCACAGCGGTCCCCGAGCAGAGCCGCCCCCGCCCCGGGCCCGCCGGCACCGCGCGGCGCTTCACCCGGCGGCACAACCCCTCCACCCCCCGGCGGAGCTCAGCCGCGCCTCGGAGGAGGGGGGACGGCCCGAGGTCAGCGGCAGCACCGCGGCCATCGGGACCCCGCGCGGCCGCTCCCGCCCCGCTCCCCGCCGTACCTGCGGCGCCGCCTCGCCCCGCACCTGCCGCGGGCAGTGACGCACCGAGCGCCGGCCGAGCCCCCCGCCCTCCCCGAACGGAGCCGGGCGCTGCCGAGGGGCGGTGCCACGCAGAGAGACCTCCCCGTGGGGGGGGCGCGGCCTGGAGGGAGGGGCGTGGGCGATGGCGACGTCGGCTCCGGCGGCGCCGGGCGGGAGTCCCGCACTCGAGCGCGGTGTGGCGGCCGGCGGCCAGGCGTGAGGCCGCCCGCCGTTATCCCCGAGCTTCCTCCGCGCAGTGCGGACTCGGGATTGCGCAGCGCGTCACGGCTTTCTGCTACCAACGGGAAACCGTGCCTGGGAGCTCTAGGGAAAGCAATGTAAAATAAACGAGGTCAGGGACGCAGCGGGTCGGGGCTGCGGGTCAGCGCTGCGTCGACACGTGAGCGCGACTCACGGGCTGCGAGGGTACAGCGGTGCCGCTGGGAGCTGCGGACGGGGCCGCGCTGCGCTGCGCTGCGCAGGGCTGAGTTCCCTCCGTAGCCGCTGGGGCGGTCGGGCCGCGGCAGCGCCGCGCTCCTAAGAGGACTCAGCTGGGAAGAAGCTGTGCAAATCCCCCCAGCGCTGCCCTACACGGTTATTTGTGTGCGCCTTGGTGAATGGCATGCCTGTCCAGCCTGTGCAGTACGGCAGATACACATTGTTCCACTGGTTAACGTTAAACTTACCTTGATCCTTTAGTGCCAACGGACACGCTCCATTGTCTTGCTAAAAATTAACTTAGAAAGCACGTTGAAAAACACTGGTTTCATTAAAATGTTAAGGTGACACTCGATATTTAAATCTACTTTTAAATTACCCAGTTTGCATGCACTTCAGAGAGTGAAGTCCAGACTTCAATGCTCCTGTGACCCCTCTAATAGAAATTCTGTGTTTGTAGGTGCAAATACCTTGGAAACAAGGCTGGGATTTCACACTGTTCATCTCACCCCGCACATCAGACTGGGATTTCGCTCCTCCAAGCCAGTTCTCCATGGGATGGGAGGAGGTGGGTCTCCTGGTGGACCAGGACAGATGCATTTTGCTCACCCGGTTTCTATTAGTGTGTTGGCACATCACAGGAAGTTACCCAAGCGCTGTGGGAGCCTCCTGCAGGCATAGCTGGAGTGGGGTTCGTGCCCCATGTGCATGCAATGTGGTTGCTACTGAGTTGCAGCTGAGGGCAGAAATCTCCTGGGACGCACTGATGTCATCACTTGAACACTCTCTGAGATGCTAGAGGACAGACAGGCTTTTGCTCCTACCAAAACAGCCCCTGCTGCCCCTTTCTTTTACCAGTGGTTTTCTCTTGCATACTGCGTTTCCCTCCTGCTGTTACTCAGGAACAGGGGAAAGGAAACGTGAATTCAGCTTACTGGAAAGACTGCTGCCTGCAAACTGTGATTGAGCAAGATTTACCTCCCCTAGCCCTCCCCACCCTAGGTAAATCCAGAGGCTTTATAATCACAGCTTTTGTCTTTGTTGTTTACTTTGTTCAATCTTATTGTCCAGGAGATACAACCCCGAGGGCATGGCTTGACCTTGTAGAGCACAAGTGCAGAAGCCAAGCTCACATAGCACTGCAAAGAAGACGAGTTGTAAGATGGGAAAAACAGAATGCAAGACCACTGTGCAGAGACCTTGCTGCTGTTGCTTGCCCCCATGGTTTTTTTGCATTTCCCACCTCTTTCCACACAGACTTTAGGTGAAAGCTCTTGCAAAAGCCTTATGAAACACCCTGATGGCTTGCAGGGCAGTCATGTGAGGCTGCAGGCAGGGCCGGGCAGTTTTGCCAGCCAGCTATCAGATTTGGTAGAAGTGTCTGGAAGGGCAGCAGGGCTGGAGTGAGATGTCTTTATCTGCAGTAGTGCCAGATGGAGAGATCCTGGTCTGGCACTCCTGCTCTCTTCTTCTTTGCTCTTCCCACACAGCAGTGCTGCTGACTTGGCGAGCAGACTCGGGATTGATAAAACACCTCAGAGTGAAAAGGCTGCCGTGCAGGGTCTGCACTGTGTGCTGGGAAAGCAATGTAGGGAGGGAGGGAACTGGAACCCAGGGCCTGCCCCGGACAAAGGTCTGCCTCATGCATCATCTGTGCTAACTGGAAAGTTCTCTGCCTTGCCTGCTGAAGGCTGACATTTTAAATGTTCAGGTCCATTGTTTCAGAGATACGAGGATTTAGAAGGAGATATCTAGAACTGAGTTGGAAGGGATCTCTTAAGGTCATATAGTCCAACTCACCTGCAACGAACACAATGGACACCTACAGCTGCTTCCTCAAAGCCTGGTCTGGCTCTGATCTGCTCTGCTGCTCACATATTCTTTGGGCTCTGGGTCCTTCCCAAGCTGATGTCCTGAATCAGGTCTCCCTGAAGACCTGGGTCTCTATGATCCATCCTGCTCAGTGTCTTTTGGTCCTGCTTTATGCTCCCTCACCACCCAGTCAAGCAGGATTTATGCTGGAATGCAAGGTATGAAGGCTGTTTTACTTGGGTGCGTGGAAATAAAACATCACCATGGGCCAGGCTTGTCACTAACACAAAGAAAGTGGGTCCCCTGGCAAGGCCCGAGGCTCAAGGACTTGCACTGGTAGGTAGAGTTACAACCATAGCTCTTCTCTTCCTCTGTCAAGGTAAGAAATATTTGAGCTATATCACAGACACTTGAATGCTCCCTGCACTCCCAGCCTGTCTGATAGAAGATCTGCTGCACCTCAGATTTCCTGTCTGCAAGAAAAGGCTGAGCAGAGGTCACCCTCAAAAACATGGGTTTCAACTCACCTGTGTTTGCACAGGAGGTCAGGAAACCCAAGGCTCATGCTGTTGAAGGGACACCATTTGTACTGGGGAAGGCATGCAGCAGAGCACATCCACAGGTCTGCATTCAAATAGTAATGTGATCACCTTGCTCTCTGATCAGTGCCTTCCAGGTGCTGCCTCACAGGGGGCTGGGCAGGCACATCCCAAGAGCATGGTGCTGCCATCCTGCAGCTGCCAGGGCCAGGAGGAAATCCCCTAACCTTGGGGAGTGCCGGGCAGCAGCTGAGGTAGCGTACGTTTCAGTTTTGCTGACTCTGGTTCAGAGGCTTTCAAGCTGTGGGAAACCAAGACACCAGCAGCAATAAACTAGCAACAGTACTTCATTCATGGGCTGGCTTGACTTCAATTTAGCACAAGAGATCAATGGCAGCTTGGCAGAGCTGATGTGGGCTGCAAAACTTCGCCTGCGTTTAGGCCACAAGGCCACTGTGTGGTTTTCTCCGGGAGCCCGGAGCAGTGCTGGGAGCCCTGTGGGCTGCGCGGGGCTGCAGCAGTGCAGTGAGAGGAGGCCTGGAGTGGGCAGAGCAGAGCCCGGCTAGATAGAATGAGATCTGAAGTGGAATTTGCTGGTGGACACAGGCCATGCAGGACTGTCACCTTGGGGGTACCCAGCAGCAGAGGTGCTGATGCTCTGCAGAACATGCTGGCTGCTGCAAGGCCAGGCAGCAAACACCACAAGGTCTGTGGAGGGAATGAAGGATGGGATACCCTGTCCTCACTGTGCTCCAGGTCCTTGTGGGCCTCAGAGATGGTATGCCCTGCCATTGCTGTGCTCTAGGCTCATGCCTCAGAGCCACAGGGGTGCTGTCCACTGAGGCATGGGGAGGCTCATCTCCATCAGGACCCCATGCCATTGCACTGATGCTGGTTCCTGCAGAGCCTCTGGACAGTGGCCTGGTGTTTGGAGCATGTTAGGGCAGAGCAGTACTACTCAGCTGCACTGGTGCAAAAAAACTTCAAAGCAGCCATAAGTCAGCCTCTGAGCAGGCCCAGCTGGGTCAGGACCAGCACTGGCATGGACCCTGATACCTCCTATGGGAGTGAGGAGTGCGCTGGCCATGATCCAGTCCCACTTGGCCAAGAGACCAGGAGGTTCCTGGAAGAGCCTGGATTATCCTCTGCCACTGGGAGACTAATGTGTGTGGAGGGCAGCAGATGTCCATGTGGACACTGTGCTCTGAGACCAGGTTATCTGGGAAAACCAGATGGTGCAAGATGAGATTGAACAAAGAAAGACCTCAGCATGAGTTTCCCTAGGGTTCTGCTGGATTCCCCAGGGTCCTGCTGATGGCATGATGACTGTGAAAGGGGAAGAGAGGAGATTTTACAGGGGAACATCTTGATGGTTGCAATTAGTAGGCAAACCACCCCACTTCAGTGCAGGCCAGCTGTGGGTGCAGGACAAGAGCATTGGATGGAAGACAGCACTCAAAATAGCACTGTATAAGAAAAATATTTATCTCCCTTCTCAGCTGCTGGGTGGCTATGAGACTGAGCTGGGAGGACCCTGTCACACCCCCAGTACTGCAGGGACATTTGTGAGACACTCAGCAGTTACCAGACTGTGGCTTGTGCCTCAGCAGCAGTTCTCTACAGACCTTGATTTTGCTCAGAGTTTCTCTACTAAGAGCTGGAAAGATGATGGGTTTTGGACTCTGTCATGGAAGTCCTGGGCATGGCCCACACCAGACCTCCTCTCTCCAGGGGCTCTTATCTTTGCATGTTCACGTGACTTTGGAGCCCTGTGACCCGTGTTAGAAGCTCCCTGTGCCACTAAACCAAAGGGTTTTGACGCAAGCAATACCAGCCTTCACAGCTCAGCCATGGGATCCTCTGCAATCCTTCTGCCTGCACTGCCCCATGGCCCACGCGACCTGCTGAAATCAGACCCTGCCAGAATGTTTTCCTGGCTGTGGCCTCTTGTACATCTCATTCTCACACTATTTATATCACACGGAACAGCACATAAGCACCACTGTCTACTAATAAACGGCTATGCCAGCCTTCTGCAGTCATATCTCCATGGACTGAACTTACTTTCAGATGCCTCAGCAACAACTCAGCAGCTTGAGGGTACAGGGAAAACCAACAGCTGGCTGTGTGTGTGCCAGTTTCCAGGACTGACTTTCCGCTGCCTGGCTGTGGGACCCAGGCCATCTCAGCCTTGTCCATGCTGGAGAGGTGTGGCAGCTTCTGCATGAAAAATCTATTCTTCTGGTCTGCTGTGCAGCCCAGGAAATCCTCCTGCTGGTTAAGGTGCTGACACAGAATGGGGTGAAAGGGAAGGAGTCAAAGGCTGAAATCACTCTAGGAAGTGCCGTGAGTTTGGGGAAAATCCCAGAGGTAGAAAAGGCTCGATCTAGATGACCTTGGCTGCCAGCTGAGCTGTTTTTTTTGTGTGTGTGGAGGAGCTGACTGGAGCTCTGCAGGGTTGGATGCTCCCACATTCCCAGCAGCGCAGCCAGCAACCCATCGGGCCTGCTGGCACAGCTTGGGACTCAGCCTCTGCTCTACAGAAGAGCAGGGTGGGAATAGACTGCAGCTGCCATAGGCATCCTGCTGGCACATGGCTGCTCCAGACAGAACCTTGTGGCTTCTGGGCCCTTGAGGGCACCCAGTCCCCACTTCTGACAGAAGATAGGGAGGTTTCCTGTGGATAACCTGGCTTCTGCAACTTTCAGACTGTTCTTACACCTGCATTGCTGTCTGTTGGAGTGCTTTTATCCCTCATAGGGCTGGTCTTGTGTGGCATAGCCCCTTGTCCCTCTTGGGGACAAAGGTCTATTTCCAGAAGCAAAGAGTACTGGGGATCAGCTGATCCCCAGGGGCCCTCCTGTGGTTCATAGTGGAGACAGGGCCACCATTTCTCTCTGGTGGCAGGAGGCTGCCCAGGCGATGGGGCCTTCGTCATAGAGATCCATGGACTAGCAGGGCAAGGGCTGGTGGAGAGTGTCGTGAAAGCATGGCCAAGAGAACTTGGAGCACAGTGAGTTCCTGCCATGCTGGAAGCACTGTCCAGCTGCCTCCCAGGCCTCCATCCCTGGCACTGCATCCTGCATCTTCCATCACGCAGTGGCAACGTGCGTGAGGCTGCATGGCCAGGCTGGTGTGGCCCCAGGGTCCCCAAACTTGGCTAGGCTGAGGGCCACCTGCTCACCACCTGCTCAGCCAGCCAAGCCCCACAGCTCTAGAGAGCTGGTCTTAGAACCCATGGGGTCTCCTCCTGGAGGACTAATGCAGATTTGTGTTTGCTGGGGGTTCTGGAATACATCTCTCAGCGGGGTCCTGACATCTCAAGATCCTCAAGAGGATGCCAAACTGTGGATCCTGCACTGCTGTGGGATATGTGTCCCCTTGGCCCCATCCAGAGGCCTGTTGGTGAAATTCTGAAACCTGAAACCTGAGTATAACTTTCATTAAACCTTTTGGTTGAGGTCTATTGGGCTCACCAGACCTGCCCTGCTATGGAAAGCCTGGAGATAGCTGCAGGTCAGAATAGGGGTTACACGGTGCCTATTGTCTCTGCGTTGTTGTGCTGGTGGCCACAGGTATCTTGTCATGGAGGAGGCTGAGCAAAACCTGCAACAGGTGTTGGAGCTGCTGACATAGCTCAGCTCCATGCATATCCCTGTGTCGTAGTGGGCTCTGCTCCCAGTCCTGCACAGCTGGCATGGCTCTAGCATTTGGACTTCCGAGCAGGAATATATGAGGGCTGCTCCAAATGTACTGCCTCCTACTTCATTATGCTGGCTCACTATGTCAAAGGTGGATGGTGGTGGGATGGCAGTAGAGGCTGGACCTTCCACCAATATCCCGTAACAGTCTGTTACCTTATGACAGATGGCAGCAGAAGGGCAGTCTGACAAAATGGCGTCTGATATGGAAGTGCATATGAAGTGAAGGTGTGAAATTGAATGCCTCAATGGTGAAAAAATTGCACCCATTGACACTCATTGATGCTTGCTGAACATTTATGGAAACCAAACAGTGAATGTGAGCACAAATGAGCAGAGTGAGGCAGTGGATGGTGTGGGTCACCTCTACTGGTGCAGATTTCTATGAGTGTGACACACAGGCTCTTATTCATTGCTAGCAAAGTACACAGCTAGCAGTGGTGACTATGTTGAAAAATAATGTTTTGTAGCTGAGAGTTTTGTCTAACAAATAGTGGTATTGTGCTCTTTGTATCCATGGAAATAAATAGGAGGCATTACTTTTGGAGAAACCTACATAGATGTGCCTTGCTTGCAGCATCACACAGCTCCCAGACACCACTGCCCAGCTCTAAACCAGCTGCCAGAGGAACTCAGTGGAACAGGAGAGGGGGATATGATTGCTCTGCAGGACCATGCACTGGTACCCTCTAATGACACAGTTACGTATACTCAGGGAGTGCCATGATGGCTGAGTTGCTGGCCTGAGTGTTTGGTACTGTTCTGGCACAGGCTGACGTCCAGCTCACAGGCTTCAGTGAGGCAGAGCCACAAGCTGAGTTCTCCTGCCCTGCTCTGCTCCAGAGGCTCAGCTTCAACTCCCTGGGCTCAAATAAGGACTGAGAGAGGCAGCAGGAGGGGGTCGTGTTTGGGCACGGCTTCTGCCAGGTGCATGTCCACAAGATGACACGGGCTCTGGAGCAATGCAGCAGGACACATGTTCTACCTGGGACAGGGTCATCTGTCAGCTCCCACAGCCTGGCTCTGAGGGCCCAGAGAAATTAAACTCACTGTGGCAGAGTTTGGCCCTGCTTTGTGAAATGGGTCCGGGATGGTGAGGCCACCATCCCAGGGAGCAGCATCCTTGGCACCTGGTGCACAGCTGTGGTCAGCCCTTTCCTGGAAGTTGTGTTAGGTTGATGGAGGACATCAGTGTCCTGGGTTTGAGTTAGGATATCTGGATTTGTGGTACACATTCCTCCTGCTGTCCTGCCAGTGTCATGACCAAAGTCAGCAGCTCTTGCCTCTCTCCACTGGTCATGAGTAGGGGAATGGCCCTGGGAAAACTAGGTTTGTGCATCCTCGTACACATGGGCTGACAGTTTCTGGAACAGTGAAGCAACTGTGCAAGCAAGGCTGAGACCAAGTGCTCTGAGTGGTGCCCTGGGCTGGGCCTGCCTTTTCATCCTGGGGCTGAGCCACAGGCAGCAGAGAGCATGGAAGTGAGCTCTGGCCCATGTCCTGGTGCACTCTCCCCAGCAGCTCCTGTGGGGCTGCCTGGCACTGTCATCTGCCCTGGAAAAGTCACAAGGATCCTTTCCCTTCAGTGGTGGATAGTTGGGGCCCTCATACAAAACAGAAGGATTGTGGTATGTTGGGATGGAAATGGGACTGGGGGAGGAATTGAATGGGATGAGAATGGGTATGGGAGAGGTACAGGGATGGAAATGTGAATGAAATGGGAATGGGATGGCATGGCATATGGGTGTGATGGGATGGGGACGGTGATTGCAGTGGGATTTAGATGTGGAGAGGAAGGGTTTGATATAGAGAGGAAGAGTGAAGAGAGAAGGGACAGGATAGAGACGGGGAGCAGAAGAAGTGGGATTGAGAAAGGACTGTTGATGACATAAAGATGAGGAGAGAGAGGGGATGGAAATAGGAATGGGAAGGGTTCCGCTCTCATTCAGAGAAACCTGTGTTCAGACAGGAGCTCCCACTAGCTCAGTCACATTGGTTACAAGCAGCCATTGAAAGCACTGAATGCCTGTTTCTTCTCTTGTTATCCCAAGGGTCTGTGGTGATCAGCCAGTTAACTATTTACCAGGAGGATTTTATTTTACATTTATTTTCCTAATGGCTTGGTTAGCCCAAAAATTAGAGCAGTGAATTGTGACTGCTGGAGATTGGGTGAAAATTCACACAATGGCTGTGCACTGCAGTGTGGTACCAGGATGAGTCATTGAAACTGCATTTCAGGAGGAAAATAACTGTGAGTTTGCAAGCTTCTCTTCAGGAGCACTGCATTTTTCCCGAACTGCAGTGTTTTAGACTGGTTTATGGAACATTGCCCCATGTTAAAAAAAATGCATAGAAAAGGGTGAAGAGATAGCTGATATAAAACAGTTTAGGAGCAAAGGGAGGAAATAAAAACAGCATTTTTACTGTGACAGCACACTGGCCTTAGGGGGGACCTGTGGGGTGAGCAGAGGAAATAATAGCAAAATCCAGGGATGGGAAAAAATGGATCTGTGCACAGACATGAAGTTCAAGGGGACACTGGTGACCTCGGCAGAAAGGCATGTGAGGAAGGAGTCCCAGAGAGAGGTGGGAGTCCCATAGGCATCTCCTCATCAGCTACGCAGCTCTCAGCATCTTGTTAGAGAGAACTTCAGTGAAGCGCAGTAACAAAGACAGATGCATCACTCGGGGGCTGCAGTGTGGCAGGGAGTCCAGAAAAGCCATCTTTTGATTGTCTTCCTGTGGTTTTATTGTAACCTTTTGGAAAGACACATGCTGCTTTGCAATGAGCAGAGGTGTAAAACACAGACCCAAGATGCTCTGCTGTGAAAGGGCGCATTTATAGTTTTTGTGGCCTTGTGCTCCAACTTTCCAATCCACACAGTGCCAGACAGACTTCTGACCTCTGCAGTTGCTGTCACCTCTTTAGCACGGTGCCCTAGCTCTGGGAGGAAAGGCCAAAAGATCCCTGTGGCAGATCCACAGGCTCATATACGGGAGTACGCATCCCTTCATTGGGCTTGGTTTCACGTGGGGAGCAGCAAATGCACAGGAGGCTCTGTGAAAGCCAGAGCCCTGGAGGATCAAGCCATCACTTCCACCTCACTGGCTTCTGGGGGATGGTGGCAATTCCTAGCTGTTTCATTCTTGCTCCTGCCCAACCATGCTGTCCCCAGCCTGTGTTCTGAATGACTACAGTTGTGCCACGCATGAGCTGCCGCACCTGTCCAAAGCCCCATAGTGCAGGGGACCTGTAACTCTGGGCAAGGATAGGAACAGTGAAAATCAGTCTGGGTAGTGGCTGTGCTACTGCTTCTGCTGGTGAGTGAACATGGTTTGGGAACCTGGAAGCTCCCTGGGCATGAATGTCTTTTAAACATCTTTTTGAAAGAGGTTGCTGAGCTTCGGTGCTTGCCAGGAGCTTCAGAGTTGAAGATCAATTGTTTACATATCTGACACCCATTAAACAGCTATAAAACAGCTGTGTGTTGTGTATTCTGATCCCTACAGATATTAGCATTAACAGTGACAAATCTAATCAAGTGTCTGTCTCAGAGTAGAAAAACTACAAAGCAAGCTGTGAAATGGGATGTCAGTGCAGCACTTCATACTGATGTGCAACTTCTGCCTAACCAGACTAACCCTAATCTCCTTAATTACAGTATGTTCTCATCCTGAGAATCCAGGGTCACACTCCACAACAGCTCTCTGTAGCTTTTACTGCAGGGCAAAAGCAGCTTGCTGTATTCAGGGGCACATCCCAGTTTGTAAGAAGCTCAGTGAAGCCTGCTTTTGGGCACCTCCTTCAAAGAGAGCTAGAGCCAAACTGGGGAGCAGCAGGCACAGACTGCAGGATGCAACTGAGTGAAATACTTGGTCTTCAGATTAGTTAACACAAGGAAAGACTCGGTTCCAATCAGCATGAAGTGAGATGTCTGAAAACAGCCCTCAGGCTCAAGGGAGGAGATGTGGAGTGTCCAGTGCTGTCTGGACAAGAAATATAGTGTCTGGGTGCTAGGGACAGATGGAGGAAGGTGTTGGAAGTCTTTCACGTCTCAGTCTGAAGGTCAGAAGAGTGTTAGACATGGACCATGGACTTCAAGATGCTGAGGGAAAAGAGGAGGGCACACAGTAAGCTCACAGCCCTGGATGTCTGGATAGCAGACTTTGGCCTCTTTGAGGATCTGCTTAGAAGAGTCTGCCTGGATAAGGACATAGAAGGAAGAGGGACCCAAGAAAGCTGGTTCATGTTTGAGGGCCACCTCCTCCAAGCTCAGGAGTGATCCATCCCAAAGCATAGGAAGTCAGGCAGAAGTGCCAGGAGGGCTAAACAGAGAATGGAGAGTCATAGAGAGGGTGGAAGAAAGGACGAGGAACCTGGGAGGAACACTGAGACATTGTCTGAGCATTCAGGGACGAAGTTAGGAAAGATAAAGCCCTAACAGAGATGACTCTGGACAGGGATACTGAGAAGGGCTCCTCCAAGAACATCAATAATGAAAGGAAGACTGAGGGACATATCATGCCTCCATCCAGAGAGCCCTGGGCAGGATGGAGCCATGGGCTGACACGAACCTCCTGCAGCTCAGGCAGGGGGAGGGCAGAGCCCTGCCCTGGGGAGGAACAAGCCCAGGCCCCAAGACACAGTGGGGCACCCTGCTGGAAGCAGCCTGGCAGGAAAGGCCTGGGGGTGCAGGAGAACCCTGAGGTGAATATGAGTCAACAGCATGCCCTTGCTGCGAAGGCCAACGGCGTCCTGGGCTGCCTTCGGCCTGGTGTCGCCAACAGGAGAGGGAGGTGGTCCCGCCCCTCTGCTCAGCTCTTGTGGGGCCACAGCTGGGGAGCTGGAACACTTCTCCTACATGGAAAGGCTGAGAGATGGGACGGTTGGTTGATCCTGGAAAAGAGAAGGCTCAGAGGGATCTCATCAGTGTCTATAAACACCTGAATGAAGGTGCAGAGAGGACAGAGCTAGGCTCTACTTCATGGTACCCAATGCCAGGACAACATGCAATAGGCAGAAATTGGAACACAGGAGATTCCCACTCTTATTATGTTCATAATATCTTATTATGTTCATAAGAAATGTCTTATTTAATGTGAGATTGTCTAAGCAGTAGCACAGGTTAGCTAGAGAGGATGTGAAATCTCCTCCTTGGGGATATTCAAAAGCATCCTGGACATGGCCCTAGGCACCTACTCTGGGTGGCACTGCTTGAGCAGGGGTTGGAGAAGATAGACTCAGGGGGCCCTGCCAGCCTCAGCCATTCTTTGATTCTCTGGTTTGGTGATTCTGAGACTTTTCATAAAAAGGATAGGATGAGTTTTGGAGCAGGAAAGACAGAGTAGGCCAACTGAGCATATTCTCCTTGATGTCCATCCATCCAGTGGCTGTGATTAGAAAACCTGCGAGAGGTGCCCTGCTATGCTGTACTGACTGTACTGGAAAGTTTCAGAGCTGTTTTCTTTGCTGGTCTTAAAGCTGGACCAAGACATCCATGTACACTTACTATGTTGCATTATGAGCTTCCACTGTGTAGGTACCAAGGTGTGTGGTATGAACTGTGCCCATTGCCTTGGTTAATGAGCAGCTGGGCTGAACTTGGCCAGGGAAGAACAAGTAAAGTGGCTGACAGTTTGCAGGATTAACTGATTTATTGTACAGGCCAGAAGAAATGATCAGTAAGTAAATATCTTCTTTAGTCTATATTTATACAGCTACACAGCTACTTTGAACTGTTCAAAACTGCTGTGTGCTGAGCTTCTCCTGTGAGATACAGAATATTTGTTGAGCTGGCTGAAATACAAATTAAAGGGGTCAGCTTCAGGCAACATCATTTCACAGGCTTGGGGCTGATATTTAATTTGCACGCATTTCATATGAGCATCTCATCTGAGTGCCAGGAGAAGCATAAACAGAAACAAGCCATTGTCAGCCTTGCCTCTAATTTAAAAGCTTTCATCCAGCCAAGTCCTTCCTGTGGAATTAATGCTTTGGCAAAGCTGAGTTTTTAGCCAAATACGAAGGGTCACTCTCCTTTTGCTGTTAAAGCAATTTATAATAACCTAGCTATATACCTGGCACAGGGACAGCAGCTCTGCACCTCTGGAACAAGGATCAGAGGGCCCCGTGCCCTCACCTCAAGCTGCTCTGCTGACCAACACTGTCTGGCAGCAGGCTGAGCAGGGTGCTGAGGCAGTTTCTGTGTAGGACAGGGGATGTCCATGTGAGGGTTTGAGACTATGCAGTTTAAACACCAGTGCGCAGCACTTGCATGGAGGTGGGTGGAAGGGCAGGGCTGTGCCTTCAGGCAATGATCCCCTCCAGCACTGTGTTCCCTGAAGCTGGGTATGCCCAAACTCCCCCTGCCTCTGTGGCAGTCTCCTATGGCAGAAGAATGCCCCTGGGAGGTTACATCCCACCGTCATGCCTTCCCTACATCACACGTCTGCCCCAGGTCGGTGGGATTCCACAGTGGCACATCCTGTAACACCTCGGGATATTCTAGTTTAGACTCACTTTTACTTTGAAGTTCTCCACGGCTTCCTCCCTTTCTGAGCAGAGCAGAACCGGATGGTGTGAGTCACTTGACATGGGAGCATGTCAGGATCACACTGGGTAGCATGACCAGCAGTTAAAAATGTTTTCATGTTGAAGCAAATTGTCAAGCTGAATTTTAATCCTATTTTGGACAAAACAGTTTGATTTTCTTTAATATTCTCTTGCTCCAGAGCCAACAAAGCTGTTACGCAGACATCTCTACTGTTGTTTGTTCTACAGATAAAATAATGCCTCTGTAAGATATTTTGTTCAGAATAAACAGAGCAGCAAGTTGTGAAAGGAGTTTTGGGGAAAGCAGGGTTATAAAACACAGCCTCCTGTGGTGTCTCCAAGGGCTTGTGCTGCAGCTGAGCTTTCACTGCAGTTTCTCCATAGCAGAGGAGCCATGATTTCACCCTCCTGCCTGGCCACCACTTTTAATGCAGTGTAGAGGATGTTAATTACCTGACATCTGCCAAGTCCAAAATTTTGCTAAAATTGGCTGAGAAATACAAATGTCAGTGGGGAGGGAAGGGGACTGGGGATGGGGATGACATGCTCTGAGCATCCTCAGCTGCAGCAGCTTTCATTCAGCAGAGAGCTGCTGGGCAGTACTGTGCAGGTGTGATGAAATGTGGGCAGCATTCTAAGCTGAGCTCCCAGCTCATAGTGCTGTCTTGGCCTACAGCAGACGTGGGAGCAGAGACACACTGCGGTCTGATGCGGAAACGGATAACGAAGCAGGACGTGAGCTGCCCATAGTGCATGGGCCTGGCAGAGCAGAAGCTGCACTGGCACCAGAGCACAGACGTCCCAGCAAAGATCCAGGGGAGATTTGGCAGGGTGATGTTGGGCAGAAATAAGAGCGGGATACCCCAGCTAACATAAGGAGTAACATAAGGAGTTACCACCAGAGGGCACTTCGATATTGCTCTTGCTGAACACATGCTGTTGCCTAGTGAGACCAGCACCGGATTGCCTGACAATGCACTTCCAAGCCTGAATCACTGCTGGCAGAGAGAGTAAAGGAAAGCACTCAAAAGTCATTTGAGAAACCATGCATGAATGGGAATTTACTAGCAAGGCACAGAAGATTGAGCTTTCCTTCCAGACCTCTTCAGAAAGGTCTGCCAGTGGGACTCCACCCCACATAGTCCATCAAAAAATAAGCAATGCACAGTTAGGCTGTGGGGGGGCACACATGGGCTGGCAGAGAGGGAAAGGTTTTACTCCTCCATCCTGCTCACAGCGTGTATGTCCCGAGTGCTCTCAGCCGTGCCCAGGAGCCCAGAGCCAGGCGGCTGTCCCAGCCTGTGCTCTTCTACTGCTCTGAGTGCTGGAGAGAGGAGAGACACTGCCCTGGGAGGGATCCTGGCTCAGTAGCCACTGTGATGCCTGCCTGTGTATCTGTGCTCTGCTTTTAATTCCAGAGTGTGCAGGGAGAGAAATATTATCTGTCTTCCAGGAGAAACTGTGTGGAATGTGTAAGGAAGAAGGGAAAGGGGCAGGATTTCAAACTCAGTTCTCAGAGCTCCTCAGTCCCCATCAGGATCTGTGTACTAAATAATGTCTGCAGGTGAGGACAGACTTGCTGATGAAGAGTCACATTAAAAGGATGAAAGATAAGCATCTTCACACTGCTCTCTGAAGGAAGCCAACGCTTCTTGTTCATCACCTGCAGTTGTCTCAGGGAGGCATCCTGGGGCTCACCAGTGGGCTGTGGTGTTTGACCCTGCTCATGCTACAGATATAGGTGATGGACAACTGAAGGGAACGTGGCCTTTCTGCAAACTGCAGAAAATGGAAAGCACATGCTGAGCACTGGTGTTGGTAATGCTACTATTTTCTTCCTCAAATTGCTGAAGAAGATGGACTTAACCCCACTAGGACAGGTGGCCCACATGCACCAAGCCAGAGTGTGGCCCAGGAGGTAGGGAAGCTTTCTCTGGGACGTGCCATTTCCCAACATCTCACTCAGTTGGCTGTACTGCTTCTGAAGTAGTCAGAAGCTCATGGAAGACAAACAAGCCACCCTGTGCTTCGCAGCAGAGGGTCCCAATCTGCAGCACACAAACCTTTCTGGAAATGGAGACTGCTTGCAAGGACAGCAGCTTGTGCAGAGCTGTACACATGCTCCAGTACATAGGCATTTTTGTCTGGATGTGACATGGGAAGGATAGTGGGTAGAGACCATTGTGGTCCCAGTCTATGGGGTTCTCCTGCCACCATCTGTCACATAAATGCCCTCCTTGCTGTGGCTGGGCAACCTGCCAGTCCCTGTCCATGCAAGAAGTGGCACTAGGTGACCTTTAAGGTCTCTTCCAACCCAATCTATTCTATGACTGTATGACTGGGTCTGGCTTTGCCAGGCCTAGGTTCCTTCATGCTCGTTGGTTTGCCTGACTGGTTGCAATTAGCACTAATTAGTGTCTCTTTTGACAGTGCCTTGGTTGGGTGCTGGGCCCCACAGGAAGACAACTATTTATCCCAGGCCACCTCCACCAATCTCAACAGCAAAGACTGGGGGTCATTTTGGGGCTGCATCCTGTTGTCCCAGAGGGCCTATCATGCTCTCATTCACAGGGGACCTCTCTGCTTTCCTGGAGTTTCCCTGATTTTTGTTACTGGGTGTGCTGTACCACTTCTTGAGTAGTTTTGGCTCTCCCCCAGGACCATGGTACCAAGAGCAGTGGTAGAGGGTCCTCCCCATTGCTGCTGCCTCTCAGCCAGAACAGGACTCAAGTTAAATCCTACAGGGAATCAGTACAAGGGTGGTCTTACTGGAGGGCCACATTTCCAGAAGCAGTCTTACCCTCTGGAGAAGATCAAGATGGGTTGGCAGCAATAGAGACGGGATGGTCTTGGGAGAGACACCCTACTTCCCACAAGGAAGCCCAGAAGAGAGGAACCCAATAGGGAAGGATGTGAAAAAACAACATGCAAATAATGTACATTTCAGCATTCCCTCTACAGAGCTTCTGGAGAAGGGGAGTGTAAGAACCCCACAAATGATTCCTCAGATGACTTCAGCAACTCATCAGGGAAAGCTGAATCACAAAGAGACTCGCCACCGTAAGCATCTACTTCCTACTTCTCTTGCAGCCACTTCCTCCCCGTTGACTTCAAGTGTTATGCTCACAGCCATGGCACACATGTTTGGGTAAGCCACGAGTGTGGCTGAAGTGCCCTCTGATGGCACACCATGAGGGGGACAGCCATTCTAATAGTTAAACCATTACAGTCAAGTCTAATCACCTCTGCTTTGGAGTCCTCCAGCATAGCTCTAAGTAAATGTGCCCCAGTCCTCCTCGCAGACTGAAGAAAGCAGAGCTGAGCTGAAGGTTTTTGTGAATACCAGTTCAAGCATTACAAGACTGTTGACTAAAACCATAGTATTTTATAGTCAATTAAGGTGAAAGGCTGTATAGGTGAGTATCATCACTTCTTTTTCTCCAGGTTTGGATTGCATGAAACATAAATTCTGTAATAAGTTTATTTGTGCTTTTATCTGGAAATTATTTAAATAGATGAGCATTTTATTTAATCTCATGACCATTACATGTATTTGGGATAGGTGTAAGATCTGGACAGAAATAGAGTGCATCACATTTGGGATGGGGTCATTTTGCTGGGGGAACAACGGCTGAAGCGATCACTGTATTTGCAGTCTTCAAGCATCAAAAATCTCTGTCAGACAAAAGTTGCTGAGAAGAAAAGAGGAGGTTCTGCATCTGCTGAGAGGTGTTGCGAAGCCAGGTGCAGACATGTCATGTTTAGACACAACCATCTATGTTTATATGTCCTGTTGGAAGAACAAGAGCTCAGGACTGCCCGGGATCTGCTGAAAACCTCAATCCATTGTGCTTCAGCTGCATTTGAGCTCTGAAAAGATTTGAATATGTTTGATATGTCAAAGGTGATCTGGTACCTAGTAAATATGTTTAAAAGCAGAAAATGCACAGTTTGGCTTCACTTATTCATTAGAGATGCTGAAAATTGAGAAAAAGCTTTAAAATACAGAAGAAAAAAAATAAAAGGTCTATGGAAAAGATGAAGGGAGGCACGGTCAGAGCAGACAAAAACACCTCAGGAGCATCAGATCCAGCATCTCACGGCCCAGAGCAGGGCTGTGAGGGGAGGTGAGGGCAGGAAGCCTGTGTGTTGTCACGGTTCAGACCAGGATGCGCTCAGTCTCACAAGGCATCTCTTTCCTATCTCCAGTGTTTCTGAGCACTGAAGTCCCAGGTTACTTCCATTTCCTCTTACCTCCTAGATGAGGCTTAGCAGCTTTCAGGTTTTCTTTCCTTTCCTCTGACCATCTGCCTTAGGAAACCAAAGTGGAGGTTCATCATTATGCTTCTGTTTCTGTGCTGTAAGTAGCGACTATGAATGTTCTACCTGAGGTCAAAGCCAATGGGCAGGACATGCACAGGAAGCAAGGAGTTATTCTCTTCTAAATAGCAATGTCATTAAAAAAACTGTAGCCAACTCTGCTTTGCCCAAATGTGCAGGTCTTTTGAAAGCTCATATGGATGAATGATCCGAGAGAGCTCTGCTGTTGTGCTGCTAAACAGATGGTCTAAATTTTTCTGGATCACTGGTTCCCATTTCATGTCAAGAATTGGTCTGGGGAGAATTGCCTTAGGGTGCATAGCTGAAAGGCAGAAGAGCCCAAAAGTCAGTCTTGTGCTCTGAACCTAGAGCACTGGCCCAGCTCTGCACCAAATTGGGGCCCAGTGGGAACACAGCTCCCACAGCACTGCCTTCATCATCATCCTCTTCCTCTGGCACAGCTCTGCCAAGAGGCTGCAAACTGCACCAGCACATCCAGCTTCACCAAGCAACAATGCCTTGAATGCCTTCATTCAGGTCCAGCTCCCCAGGCAGCCAGAAATGACTGTGTCACCCAGTGTGGCATCAGCAGCTGGTGGGGGCCTGGCCAAAGTCTGTGTCTCAACAGAGGAGGTGGCCTGGAGGGCTAGTGCTAGCTGGAGGAAGCAGAGAAGCAGCAGGCATTACACCAACTGTAGCTGACCCTGAGGCAGGACCAGCTATGGAGGTATCAGGGGCAGGGCTCTTCTGTACCCCATCTTTGCCACAGTGAGGTCAGACTGGGCAGCCTTTTGCTGTCACAGCCCAGGATCTGTGGCATACTGTTTAGTTACCCATTGCCAGAGCTCAGGATGCATATTTTCTAACAACCTGCAAGGGAGAGCTTGAGTCAGACATGAGCATACAGGGCACAGTGAGCTGTGGCCACATGGCACAGACTGGAATTTATTTGACACAGGTTTGTTCATTCGACAAGCAGCCTGAATTGCATGTGGTCTTTGCAGGACTGGGCTGCTGCCAAACGTAGACTTAGAAGTGAGTCAAGGACACCTGGACATATGAAATACTTCACTGGGCACAGCTGTGATGTGAACTGAAAATAAGGCTGGTCATTTATTCTTCACCTGGTTCTTTAACTCATCTCTGGAAAACTGGGTTCTCCCTTTCAAGTCACTCTTACATCTGGAATCCCCTTAACTGCAAAGGACAAAAATAATTGCTTGTAGGGAACAAATCTGCATGAAGGACAGCAGAGCTCAGGAGACCCTGCCCAGCATGCTTCCAGTTCTGTGACACTGGGATATGAATCATTTGAGAGCAGGTCACAAGTTGGAGCTGAGATCTCTTCCCTGGCTGTTCCTTGGCATCTCTCATCCTGGCCAAGGGAGGTACCAGGTTTGTGCAACACAATGGCAACAAGTTTTGATGGCCTTAAGACTGACAGAGGTCCCGGAGTGGGCAGTAGTTGTTGCCACATACTCTCACCAGCATTGCCAGGCTTTGCTGGGAGTGCTTGCAGTGCCTTGGCTCATCCCTCCTCCAATGGCTGTGTGTCCACATCTGTCTCAGGAGGATGGACCAGGAAATCTGTCACATCACCCCAGAGCTCTCCATGGGCTGCTCTACATGCCAGGGTTCCTCAAGCCCTACCTCTGTCTGCACTTAGAAAGGAACACCGTGGCCAAGGGGGCATGTGGGCAGTCTGCCTACAATACTCACAGGACTCAAAGGCAGTATATCCAGGCTCCAAACAGGTCCCTCATTCACTGAGAGAATTAGTGGTGCTGCTCCAGTCCGTACCTCACCTCTCAGGTATATTTTGCTATTTCAATATTTTGGCGCATCTTTAGTTTAATGAACGTAAAAGCCACAGATTTCATCCCACCTCTGGATTCAGAAAGGGCACAGAGTTTCACTGCTCTACTCTCATTCTTCATGTCTCAGGCAACGGTTAGTCCAGTATCACTTGTTTCAATGCCACATCCTAGACATGTCCTTGGCACTGTCATCTTCAGGCCACTATCTCTTTCTACACTGTTTTCTGCAAGATTCATCTGCTGCCAGAGCCTCTTTTATGACAGTACCTGTCAAGAAGCTCAGGTCAGCTCTTCTTTCTGCCCCAAAGTTTCCCAGTATGTCATGTGTGCAACACCTTGAAAGACAATTATGGAAGGTCATAATACTGAAAGCTTTTATTAAAATAATACAAATACTGAAAACTTCTTTCTTTCTCTCTTTCTTCTTCTTCTTTTTTTTCTGCTGCTGGTAGGTGTGCAAGAGGATAATAAAGTGTAAGAATCATTTTGTACATAGATTAACCGATTAATTAATTAAACCGATATTTAGTTTACTAATTCATCCTTATTAAATTATTGTTTTGTATTCCTTGAATGATTCTTTTCTGATCCTGGATGGGAAAAAGCCTGGTTGCCTGGCCACCTTGCACCTGGCAACAGGGCCGGCCCCAGGCTTTCTCCCACCCGTCACTACAGTGGCAAGAGCCAGCTCGGGGCAGGGAGGAAGAGATGTGGATAAAGTTTACAGCCACAGCTGTTCATGTCAGCTGGCAGGGCAAGGGAGACAGAGCTTCAGGCACTCTCCGACTTTGAGAACTGCCTGTTTTAGTAAAATTCAACTTGCTTGATCAATTCTGAAAGTGTTTGCTCCTCCCACTGGGGAGCCAGGGTGTCATGGCTACAATCTAGCTACAGGAGACAAATTAGTACAGGGAAATCGAATATCCAGAGAGAAGATGAATTGGGCTTTGTCACTCAGAATGAGTAATTCCCCTTCCCCTGCCTTTCTTGCTCTCTTGTGTCATCTGTACTGTGGGTCAAGGTCTTCCAGATATTTGTCAGCACCGTGTACCCACAGCAAGTGCCAACCACGTGCTTTTGCTGTACTGCAGTGCAAAGGCAGCATCTTCGTACAGTTCCCAGCAGCAGGCAGGTGGCAGTGCACTGCCCACAGCTGTGTGCCGGTCAGGCGCTGGGACAGGCATCTGCGCACCAGCTTGACTGGGATGTGCAGAGCAGCAGCTTGTGAGGCATCACACTCCCTCCCTCCTTGCCCAAGAGCAGAAATCACTTTCCATCTGTGCCATGGTGCTTGATTCACGGGCCAGCTTGAACTCTGGGTAAGTTATGAAGTCAAACATGGTAGGAGACGAGTCTCTCCCATCCCTGGTATGAGTGGCTGCAACAAATGTCAAGTTGGTTTCCCATCTGATGACTATCTGATGTTATTGTCAGTGTTGCTTCTGCCTTTTAAGTGCCTCTCTTTCCCCATTTTCAGCATCTCCACATTTAAAACTTGGGGAAATAAATCTGGAGTGAAATAATTCAAATTATGTCTTTACAGCTATAATGCTCTGCTGGGTTAAAGAGGAAGCTGTTTGGAGCTGGAATAAGTTCATGTCTTTGCCTCCTAATTGCAATTACAGTGTGGTCATCCCTATGGGAGGGATGCCATCCAGAGGAACCTCAAGAAGCTTAAGAGGTGGGCCCATACCCTTAAGGCCAGGTGCAAGGTGCCACACCTGGGTCAGGGCAATCCCAAGCACAAATACAGGCTGGGTGAAGAATGGGCTGAGAACAGCCCTGAGGAGAATTACTTGCAGGTGTTGGTTAATGAGCACCTTGACATGAGTTGCCAGTGTGCTCTTGCAGCCTGAAAAGACAACAGAGGAGTGGCCAGCAGGGCAAGGGAGGGGACTGTCCCACTCTGCTCTACTCTCATAGGACCCCACGTGGAGTACTGCATCCAGCTCTGGGGCCATGAAAAAAGACATGGAGTGAGTCCAGAGGAGGCCACAGATATCATCAGAGAGCTGGAGCATCTCTCTGTGAAGAGAGGTTCAAAGAGTTGGATTTGTTCTGTCTGGAGAATAGAGAGTGCTGAGGAGACCCCAAAGCAGCCTGTCGCTACCTAAAGGGGCCTGCAAGAAAGCCGAACAGGGATTTTTCACAAGAGTATGTAGTCATAGGATAAGGGATAATGGTTTTATACTGATAGAGTAGATTTATTTACGATATAAAGAAAAAATTCTTTATGGCGGT